>NC_067478.1:8514833-8848583 GCF_947179515.1 Apodemus sylvaticus | reverse complement strand
CTTTCCCAATCAACATAGCCACTGATGCAAGTCAGTGTGCCAAGCCTTGTGGTAGAAGAACAAAGTAATTACTGGGATCCAGACTTGCTCAAAATCCAGTATGAAGGTAAAGATGTCTCCTAGAGGCATGAGCGCTTATGTTAAAGAGCTCACCAGAGACATTTTCATAAAGCAACTAGTTTAGCCTTGAAGAATAAAGACAGGTGATGTCTGCAAAGTAGGGCCTGCATGTAGAAGCCACCTGGGAAGTATTCATGAATGAGACAGTAATCTAGAGTTCAGCATTTTCTCTGACCTAGTTTCATTGCTCTTCCTGCGGTAAAATATCCTGACAACAAGCAACTGAGGGGAGAAAAAGGTTTGTTTTAGCTCACAACTCCTAGTCTGTTACTGTAAACAAGCCACAAGCAGGAGCTTGGAGCAGCCAGACACATCATATCCACAGTCAAGAAAAGAGAAAGAGAAATGCATGCATGCACGGTGCTCGGCTAGTACTGTCTAGGGTCCCAATCATATCCATAGTCAAGAAGGGGGGAAAGAGAAACCGTGAGTACTCTGTGCTCAGCTAGTACTGTCTACAGCCCCAAATAAGAGAATGGTACTGCATAGTCAGGTTTGTTTGTCCCACATTAATTCTGACAATCAAGACAACCCCTCACGGGCATGTGCACAGGCCAATCTTCTTTTATACCTCTCCCAGTGAGCCCAGGTGATGCTAAATTGACAAACTAGCTAGCAGAAGCATATTTATCATTCTTTGCTACCTCTGGATCAAGGGCACTGTTCTGGAAGTCCACACTGCTGGGTCCCCAACCTTGTGGCTTCCAAAGAAGGAAGGCATGTCAATCAGGCAGGCATTTGGCTAAATGTTACAGCCAGGAGGTTGTGGCTCAAACCACAGCCCCTTAAATGGTGGATTGTGACACAGCTTTGTAACTGACTATGGGGCCTCTGAAAAGTTTGGCAGACATAAAAGCTTCCTGAGCATGCGACAACATATAATTAATGCAAAATGAAACCCATAATGAATCTGAAAGGTTTCTGGCTGCAGTTGCAAAAGTCGAGTCACGTGAATTTGCTACAGGCTTGGTTCTGATCATGCAAGTGTGTGCCCCGAGCCGTGGATGTTGTTATGACACACAAGGCATGCCAATCAGGCAAGCATTTGGCTAAATGTTACAGCCAGGAGGTTGTGGCTGTAATATATATGTATATATATATATATTACATATTTATATAATATATATTACATATTTATATAATATATATATATATTTATTTAAATAAATTCTGGGATTAGGACAGAATTTCCAGTAATTTAAGAAATGGCCCTAAACATACTCTGGCATAGATTTATGTAAAGTGGCATTCTCAGCATTGATGATGTTAAAATCAAAATATTAATCAATACCCAAAAATATTAACAATGGTCTACATTGTGCCACATCACATCTCAGCTAAGAATAAGTCCTTATGTGATTATAATAGAGTGCTCCCATCTTGTTAGTATGCAAACTGGCTTTAATCTTTAGTTTTAAAGTTTTTTTAAAAGAATTTATTTATTTATTATATGCAAGTACACCTTAGTTGTCTTTAGACATCAGATCTCTTTATGGATGGTTGTGAGCCACCATGTGGGTGCTGGGATTTGAACTCATGACCTTTGGAAGAACAGTCAGTGCTTTTATCCACTGAGCCATCTCTCCAGCCCCTAGTTTTAAAGTTTTACACTTTATTTTATATCCATGAGGATTTTGCTTGCCTGTTAAGCCTACCATGTGGACACAGCACCTGTGGGAGCCAGAAGAAGCTATCGAATTCTCTGGAACTGAAGTGAGTGTGAGCCTCTGAGTAGGAGCTGGGAATAGAACCTGGGCCCTTTGCAAGAACAGCAAGTACTCTTAATAACAGAACCATCCTGCTACCTGTATTTTTCTTAATATTAAAAAATATATGTATATTTTGTGTGTGTGTGTATAGGTATGTGCACATGCATACAGGTACACGAGGAGGCCAGAAGAGGGCGCTGCATCCCCAGGAGTTAGAGTTACCTGCTGCTGTGAGCCACCCACAGTGGGAACAGAACTTGAATCTTCTGCAAAAGCAGTGTGTGCTATTTACCACCAAAGTACATCTCCAGTCCCTGCTTTACTCTTTAACACACAGTAAGAGTGTATGTATATCAATAATTGTTTTTAGAGTACCTTTTTATCATTTATTATCAGTAAGCTTTTGACTTGTATGCCTACTTTATAAGCATGTCGAATTGGTTACCTTTTTGCTGCTGTGACAAAATACCAGAGAAGCAACTGAAGAAAAGTAGGGACTATTTGAGTTCACAGTTCAAGGTCATGGCAGGGAAAGTGTGAGGGCAGGAGCAGAGGCGACTGCCACACTGTGTTCACAGTCAGGGAACAGAGACTGATGGATATTCACTCTCTTTCTCCTCTCCATTCAGTCTGGCTCTCGGTCTACAGAGTGGTGCCACCACCCACCCACATTGAAGGTGTGTCCCCTGGCCACATCAATTAACCCAGTCCATGACTCCCTCACAGACACCCCAGACCTGATCATAGGTCCTGACTTATATATATATGTGTGCGTGTGTGTGTGTGTGTGTGTGTGTGTGTGTGTATGTATATTCATGACTTAAAACTTTTTAGGACAAAAGAGGTGTGAGTAGAAAAGGTATCATAAGTCTTTACTTTAACAAACTGCTATCTGCTCTTCCATAACTTGAACCTGTGCGGCTGGTGGTGCTGGTACTATGGTTGCTCAACGATGCCCTGGAGGCATTATACCTTTGCCATGTATGCCGGATTGCACATCTTTAACTCATAGCCAGCGCCTCCCACAGTCTCCTCTTCCCTGTGCAGCAGAAGCTGAGGCCTTTTCCTCCCTGGTGCTTGAAAACAGATAAGACAAAGAGGAGGTGTCAAAGTCACAGGGCAGAGCAGGCCAGTCAAGATGTACAGGGTTTTCGGGGCTGGCTGGAGAAAGAACCAGCTACATCACTGCTGTAAACCAGGAGTCTGTGGGAGCTTCTGGAGATGGTTGACAAGTGAGCAGTTTCCAGAGAACACTTACGAACCCTTCGGGCTGCCGTGTTCAGTCTCTTTCCCTGACCCGAACTCCAGGCAGCAATTTCCCAGATCTTTGTTCCCTGGGGTCTTTTGACATTCATGTAAGTAATCATTCCTGCATTAAAGCCTTTATTTCTGAAACACCCAGAATAGCTCTGTTTTCCCAAGCGAACACAGTAATACATACTCAACTCCCTAATGCACTGGTGTTGTGAGAGAGCTGCGGCTGCTGACAGACATGAAATTACCATTTGAGGCAAAAGATTAGCAGTGGGGTGGGACTATCACATATGTCCCCCCCCCTTTGTTATATTTTAAGGAAAAAACATTTTCCAAAATCATTTTAGCAGACTTTCTCTTAGGTCTCACGGGCACTTCCATTTCCCACGAGTGTGCTGCTTCTGCGTGGCGCCAGGCCGGAGGAGCTCTGGCTCTTCAGGCTTGCCTGGCCTTGCTGACAAGGCTGCTGCGTTTCCGACGCTCTGATTGGCCCAGCTCAGATCATGTAGCAACTCCTGACAGAGGACCTTTGCCAAGATGAGAAACAGTCACTGGCTGAAGCTGCTCTGGATCTTGGTTTGAATAAAACTCTAGTCGTGAGAAACCGGAGGACCTCTGTTGGATATAAAATTTCAGGAATGTGTATTTCAAGGTGTGCGTGAGTACAACTTTCCTCATTCACTTGTACCTTTTCTTCAGATTTGATATGAGCCCAGGCGGAGGTTGGCAAAGCACTTTTGTAAAAGGTAGGTGGTGACTGTTGGCATTTTGTCTAAGCTCCGCCCACAGTTACCTGGCAACAGCCAGGTGTGCCTGACTCTCTATAAAAGTCGGGATGCTGGCCATGTCCTCTCTCTCTTGCCCTTGCTGTCTTGCTCCTGCTGTCTCATCTCCCCCCGCCCCCCACATTGCTCCCCCCCCCCCACCACGTGCTCATGGCCGGCCTCCTCTCCTCTCCTCTTCCCTCCCCTCCCCTCCCATCCCCCTGTCCTCTTTTGTCTCCCCCCCCCCCGTGTGTGTGTGTGTGTGTGTGTCTACTACCCTCTTAACTCCCCTCCCCATGCTCTGAATAAACTCTATTCTGGTCCCTCAGGGGGAAGGGATGCCTCAGCATGGGCCCTTGGAAGCACCCCTTCTCCCATACCTGACTGGTGGCTCCACCAAAACATATTCCTTCTCTCCTTTATCTTTTTATAAAACACAACAGTGACTATTAAGGCCTCATCAGCTGCTCTATGGCTCAACAGCTCAAGTTGGATTCCCTGGCACTACACCAGACGTAGACGGTACACAGGTTACGATCGGCTGTGTTCCTTTAAACCTGATTTCCTGTTAGTGGTCGGATAGGCACTTGTTTCTGGAAGTTGGGGGAACCTGAGTCGGTGAGGCCTGTTTGGAAGCAAGTCACAGAGGGTATCTTTGTGGGCTCCATTAATCTCTTTACCGCTCCTTCCTGTCTCCTGTTCTTCAGGAGGTAGAGTCACTCATACCAGTGACTTTTCTCACTGCTGGGACAAAATATTTGATAAGAAACAACTTAAGGGAAGACAGGTTAGCTCAAGGGGATCATATTTCATCAACGAGGGGGGCACATGGGAGAGAAGTGGGAATCCGCTCACTTCAGGAAGCCGAGAATGAACAGGAAGTGGAGCCTGGTTATAAAACCTTAAAGCTGACCTTTCAGGGACTTCCAGCAAGGCTCCTCAAGAGTTCACAACCTCCCCAAACAGCGCCACCATGTGGCAAGGAGGTATGCAAGCATGAGTGACATTTCACATCCAGACCACAACCGGACTCCTTGAGCACAAAGGTCCCGCCACCTAGATATTCAGCCTGGTGGAGACTCCAAGGCCAGGGATCCAGCCAAGGATAGACTGCCACCTCTGCAGCTGTGAGCCGAAAGTAGTAACTCTTCCTCAGTTTTTCATTTGGTCAAGCTGCAGGTGTTCACCAACCCTTGAGCTATAGCATTAGCTCAATAGCATATAGCATCACCCTGAAGTAATGTGCACGTGGGAAATGAGCCTTTTCGATCCTTTCTTGATATTGCCTTTCTTGTCATTTATTATATTATTTTACCTAATTCTACACAAGAGAAAACATGTTCCTGGTAAAGGCTCTGCCTCCCATATTGAAGCTGATCCCCAGTTTCCTTCCTCATCCTGACAGATGATTGCTTTCAGATTTTCCTTTTATATGTTTTTACATTCCTGTACAACTGAAGATATTCTCTTATTTTTCAATTTTTTTCTTCACACTCTAAATCTTTTCGCCCACCTTGATTTCTCAACATTTATTCTCAAGAACATTTATTCTCATCAACTCTTTTTCCTCTTCTTTTTTTATGGGTCCACAGTGTTGTTCTGGTAAACTTTATATCAACTTGACACAGGCTAGAGTCTTTTGAGAGAGGGGAACCTCAACTGAGAAAATGCCTCCTTAAGAGCGAGCTTCGGACAAGTCTGTAGGGCATTTTTTTAATTAGTGACTGATGGGGGAGGGCCCAGCCATTGTGCCTGGTGCTATCCCTGGGCTTCTTGGCCTGAGTTCTATAAGAAAGCAGGCTGAGCACGCCACGAGGAGCAAGCCAGTGAGCAGCACTCCTCTGTGGCCTCTGCATCAGCTCCTGCCTCCAGGTTCCTGCCCTACGTGAGTGCTTGTCCTGACTTCCTTCAACAACGAACAATGATGTGGAAGTTGAACCCAAATAAACCCTTTCCTCCCCAATTTGCTTTTAACCATGGTGTCTCATCACAGCAGTAGTAACCATGACTAAGTTCTAACCATGACAGTATTCCAGAAGACACACTGTAGTTAATCAAGTAACCCACTCTTTGGTGGATGTTGCCTATTTCCGGTTTTGCCTGATTAGAAATGAGGGTGCATTTATCAAACATTGGCAGAAATAATTTTGACCATGAGTGAAATTTGGTACGAGTGTGTCCATCTGTAATTTCTGCAGATAGATGCTCCTCCATGTGAACTTGTCATTACTGAATTTCCAAAATGCGAGAGAAGCTCACGTCTCAGGGTCCACTCAGAGTGTGCTCACTAACTGTTGACTCTCTGCCAACAGAGGACATGGAAACCAGTAGTTCTAATTGGCATCTCCTCTCAGAGTGAGGCCGAGGGTGCTTATTTACCATTTAAGGCTGTCCTTACACTCTCAATGAGGTAGCATTGCCATCACTGATTGTCTATTCTTTAGCATAATTATTGGAATAGTATGCGCCGGTGTTATGGAAACCATTCACATGCATGGTTTATTTGCTAGTCGCTCGGCAAATGAGGTCATCTATATTAAGTTCACTCAGAACTGTTCTTTTTAGAAGACGTAACTCTTCTGCTCAATTTAGTGCATCCCTTAGATTATCTATCTATTCTAGATCATGTATTTCATGAAATTACCTTTGAAGGCATGAGGGGATTTTCTTGATGGCGCATTAAGAGAGTCAGATGGGTGTTTTCTGAGGATAACGAAACTGCCTGGTAACAAACCCTTCTGGTAAAGCCCAAGCCGGTTGTTTGTTTTAATAGGATGAACATTTGTGACTTCCTGATGCCCAGCTGAACTCTGTTCCTTTTGCTGAGAGTTTTGTAAGGAAGTATGTGCCAGCTGGAGTGGGGGCTATCACAAAAGCTGTCGCCTGTGCATGGAGTATGTTCGTCTAGCTGCATGCCTTCTCTGGCCTTAGTGGGAGAGGATACGCCTAGCCTCACTGAGATTTGATGTGCCCGGTGGAGGGATACCCAGGGGGACCTCCACATGCTGAGAGGAGAAGGGGAGGGGGGAGGGGAGGAAGGATTGTGGGAGGGGGTGACTGGGATGGGGGCACTGAGCGGGATATAAAGTGAGTAAGTAAAAAATTAATAATAATAAATGAAAAATAAATAACAAAGAACTCAACAAAAGAACTGAAATCTCATGGGTGAACAGCATACATTCTAAATAAACACATTTTACAAAAAAAAAGAAAGGAAGAAAGAAAGAAAATACATTCTAAAATTCTCCTTCCTATTTTTAATTTCCCTTCTCTCCCTGCATTCATGTTGTGCATATGACGTCATGTGTGTGAAGGCCAGGGCCTTCTCTCCCTGTGTTCACATAGTCTTGGGCATATGATATCATGTGTGTGAAGACCAGGGTTTTTTTTCTGTTTGTGTTCACGTAATCATGCGCATATGACATCATGTGTGTGAAGGCCAAACCTTCTCTCCCTGTATTCACACGGTCATGTGCATGTGATAGCATGTGTGTGAAGCTCAGACTGAGTCCTCTTTCGTCTTCATGCGTGCAAATGGCTTCCTGTTAACCCTGGGTATGCCCGTCAGACTAGCTGGCTCCCAAGGTTCCGGGGACTCTTCTGCCTCCCCCCCCACTACTTGTAAGACTGTAGCATTACAGACATGCACACGTCTGAACCCAGAGTGATGTGCATGAGTCCGGAGACTCCAACCCCGATCCTCATCCTTATGTGAGTAGCGCCTTACCAGCTGAGGCTACTTTCTTCTGCAAGCCTTTCAACTGTAGTCAAGGTACGCTGCGGAAGGCAGCATGACCACGTGACCACGGCGCTCCTGCCTTTGCTTTGGCTTATTGTACCAGTCCAAGCAATCCTGGAAGGTGTAACAGCACTCAGTTTATAACAAAATTGATTAAGTTACATTCTTCGGTGGTGAACCATGACACAAACTGGAGTGATCTTCTGAGCAGAAGTTTATAAAATGTGAGATTTACAGGGAGTGATGATGGCACCCCACAGGTCTCAGAAACAAGGCGTCTCTCTGGCTTAATGAGACCATTTAATAGATTCAAAGCCACAGCATCACACATTAAAAAAAAAAAAAAAGAAATCTTCCTGCCTTTCCTACATCCTATTATAAGTTGGTATCACAAATGTTTAATTTTAAATTTAGGCACAATAAATATTATACTGAAGAAATGTATTCCATTTAATAATTACACAGAACAAATTCATTTACTGAGGAATTAGAAGGGATTTTGTTGGTTATTAAATTAGCGACACGATGAAGAATGGGAGGCCATATTAACTAGAAGTTATAAAATAGAAAACCACATTATAATTTTGATAATAAAAACAAAATTAAAAGGAGCTGAAGGGATTTATTAATTATAAAAAGTCGGAACTGTCCCAAGTACTCTAAACGGTCCTTCAATTGGGGTGTTACCAGGACTCTTGGGGGGTTATGCGGGACTCCCGCTCCTTAGCTTTCCAAATAACAGAGTTCTGTTTGCATTGATGGGGAGTGGAATTATGGGAATGATGCACAGAGGAGTTAGAGGTATACAGAGCTCTCTCTGCAGCTGCACACCAGACCGTGCAGGAGACAGGAAGTCATCCCTGGACACAGCAGCTCGGCAGGCTCGACGGATCTCTAGGGCAGGATCAGTCCGCCTCTGTGCAACTTCCTGCACTGTGGCCCCGAGGTTGGCGGCTCTGCTTTTTGCTTCAGTTCCTGCTGCCGCCACTCCTGTCTCCTCCCTACCAGCTTCTCTTAAGGACTCTAAAAATTAATATCACGATTATGATTCTCTTATTATTATTAGGGCTGAGCACACGTATACCTTGGCTCCCGTGGAGGTCAGAAGGCAGCTTCCAGGAGTTTGTTCTTTTACCTGTGGGATCTAAGATGGAGGTAGAGATTGTCAGGCTCACAAGGCAAGCACTGCTACCCACTTAGTCGTCTCTGTGGCTTTCTCCTGGTTTCTTTGCTGATGTGCCTTCAGTTTCTGTCACTGTGTGGCTTCTGCTTACTGAAAGCCTCTCTTGAACATCTGTTTGCCTCTCATGAAAATTTTGAGCATCTGTCTTATATCAGTTTCCTTAGATGTAACCCTTGAGTTTGAAGGGACTTTTATTTAGGAGATTTATGAAGAAAATGTTCTCAGTCTCAGAAAGACAATGTCAAGATCAAAGTCATGATGTAGTCTCATCACAGACATGCAGAACCCTTCAGCTCAGTCTCTCAGATGCAGAAAGTGGGCACGGGGATGGGGCGGTCCTCCTCACACAGCAGCCAGTCATAGGCTAAGGGACTGGTTACACAGTAGCTTCTGGGTCCTTCCAGTACTCCAGCTGCTGCTAAGAAAAGGTCTACGGAAGGAAATGCAAAAACGGCAGAGAGACACCAGAGGATTTTGGATACCCTTCGGAGTCAAGTATCGTGTATATACGGCAGCTCTCAAGGACAGGTCTGAGGCAGTCACAAAGTTCTGTATGTTTTTAAATGGCTGGCCGGCCAGTCCAAAAACAGAAACAACAACAACAAAACAAGAACCAAAACTACCAACCCAAGACCCCTTGGAATATGTAAGTAGATATTCAAGTGCTGCATTTGGTAGATTCTGTGCTGCTTGTCACTTGGGCTTTGTGAACAGCAGCAGGAGGAGGGGGGCAGGAAGAGGAGGAGGAGCAGGAAGAAGAAGAAAAGAAGTAGGAGGAGGAAGAGGAAGAGGAGGAGGAAGAGGTGTAGGAAGAGGAGGAAAAGGAAGAGCAGGAGGAAGAGGAGGAGCAGGAGGAAGAGGGGAAGTGGGAGGAAGAGGAGGAGCAGGAGGAAGAGGGGAAGTGGGAGGAAGAGGAGGAGCAGGAGGAAGAGGAGGAGCAGGAGGAAGAGGGGAAGTGGGAGGAAGAGGAGGAGCAGGAGGAAGAGGAGGAGCAGGAGGAAGAGGAGGAGCAGGAGGAAGAGGAGGAACAGGTGGAAGAGGAGGAGCAGGAGGAAGAGGGGAAGTGGGAGGAAGAGGAGGAGCAGGAGGAAGAGGAGGAGCAGGAGGAAGAGGAGGAGCGGGTGGAAGAGGCAGCAGAGGCAGCGGCAGTTGCTGCAGCAGGTTCCAGTTCTCAGGAAGGCCTCTGGTATTGAAATTTCCAGCTTGCCGGAGTTACAAAGGGGTCAGGGTTCCTCGGCCCTTACCTGGGGCTGGTATTTGAGATCCTGGCAGGCTTGGATATCCGGATTCAGAGACTCTTTCCCAAAAAGGATTGACAGCAATCTGGAACTTGTGTGGGTTCCTTACAGCCTGTGATTCTTCAGCCTTCTCGGTGTCTTCTCTACTCCCACCGCCCCCCCCCCCCTCACCCTGGCTGTTCTATCTGACTGTTCAGCTGACTTTAATTTCCAGGCAGGCTCACCATGTCTGTAGCCTGGTCAGCTGAGCCGCTCAGCTTGGCCAGCCTGGCAGTCTGCAGGCCGCTATGCAAGCAGGCTGTCTTGCTGTGTTTGAGGCTCCGCCTGAGGACTACTGTGCAACTCTTGCTGGACAGTTATGTTACCAGCTCGTCTCACACTACTGAAGTGGCCACGGAAAGATCACTTGAAGCCTACTTTTCTGGGGCCTAAAGCATTAAGTATTTTCCAGGGAGCCTGAGTAGCGGGCCTCTGTAGGGGGTGGGGGGGCAGTATTTGGGCCAATCAGAAGCACACCTCGTATGCAAATGAAGATTTGTGTTTAAATCAGTCAGGCTCTTTAGTATCAGTTGCTGTGGTAGGCCACCAGGGAAAATCCTCCTCACGGTCTAGATGGAAACGGCTGCTGGGAACTTAGGTCCTCGTGTTTGTGTAACAAGCACTCTTACCCACTGAGCCTTTTCTGCAGGACCTCTGTCAGCTTCTTGATCTTGAGTCCCTAACTGTTAGCAAGTAGATTTCTGCACTTAATTTGTTAGATCCTGCTGTGGCCTACCACATGGGCTGAGCACACCCCATGTGGTGAATGCATTTTTTAAAATGTGACTTTCTCTAATATATTCACATTTTTTTAAATGTGAGGATTTTTATAAGGTTCAATGAGACATTTACTGACACATCTATCTCATTTAGTTAAGAAACTTAGGAGCGTGGAAGTGAGACCAAGATTCTTCTGCTTTAGGCTCTCACGAGTATAGAAGATTAGCAGTATATTTTATTCTTATGTGTATGCTGTCCGTGAATTTGAAGATTGCAAGGATAGCATTTTTTAGCTAGAGAGATCTAGTTCAACCCTTTAAAATAAAGATGTTATTTTCTTTTTATTTATGCGTATTTGTGTGGATGGGATATGTGCACACAAGTGCAGGTACACACAGAGGCCGGAAGAGGACACCAGATCCTTTGTAAGCTCATCAAGTGCTCGTAACCTCTGAACTGTCTCTAAAGCTTGCATTCCAAATTTTAAGAATAACTGAAAGTAGTCATGGTTTTCTAGAGTAACAGAACTAATAGACTGACTCTCTGTGTGTGTGTGTGTGTGTGTGTGTTTGTGTGTCTTTCTCTGTCTCTGTGATATTTATTAGAATGACTTAAAGGATATGGTGCAGCTAATCCAATAATGGCTAGCTATGAATGGAAAGTACAAGAACCCAGTAATTGCTCAGTCCACGAGGCTGGATGTCTCAGCTGGTCATCAGTACATACTGGAATCCTGAAGAAGTAAGCTCTAATGCCAGTGAAGGCATCGATGTGCTAGCAAGGCAGAAGCAAGCAGACAAAGAAGCAAAATCTTCCTTCTTCCATGACTTTAGATAGACTTCCAGCAGAAGGCGTGGCCCAGATTAGATCTGGGTCTTCTTACCTCAAAGATCTGGATTTGAAGTAGATTGTCCTAGTTTGAGTTAAGCAGAAATCTTTCACAGGTGTGCCCTCTATTTTGGAGTTTTTAGTTAATTCTAGAGGTAGTCAAGTTTATAACTGAGAATAGCTGTCACATGGTCCAAAAAAGCTAAGTGACTCCCAAAAGATAACATTAGTTAGCAGCAAAACTACTGATGGGTCAGTTCTAGAAAAATAGTCATATATTATATATTACATATTATACATATTATATGTCAAGGCATATATATTATAATTCACTATGATAGGCACTACATTACAATATTTGTTACTTTTCCATTGCTATAATCATGATCAAGGCAACCCATAGAGGGAAAGGTTTATTTGGTAGCATGTGAGCAGCTGAGGGCCCACATCTTGAACTGCAAGCAGGGATGCTGAACTTGAAAAGATGCAAGACTTTAAATTCTCAAAGCCCACTCCCAACTTCCTCTAACAAGGCCACCCCAACAAATCCCCCAAATAGTGATGTCAGTTGGGAACCAAGTGTTCAAATGCCCCAGACTACATGGTGGGTGGGGTGAGGATGAGAATAAAATAGCCTTTAGACCCTCATGGTCGTACAAACCACCAAAGACAAAATCTTCCAGACATCAAATAAAAAAAGCTTGTTTTAGTGTTTCCATCTAATAATAACACATTAATCTGCTACCGATGCAACAGTGCTGCCTAAGGAAAAACTCCAAAACTTAGTGACTTATCACAGCAAACATTTCTTGTTTTCTGTCATGGTCTGGTGGGATGAGTGGTTTGTGCTTCTGTAGAGCTCTGCTGATATCGCCTGGACTCAGCTTTAAGAATGGAAAAGACTCAGGTCTTTTTCAAATGTCCCCCGTTTCCTTGAACCCTTTTGCTACTTGGCTACGTGTTTTTCAGAACAGATGATAACCCAAGATCCAAACTGAATCCTACAGACAGATCCATTTATTTGTGTGTGTGTGTGTGTGTGTGTGAGCCTGTATGCTTGTGTGAGTCTGTATACAGCATGTGCATACAGTGCCTGCAGAGGCCGGATGTGGGCAGCAGTTACCCTGGAGCTGGAGTTACAGATGGTTGTGTCTAGTACACAGCACTGGCCTGCCGGGCCACAGAGCTCCTGTCTGACTTGGCCGTCCCTCTGCCCACCATTTCTCTGGTGGGGAACCCCGAGTTCCTCTTGCTACCACACAATGCCCCCCACACCCCATGATCTGCCTCCTCACCACTGAATTACCCAATAGAATCAAGACTCTTAAGGCTTAATTAACCAATCAGGTTTATGTATCAATAATATCACAATTTACAGATGCCAATACAATAATTTAAGAGCCAATTGATAATGACAAAAGCTTTATCCCAATATTTCTAACCTTATAAAAACTTAGCTATCTGTGGCTAGTAAATGCCATGCAGGTCCACGTCCGAAGCCATCTCGGTTCTCCTCCTTCTCTTCCTGCAACCTCTCCATCCCCGCCCCCTCACTACTCCTAGCTCCACCTCCATTTTCCTTTCCAATCACAGGCCTTCCACTGTCCTACTGTGATTGGACATGGAAAATCCTTCAGCAGTTGTGAGTGGCTCAGATGTGCTGGGAACCTAGATCCTCTGCAAGGATAGCAGTGTACTTAACCACTAAGCCATTGCCCCAACCCCTGCAAAGATAGGAACCCATTGTTTGCGCAATGTAGTGAGAATTGTGGAATTGACAGAAATGTCATAAGTTTTTGTTTCAATCCCAGGTGTGGGGATAAGAGAATGGTTTGGACCGGCTGCAGCAGGTGTCTATGATTTGCTTCGTGCTCCAGCAGAGGTGTGTTTTTGCCAGCTACAGATAGTTTCTATGACTCTGTGATGTTTCGAACTCTGAGAACTTTTCAGAGGGTGTATAAATGCTAGAGCCCTGAGAGGTAGGGTGAGGAGTGGTGGGGTGGTGGTGGTGGTGGTGGTGGCTTGTTAGAAGAATGCTCAAGGAGAAACAAAAGGAAAAAAATTGATTCATGGATCTCTCTGTTTCTCTCTCCCCCTCTATCCTTCTTTTTCTCCTATCTAGTCACTGGGGGAGAAACTGGGGATATAAAGGATGGGAAAGAGAAGAACCCACAAAGTAGCCAAAACCAGCTACTGTGCAGTGTCCACCAACATTTTGCTAAACTAAACAAACCTATGGCTAGGTCTAACACCAATAATGTGGGACTCTTATTGAAGCATATTCTAAAGACTCATGGCAAAGACCTCGAGTGATAATTCCATTTCAGGAGAACGGTAAATTTAAAATAATTCAAACTGTGAGAAATACCACACACGCTCCCTGGTTATCACAATACAGTTAATAATGTGTAGTTTCTAAAATCCCATGCAACAAATTTATGAGCCAAAAAGCAAGAATGAATTCTAATATGTTTTATACATTCTTTTTCTTTAAGATAAGGAAACACTATTAATTAAGTTATATATTTATGGGCGCAGTATGCCTCCTCTTTAGTTATATGCAAGGCTTTGCTTAAATGAGAGAAAAAGAAATATATTCTGGTTGTAAACTTGTCGTTTTGGAAAGATGTTAATTATGTTAGGGCTTCGGTGATTGGTTGCATAAACCTACCTTTATCTACCTCTCTGTGAATTCAGTTGCTAGGCAGGGAGGAGCTCTAAATCCAAGAATGTGGGCTTCAGAGTTAGCCAAGAAGTCAGCACAGGTTTCAGGCAGAAGGACTGTATTAGAGCTCCTAGGAACTCTAGGAAAGGGAAGGAATCCCATCTAAATTTAGGTGAAACCTATTTTAACTCAGTCTCATAAAACTTGAGCATTTTGCTTTTGACCAAATTTAATTCGAAACCAAAATTCTTATTTTACAAAGGTTTGAGCAAGAAGAGAATCTGTTAGTTCACTGTAACAAAAATATCCCTGTTTGAGTTTTAGAAGCAGCTTGATCAAAGGATCAAAACACACCAGCAGACTGTGTCTCTATCAAAACCACCCGTTTGGTAACATTTACTTCCTTGCTGGCTCTATTCCCAGACAATGGCTACCTTATCTGCAGCTGTTTCAACATCTCTGTCTAGATGAGGAAAGACAGAAGTCACCTGTTTTTTTTTTTTCTTTCTTTCTTTTTTCTTTTTTTCAATTAAGGGTTCTCACCCTCCTCCTTGCAGTTGATTGGCTCTGAGCAGACAGTGCATCTATCCTTGAACCAATCCCCATGGCCAAGGACACACAGTGTAATAACTGGCTTAGCTTCAACTCATACTCTCTGTTTAGGACTCCATTGGCACCCCACTGGGATCCTGTTGTGAATGGCGAGGGGATTTGAACTGGTTAACACACAACAGTATGAATACTAGATTCCATACCAAGAAGTATTTATAAAATGGAAGCCATTGTAATATATAACCTTAAGTGTTGTTTTCAGGATACCTTTAGTTATCTTTACATTATAAATGCTGTGGAAGGCTCTGGTATTAAACTGTTCTAAGAAAATGCCCTACATGGAGGCTGTAGCTCAGAGGGTGGAGTGCTTTCTTTGCTAACATGCACAAAGCCCTGGGTTCAGTCCCCAGGATAACCAGGCATGGTGAGGCACACCTATAATGCCAGCTCTGGGGAGGGCAAGGCAGGTAGATCAGAAGTCCAAGGTCATCAGTGGTTACATAGCAAGTTTGAGGCCAGCCTGGGATACATGAGACCCCCGTCTAGAACATTCTTTATACACTGTGATAGTTCAGCCATCACCCAAATCTTTCTACTTTGGTGTGATGTTGTTGTTGTGCTAACTGTAAGAGCTATCATGCATTGAGCATCCTCCGTGTTCAACCGTCAACTATGGCCAGGAAAATATTTGCATTGCTACCTTAAAAATGAAGAAACAAACCTGATGAGAGGCTCAGTGGGTAGCGACACTCGCTGACAACCCCAATGACCCAAATTTGATCTCTGGGACACACATAATGGAAGAGGGGGCCATCTCCCACGATCTGTCCGCTGACCTCCACACAGGTACCCTACTAATGTGCACCCAGGCTCCATGCATGAATTCATAGGTAAATAAATGTAACAAAATGTTTAATAAATGCAATAATGTTCTCAGAGGTCGAGTGGCCTTTCCCTGAACACACAGAGAATGCGCCAGCAACATTCTTAGTCTATATTACTTAAGCAACAAAAACAAATTGGCTTTTTGACTAAGGCCTTAACACAGGTGGTATTAGTTGTTGTTTCCTCACTGCTGATTGCCATCCTAGTGGGTTTATGAGCATCTCTGTCCCACCGGAGCATATGAGGTTGAGGCTCTGCATTCTTAAGGCCACTTCCCCTGGACCAGAGATCTCAGTCATTCGGCCAGATGAAGACACACGATTGCTGGCTTTTACAGGCAGGTGCCCACGCTGCTCTCTCTAGACTCTTGAGCAAACCAGTTGGCTTGCCTTCCTCCCATCCCCAGCACATGCCAAGACCAGTCCTGAGACCTCTACGCAGTGATCATCCAGTCGCAACAGGACCTCTGTCACAAAGGCCACCTCATAACCATCTAATATGAGTTCTGTCCAACAGACCTAAATTTTTACTTTTCCAACTTTTTTTGGGTGGGGGCGAGGTCCAACTAAGTTGTATTTCTCTTGTTTAAAAGCAAAGGGGATTTTTGTTGGTTTTTTTTTTTTTTAAGTTTTAGCACATTTTTATTTAGTGTATATGTGGTGTGTGTGTTAGTGAGTGGTATGGCATGCTTAACGTCTTGACTCCTGTTCATATGCATATGGTCCTCAGAGTACATTTGTAGTTGATTCTATTGTGTAGGTCAAGCACCTTTGCCTGCTAAGCTGTCATCCCCCGAAGCAAAACTTCTTAAACCTTAGGTCTCAGTCTCACGCTGGGGCATATGACTGGATATGAAGTCAAAAAAGAGGAATTCACATTGGCCACATAGTAGTTCAAAATTGAATGCACAGTGGGTGTGAGCTGTCTCTGGCAACACTCACGTGACATGTCACATGACTCCTGCCGCCTTGGTGGTGACATGTGACAGGTGCACCCAACTTTACACGTGCTATCATGATACTAAGCAAGTCCGCACTGAATGTTCTGGAACGTCCTATACTAGGGGTTCAGCTCACCTCAACACAGACGCTTTCGAGATGGTCCTGTGCTATAAATCACAGTGTTTCCTGTCATTTCCCAACACCCTCAGCTTTTATAGAGACAGAATGATTTGACTACGGGAAGCATGGATTTATAGTGTTTGCCAACCAATGTCCCTCAGCATTCGATAAGCACAATATTAGTGTATCTTTGGACCATGTTGTATTAGAATGTTGCATTAAAAAACATTTCTGGAGCTGTTCATTTGAGTTTTATTAAAAAAAAAGTGTTAAATGAATTTTGGCTTAGGCTTTTAGGACAGGAATCCCGATAATTTCTGCAAAAAACTTCTGCTGTTCTGTAGGCCTGAGTGAGCAGACTGGCACTCTCAGCGTTGATAGTTACGAAATCAAAATATTGATCAAGTCTGAAAGACATTCGTTGGTCCTGCCACACCAAGTACTCAGCCAAGATTTAATTCTCATGGAAAAATAAGCAAGGACATCTTTCTCACTACTGGGCAGATTTGCTTTGTTCTTTCCTAAATGATAGCATTATATATACAGGGGAACTGTTTTTAAAAGTATCTCTTTATGATTGGTTATTAGTAAATGCTCAATTATCCATGGTATAGCTGGGTTGGTAAAATTTTTTCTAGCCAAGGGGGTCAAAAGTGCATTAAATTTAAGAAGCCTTAGAATTACTTTAAAACAACAACAACAAAACAACCACAACAAAAACCAAAAATCCACTCCTCACCCTTTTGGCTGATCAAGTGTTCAGTAAAGATCAATTAAAGAAGCTCTGTTATATTAATTAACTTATTTTAACTTTATTTGATGCATGTGTGTGATTTATCTGCATGTAAGTCTATGCACCTAGTGCGTGCATGGTGCCTTCAGAATCCAGAAGAGGGTTTTTGATCCTTAACCATGAACTGTCCCTCCAGTCCTGTTTTAAAGCACTAGTAGCTGGGGCTGGAGAAATGGCCCATGCTTAAGAACCCTTACTACTCCCCCAAGTTGAGTTCTCAGAGCCCAGATTGAACGGTTTACCATCACCTGTAACTCCTGCTCCAAAGGTTCCAATCCCTCTGCTTCTACAAGTACTGCATGCATGATGTGTGTACACACAGACACATACACCTACAAGTAATTAAAAATAATAGTAAACATTTTTTTTTTTTAGTTTTTTTGAGACAGGGTTTCTCTGTGTAGCCCTGACTGTCCTGGAACTCACTCTGTAGACCAGGCTGGTCTCGAACTCAGAAATCCACCTGCCTCTGCCTCCCAAGTGCTGGGATTAAAGGCGTGTGCCACCACAGCTAAGGATTTCGTTTGTCTCTAGAAGTTAGGCAGTGCCTAGGTGCATGCTGTGAAAACCAGACTTTTTGCATTTGTGTTTTCAGCCTTTCTGCCTCTCGCTTGCCTGGGAGCAGTTACTTAAAATCCCCGAGCCTCCCTCTATGTTATCCGTTTAAAGCTGCCATCCCCATCATTGTCATCATCATGGTTGTCATTGTCGTTGTCGTTGTCATCATCATCATCATGTCTGTATCTGAACTGGATTCATTTTCTAGAATAGAGTCCAATACTCTTCTTCATACAATGAGCCCATGAATGCTATCTTTTAAGATTTCATCTTATTTTTTTCATGTGTGTACCTGTGAGTAGGTATGCACATGTGAGTGTAGGTGCTTGTGGTGGCCAGTAGAGGGCATTCCAACCTCCTGGAGTTGGAGGTGGTTATGAGTCACCAGCCATGAGAGCTGGGAACAAAACTTTGAGTCCTCTGTGAGAGCAGCTAGCGCTCTTAACCATGGTGCCATGTCTTCGGCACCCTCAGGAAATCTCGTTATGACTATTATAGAACCACCTGAGAAAACCTGTTTTTCAACTACAAAAATGTCATTTTAGTTGTAAAATTTGGACAGAGGAACCCTGGGTCCCCAAAGCAGGAGGGAGCAGCGGTACAAATCTCAACCCACTATATAAGTGGTAAACCCTTGGTGGTGGCGCACGCCTTTAATCCCAGCACTTGGGAGGCAGAGGCAGGCGGATTTCTGAGTTCGAGGCCAGCCTGGTCTACAGAGTGAGTTCCAGGACAGCCAGGGCTACACAGAGAAACCCTGTCTCAAAAACCCAAACAAACAAACAAACAAAACTAAATGAAAGTATCTTAGCTTGGGTGGAGCATCTTTACTGGCCGACGGGATGTGTGCGTGCATATATGTGCATGTTTGTATGAGTGTGTATGTGTGTGCCTGTGTGTGCTTGTGCACACACACACACACACGCTCATGCACACCGGTTTTTCCATAAAATGGAAAGCAGACATGCATTTGGGAAGTTAAATACAAATTAAATATCTATAATGCTTCTTCAGGATCATGCACATGATACAATGTTCTAAGACACAGACTTGGGTATTTTCACCAATCAAGAGAGAAAAGCCACAGGCTGGTGAGAAGGCTCAGTGGGTAGAAGACCCTACCACCAAGCTGGAAGATTTCCAGGACCCACTTGGTAGAAGGAAGGAACCCACTCTTCAAGGTTGGCCTTTGCCTTACATATTTGTCCTGTGGTACCCTTGTGCACATACAACAAAATAAAGAATAGAATTAGTGTGGGTTTTGTTTGTTTTGTTTTGTTGTCTTTTTGTTTTGTTTCTTTTTTTCAAGATATGATTTTTCTGTGTAACAGCCTTGGGTCCTGAAATTCCTTTTGTAGCCCAGTCTGGCCTCAAACTCATGGAGATCCACTTGCTTCTACCTCCCGAGTGCTGGTAATAAAGGCACGTGCTACCACTGCTAGGTGCATTAAACATTTTTAAGGAGCTAAAACTAAGACTAAGAATATAAACAATATGCTGTTATTGTTTGTTGTTTCCCAATATGAAGGAATTACATTTGATCTCTTCCTTTCCATCGGGTGGCACGTCCTTGTCCTCTCTTGGATACGGGCTATTCATTTGTGGAGGTTCCTTGAAATAGAAGAAGCTCACCCCCCCTTCACCTCCTTCAGCTGAATGGGCCTGGAAACAGGCATCCAGCATCTGGACCAACTTGAGCAGTATCTGACACGCCCAGCACACCTATAAGTGGACTCTCCTTCATTTCTACACCAGGAACCTAAACAAATAAAATACAATCTTATTTAGATGTGCCAACACACCTGAAAATGAACCTTAACATTAAACTCATCCCCATTTGCATTTCAGGTTTGGACTTCTTTAAATGAGAACATTCATTTAATCCAGGTGTGCCACAACCTTAGGATGCTAGAGGCATGAGATAGCCCCTCCAACTTGGATACACCCTAAGATTTACATTTGCAAGCCATGTAATGTTGACATAAGAAATTCAAACTTCTGCCAGGTGAAGCAGCTCATGCTTGTAATTCCATTGTGTGGGAGACTGAGGCAAGGTGGTGAGTTCGAGACCAGCCTAGGATGCATAGTGAGGTCCATGACAGCCTGAACTACAAAGTGAAAAACCTCCCTCAGAAGGAAGAGGAGAAGGAAGAAAGAGAAGAGGAGGAAGAGGAGGAAAAAGGAGAAGAGGAAGAAGAGAAGTGTAAGCCAAGCAAACCCTTTCCTCCTCAACTACTGTTCTTTGTGGTAATTCATCATGGCAATAGAAACCCTAACCAGGACAGAAGCTGGCCCCAGGACAGCATGGCATTGCGGTGACAGACCTGACTATGCTTTGGGGAGAGTTGTGGAAGGACTTTGGAACCTTGGGCTAGAAAAGCCAGTGAGTGTTGAGAACTTGGTGTGCCATTCTGTAGGAGCGTGGATGATCAGATAGCTGAGTGAGAACAGTGCAGACTATGGCTTGGGAAGCAGAGGCTCTGCCAGGCCATTTGTGTGACGACTCTGTGGTTCTGGTCAGCTAGAGCTGAAGAATCGGCTGTGATCAACAAGAGACCAGACTCACTCCAGTGAAACTAAGACATTAAGTTCTATTCTCCCCACAGTGGCTGAGGATACAGCCAGTCTTTCCTGTGCTCTCCTATGGGGCTATATTAGGTGCCTTTGTGCCCTGTTTTCTTTCATTCTAAAGGACAGGGAACTGCTGGCACTCTGTAGAACTCTCCTTTTGGGATTAATAGAATTCTTTAATCTATTTTATGACACCTCTTCTGAAATCCAGAAGCTGGCCTTCCCAGTCCTGTTCAGTCTAAGTCTATTGACTGATCTTTCTTGAAATTTTTGTGCTTTTCCATCGAGACTCCTGTATGGAGATAGCTTGGCTGCTACCTTCCTCCTCTTTCTCAATGATGACTTTTATGACATTAACCGTGTCCGTGGCAACTGGGGCCTAATGGATTTCTTTGTGTTGGTCTGAGAACTGCACCATAATAGATTCCATTTAAAAGTGTTCCAAATAATTGGTTAGCAGGACAGAATTTAAAATTTCTTTGAAGTAACTTTGCTAATAATATCCATTTGTCCAGTCCATTCCATTTTCTAGGTCTTTCCTTTGAAACCCAAGATACAAATATTAGGGCTTCCTATCAGCTTCAGATTAAGCTATCCTGCCTTTCTGTGTCTGTTTATCTCAATAAAGGGAAGAGGTAGGAGTGGAGTTGTCTAGAGACAGCAGCTATTCCTGAACTCTGTGAATCAAAATCGTGTCACAGTAACACATGGCCAGTATATCGACAACTATTCAAAGTACTCCTTCCATTCCAGCTCCTCTGAGGCCTGGAGACTGGCTGTCAAGGTCAAAGTCCAGGTTAGGGTCCTTAAGATTAGCATCACCTACTACCTCAAGAACATTATAGCTGACCATTTGGACCAGGGAGCCAGGAGATTCCACAGCCTTCTGTGCACAGCCTTCCAGGAGAGAGTGATCACCCTGCAGCCCTTTCACTTCTCAGCATGGAAGTGAGATCTCCACCTTCTCTCTGGAGGGGAACAGCTAGGAGAGCACGAGGCATAAGATCAGTGGAGCAGCTGGGACAGAAGTCATCCTGCTGCCATTTGCATGGGGTGGGGTGGGGGGGAGCAGGGCAGCTCCAGAGTCTTCTGTGCACAGACCCTGACAGAAAAGAGTTGGTCTCCCAGGAGTATGGACACAGGCTTACAGGCCCCCAGGAGGAACAAGCTCCAGCCAGAGACAGCAAGACCAACTTGCACCAGAGAGAACCAGATGGCAAGCACAAGAACCCTACTAACAGAAACCAACACCACATGGCAACATCAGAACCCAGTTCTCCCACCACAGCAAGTCCTGGATATCCCAACACACCGGAAACACAAGAGTTGGATTTAAAATCATATCTCATGATGTTGATAGAGGGCTTCAAGAAGGAATTAAATAACTCCCTTAAAGAAATACAGGAGAACATTGGTCAATAGGTAAATGCCCTTAAAGAGGAAACACAAAAATCCCTTAAAGAAATACAGGAGATCATGAGTCAACAGGCAGAAGCCCTTAAAGAGGAAACACAAAAATTCCTTAAAGAATTACAGGAAAACACAATCAGATGAAGGAACTGAACAAAACCAGCCAGGATCTAAAAGTGGAAGTAGAAACAATAAAGAAATCACAAAGGGAGACATCTCTGGAGATAGAAAACCTTGGAAAGAATTCAAGAGTCATAGATGCAAGCATCAACAACAGAATACAGGAGCTAGAAGAAAGAATCTCAGGTGCTGAAGACACCTGAGAACACATTGACTCAACAATCAAAGAAAATGCAAAATGCATAAAGCTTATAACCCAAAACATCTAGAAACTCCAGGACACAATGAGAAGACCAAACCTAAGGATTATAGGTATAGAAGAGAGCAAAGATTTACAACTTAAAGGGCCAGTAAATATCTTCAACAAAATTACAGAAGAAAACTTCCCTAACCTAAAGAAAGAGATGCCCATGAATATACAAGAAGCCTTCAGAACTCCAAACAGACTGGACCAGACCAGAAATTTCTCCCGGCACGTAATAATCAAAACACCAAATTCACTAAACAAAGAAAGGATATTAAAAGCAGTAAGGGAAAAAGGGCAAGTAGCTTATAAAGGCAGACCTATCAGAATTACACCAGACTTCTCACCAGAGACGATGAAAGCTAGAAGATCCTGGGCAGACCTCATACAGACCCAAGGAGAATACAAATGCCAGCCCAGACTACTATACCCAGCAAAACTCTCAATCACCATATAGGGAGAAACCAAGATATTCCATGATAAAACCAAATGTATACAATATCTGTCCACAAATCCAGCCCTACAAAGGATAATAGATGGAAAATACCAACACAAGGAGGGAAACTACACCCTAGAAAAAGCAAGAAAGTAATCTTATTCCAACAAACCCAAAAGAAGATACCCACACAAACATAAAAATAACATAAAAAATAACAGGAAGCAACAGTCACTATTCCTTAATATCTCTTAACAATGGACTCAATTCCCCAATAAAAAGACATAGACTAACAGAAATACTTTTCATGTAAATCTTTAACTTTATCAGAAAATGTTTGTAATTCCTATTTCAATTAATTTAGTGATTTTTTTATGTCTACCATTTTATCTGCATTATTTTTCATGATAATCTTCAATTTTAATGTTTTTCTATATATTTCTTCTATTTTATCAGAAATGTTTTCAGTGTAAATCTCTGAATGTATCACAAAATGTTTTTAATTCCACCTTCAGTTAACTTAGAAAGGTTTTTTTTTTTTTAGAAAGGTTTTTTTTATATCTACCATTTTATCTGTAAAATTTTCCATGAAATAGTCAATTTTAACGTGTTTGTCTACATATTTCTTGAATTTTATCAGAAATATTTTCCATGTAAATCTTCAATTTTATCAGAAAATGTTTATAATTCCACTTTCAATCAACTTAGGAATACTTTTATGCCTACCATTATTATATCTATATAAAATTGTCCATGATAATCTTCAATTTTAACATGTTTTTCTACATTTTCTACAGTTTTATCTGAAATATTTTCCATGTAAATCTTCAATTCTATCATAAGATGTTTCTATTTCATTTTTCAATTAATTTAGCAATATTTTTATGTCTACTACTTTATTCTTTAATTTTCCATGAAAATTATCAATTTTAATGTGTTTTTCTATACATTTTTCTATCTTATCAGAAATATTTTCCATGTAAATCTTCTACTCTATTATAAAATGTTTTTAATTCTTTTTTCAATAAAAAAAAGAACATTATAGCCACAGCCAAGGGCCCACCCAAATTGAATACTGACCAGTGCCCCAAGGTTAGATGCTACAGAGACCAGGGGGACAAAGTCCATGAGGGGGAAGAAATTTGTCTCATCTACACTTCTTAGTTAAGTTTCCTTAGCCCAGTTATAGGATGCACTCAAGCCCCCCAAAGGCATTATCAACAGTCATTACCATCTTAAGGCAATTATTCCAAGGGGTACCACAGAGACTCTTAAACACAAGGTCAGATCCAGCCGAGGCCCAGACATTCAGCAAGTCTTTGGATTTATGATGATAGTGGCTTGTCTCCCTGAGAGTGTCACAAAGTCAAGCTTCAGATCTGTGTGTTTGGATGGACCCAGCAGAGGGCAGCTTCGGGCGCTGGTCCTCAGGCACCCTCCACCTGGGGCTTAGAGACAGGACCTCTCCCTGGCCTGAAGTTTGATGAGCAGGCTGCGCTGGTTGGCCAGGAAATCCCAGGAATCTCCTTTGTTTTCTCCCTGGTGTTGGGATTGCAGGCGCTGAACACCATGACCAGCTTTTTATGTGGGTATTGGGGATCAAACTCAAGACCTAAGCACCTCACAGCCTGAGGTATCTCCCCAGCCTCTCTCTTTTTAGAATTTAAACAAGGTCCTGACACTTCCAACTGTCACTGTAGAGCCTGGGTATTACAGCTCTCATGGTTGACACAGGGGCAGAATGAGATGGTGCATTTTCTACATACCTTCCCTCACAGGAGACTTTGACTATTTATTTATTTATTTATTTATTTATTTATTTATTTATTTATTATATGTAAGTACACTGTAGTTGTGTTCAGACACACCAAAAGAGGGCATCAGATCTCATTACAGATGGTTGTGAGTCACCATGTGGTTGCTGGGATTTGAACTCAGGACCTTCGGAAGAGCAGTGCTCTTAACCACTGAGTCATCTCTCCAGCCCCTGAGACTTTGACTTATTTGGGAAGGAAATATGAGTGCTGAAGGTAAGTGTGGGACCAGTCTCTTGTGGGTTCTGGGCATTTGAACTTGCAGAAGAATTAAGCAAACTCCTCTATTAGGCCATCATCAGTGGTCTAGAGAAGTGACATGCATGTCTCAAGTCCTCTGTTCCCAGAGGTAGAGGGTGAACAGTCAAACAGGGAAACATGAAACATAGTTGCTGCAAAATGCAATCTTGTTAAATCGAATTCGACTTAACTTGCTTGGTATGGATGCGACCTCAGGAGCAGACTCTATGGGGGCTTGGTGACATTAATGTATATAATATTTTGGTTAGCATGGATTTCATTTTGAATCTTGGAAGCAATTTTCTTCTTATATAAGATGGATAATTTCTTTTCTTAGGTACTCATTGCCCTATAAGTTAAAAAAAAAAAGACAAAAAAAATTTAAACAAAACAAAATAGTGTATTGCATTTCTGGTCCAGACATGGGTGCTAATTTCTAGGCTATTTAAAATCAGGATGGGTTATTCAAGACTAAATTAGGCAGTACATAATTTTTTAGTACAGGGAACTATATGGTTGTCTTAAAGCAGTGGTAAAAATGGTTTGAATCCTAAGTATTCCAAGGATGGCTTTAGGCCAGGGCTCCCTTTCATCCAAATGAAGTGGCAGATGCTGTGAAAGCCCCCTCGCCCCTCCTCCGCACCGTTCATCCCCAGGTGGCCCCTGGCACCTCGGCAGAATCTGTGATTTTCTTCCTCCACTGTGAAGATTTCCTGGGTGTGTGCTTATGCTGGGCCTATGTGACAAGGCTGCCCCCATTCCTGGGATTTAACACCCCAGGCAGGAAGTGAAGAATAAACGCCCACACTTTCTGGCACTCGAGATGTGCTCCACCCGCGGGTCTCCAGCGGGTCCACAGAGGGAGCCGTGCTAATTAACACCTTCTCCCTCTCCCTTCCCTCCTTCCTTCCCTCCCCCCCCTCCTTCCTTCCCTCCCTCTCTCTCTCTCCCTCCTTCTTCCCTCCCCCCTCTCTCCTTTCCTCCCCCGCCCTCTCTCTCATAGGGGACACGTGTCGGAGAGATCTCCTGTAGGGCAGTGGAAGGTAATCCGTGCCGAAGGAATAAGCTCCCACTAGTCAGAAGTTCAGAAGAGGATGATCTGGGCTATCTCTGGCTTCAGATGATAAGCTGTGTGCACTGACTGTTTCTAAACAGTTCTTCGAACACAGTAATTACACGTGCCAAAAAAAAAAAAAAAAAAAAGACTCAGAATACCTGATAATAACGGCAGTTCTAAGTTCACGCTAAGTATGCTGCCACAACAGAGAGACATAATTATTGCCAAGGAACCTTCTGTGTATGCAAGTGCACGCGCAACAGACATGCAGTATGCACGCCAGTGTGTGTGCTTGCGGAGCCCAGACGTTGACATGGGGTGGGGTCTTGCTCTACGGTTGCCCGTTTTATTTTTGTCAGGTGAAGTCTCCCATGAGTCCTGATGCTCACGGCTTGGTGAGACTGACTGACCAGCGAGCTCCTGGATCCTCCTATCCCTGCTTTCCGGAACTGGGATTATGGGTCCACCGAGTCACCTGGTTTTGTTTGTTGTTTCTGTTGGTTCTGGGGATTTGAACTCATATCCTCATGCTTGCGCGGGAAGCACTTATTTCACAGAGCCATCTCTTCAGATGCCTTTCTGTTTTAGAAGTTGTGTTTGCCCCTTTTAAATAATTTCTAGAGGGAAGGAAGCAAGAGAGAAAGGGAAGGAGGGGGAGAAGGAAGGGAAGAGAAGGGAAAGGGAGCAAAGGGAAGGCAGGGAGACAAAGGAGGAGTGAGCACGTGTCTTCTCACCCAGGACTCTGTTAAAGGCAAATTGAATTTCTCAAGTCTCTTGTGAGTGAATTTCTCATGTTCTTCTCAAGTCAAGTGCGTAAATGAGGGACAAGTGACAGGGAAGGTGGCTTGGTGGGTAGAGTGCTTGCTCTGGAAGCCTGAGGACCCAAGTTTGTATAACTTGCAGAAGAAGCCAGAGGCTGTAGCGCACATCCATAATTCCAGGGCTCTTATGGAGAGATGGGGAAGAGGAGTCCTAGAAGCTGGTAAGCTAGCTAGCCTGGTGTATGCAGTGGCAAACAACACAAGGCCCGATGTCTCAATGTTTAGGACAATGACAGACCCTTGAGATTACCCTGTGCATACACTGCACAGATACACCCGGTACACCCAGACTTATGTTCATACTTCATGATGTCCCTGTGAGGCATTCTCACCCCCACCTCCACCACATCCCTCTCTGTCTCACACACACACACACACACACACACACACACACACTCACCCATTGTACAGCAACACAGCTTGGACACGTGCCCATTGGGAGTATATAATGCAATCATACCCACAGCTCAGTGTTACCATTTGTAAACGGCTGAAGCCCTTTGCCGGCCTCCTTGGGAAGAGTCCAATCTAAACAGCAGCTTCATGCTGTTCAGGGAGGAAATGGCAAGGGAACACAAAACACAGATCCCTAGCATAAATTCCTTTGCTTTAACACTTGCCCTTTATCCAGATAAATAGCGCGTTCTGTATACATTGTTGCAAAATTCTTTTGTTCTCTTTAACTCACTACTTACTGCCACTCTGCGGGATACAGTGAAGAGTCACTCGCAATTAGCACCAGGCAGTTTCTTCATCAAGCTGATGTTAGGGAAATGGAACAGGCTTGCTCCAAAATTCACTGGGAATTATCCCTCACTGTCCTGGAATCCATTTAATCACATGAAATTGCCCAAAGATTGTGTCTGATATCTTCTAGGAAGAAAAGTTGAGGTCCCAAAAGTTAAATTTTCCTAGGCTATACACAGGAGGCTAAAATGAGTGATTACACTGAGAGATCAAAGCAAGCTGACCTCATTTACAAACGCCCAGCTTTGTTCTGAAGGCCTGGGGTGCAGAGGTAGCCTCTCAACCAAACAAGGGAAAGCAGTTTCCCAAATTATCACATTTTATCCTTCAAGACATATCCTTTATTCATTTTTTGAAATTGTCATCCCAGCCACATTTCCACACCACTTGCAAATAAGCTAATGGTATAGGAGGCGACAATGCAGAGGCAGTACAATTATCTCTTAATTACACACAGCAGGCTTCCAGTGTGTGTCTCCCTTCTGAGGACACTTAACAAGAAGCAAAAGAAGTCAGGCCGTGCAGTCAGATCCCACACAGGCTTCCTAGGTGACAGCTTCACTCTGAGATGCCCTGCGGTAAAGATGGAGAAGAAGCTATCTTGGGGAAGAGTCTTACCTACCCATCTCCCATCTTCAGAGCATCTTCTAGTAAATCTGATTATTCCGTGTAGAGAGAAGGAACTGAGCAACCAAGGAAACAAAAGCTGGAGGATAAACTGATCGACAAATCAAGTGGTTTTCACGAAGCCCTGGCTCTTCTGTGCACGAAATAAGGAAATGTCTCACCTCACATTGGGCTGCTCAGAACTGTTTTATATCTTCTGTGAGAAAGAATTGATACATCCTTGGTATTGTAAGATCATATATTTTGTAGGAGAAATGGTCAAAGACCAGAAATATGCCAAACAACTTCATCTTCTGAAAGATTAATTTAATTGTGAAAAAAATCTATCAATTAATTAGCCCATAAAAGTTTATGGCTTGCTGATTAGTTGGTGGTGACATCCACAGTGAGGTTAATAAAAATTTGCCTGTATTGCATGCTTTTTTTCACACATTCTGTGAAGTTGCTGGAGGAAGTCCTATCCAGACACGTGTGGATGGCGTGAACGTGAAAATGGATGCCGCGCCTAGGGGTGATAATGATTACCGTGTGTGGATAAACTGCTTGTCAGACAACAAAGGATGTTTGCAAGCTTTCTCTCTTTCTGATTCTTCCTAGAACCCTGTGAAATGGATAGAGAAGAATATTAACTCCTTTCCACAAGTGAGAATGTCTCTTGATTTGGGTTTAGAGACGTCCAATGGCTTTGGCAAACTATATTGCCAGTGCATACCCACATTATACTTCTGCCGGCAGGAGGGTGTGAAAGGATCCAAACGGAAGTGTGATGAACCCAAGAGGAGCCACCATGCCCTGGCATCTGGCTCTCCTTCAGACAGCACATCTGAAACTTCCAATCATTTTTATATTTTCATTACTTTGCACATGCGTGTGGTGTCTGAGTGTATGTGTGTGTGCAGTGTGTGAGTATGGGTGTGCACATGCATGCAAGGATACACTCATGGGGAGGTGGGAGGCTGGGCTGTGGTGTTTCTTCTACCATTCTTCGCTTTATGTTTTGAGTCAGGGTCTCCCCTGGAACCCAGAGCTTGCTGTTTTGGCAAGATGAGCTAGCCAGCGGTTTCCTGGGACCCACTCAGCTCCACCCCATGGTGCTGAGGTTACAGTGCACACTGCTGCACTTGGCTTTACTGTAGATGCTGGATATTGGAACTTGGGTCCATGATCCTTAGGTAGAGGCGCATGACCCATGCCATCTCCCCAGCCTCTCTGTTTCTTTATATAGTCAGCCAGTCTTGTTCTCCTTGTGGCTAGATCCGCAGGCTCAAGCCAGCCACTTGCTGAGTTCATTAGCAGTTCAGTTCTCTGAGCGCCACCAAGTCAGATTTCATCAGGGCCCTGTTACTAGGTCCACCCTGGAGGTTTTTTTTTTTTTTTTTTTTTTTTTTTTTTTTTTTTTTTTTAGCTCCTGGATGAGACCTTGACCTTCATTGGGACATTTGCTTTGCCTTTTTCACTTTTGTAATAATCCCAGCCCGACGAAGCGAGATACGCCAATCAATAGAATTATTTGGCAAATTTAAGAGGATATAGTTGTGGATGATTATACTTAAGACTCTTCAGAATTTTACATATTTCAATGCACAGCAAGTTGGAAGGACCAGGGATATGGTCCAGTTGGTAAGATGCTTGCTGCATAAGCATGAAGACCACAGAACCCTCCTTAAAAAGCCAGGCACAGTCATGTAGGCACTTACAATCCCATTCCGGAGAGGTGGAGACAGGAGGAGCCCTGAGCTTTCTGGTTAGCCCAACAGTGTTCCTAAGTCCAAAGTCTCTTCTGATAGTCGAGGAAAATGGCTATGAGTCCCTATGAAATAAAAGGCCAAATTATGTATTTCCAATATATAATTGCCTTAGTTAGGGTTTTACTGCTGTGGACACCATGATCAAGGCAACTCTTATAAGGACAACATTTACTTGGGGCTGGCTTACAGGTTCAGAGGTTCAGTCCATTGTCATCAAGGCAGGAACATGGCAGCATCCAGGCAGGCATGGGGCTGGAGGAGTTGAGAGTTCTACATCTTCATCTGAAGGCTGCTAGTGGAAGATTGGCTTCCAGGCAGCTAGGGTGATGGCTTTAAGGCCCACGCCCACAGTGACAAGCCTACTCCACCAGGACCACACCTTCTATAGTGCCGCTCCCTGGGACGAGCACATACAAACCATGACAATAATGGGCAGAGTAAACATGGCCATTCTAAAAGGAGTGGAAAGATGACAAGGAAAGGCAGAAGTCAATCAAGACCAAAACTCAGCAGGGCAAACATCAAACCCTGCATCTCCAAGTCTGGTGCCCAGAACACATGGTGGCATGGCCGTGAGCTTCAAGGTGCTTGGGTAGCCACCCCAACATTCTGTCACTACAATGCCCTGCTCTAGAGCCGGCTGCTGGGGACCTGCAGCTTTCTTTGGCTGATGTCTCTTGCTCCTGACATCTCCAGCATCCTGGGATTTCCACTGTGACTTGGGTTTCAGCACCACAGCTTCACGCACAGCATTTGACTCTGTTGGCCACAAAGGCTTTTTTCTCCGAAACTTTGGTGCAGACCACCAGGATCCTGTAACTTGTTAATTCAGCATGCCTAGAAAACCAGCCTCACATGGGTGACGCCAAGTTTTTCTGCCAGCCCGAGAGGCCACCAATACCCCAGACTGTGGCTATGGCAGCACTGAAGTGTTTCCCCTGCTGAGTCACAGGAAGCTTGTCCCTGGGCAGTCCTGTTGAGTAGGGCAAAATAACTCTCCAGATATTTTCCTAAAAATCAATACATCTATTCATTTACTTGTGTGCATACCATGGCGCACGTGTGGAGGCCAAAGGTCTGTTTGCAGGACTTGGTTCTCCCCTCCCACCGTGGAGGTCTCGAGGATTGAACTTAGCTTGTTAGGCTTGGAGGCAAGCGCCTTTACCTGCTGAGCTATCTCACTGGCCCACATTCTCTTCTGTCTTGCCAGCATTTTCCTGTCACGTGAAATTTTTCTCAGGGGTTTATACCTTTGGCCCTGGCTCTTGCCCTCATTGCAAACTTCAAGATTTCTCTTCAACGTCACTAATGTCCTTCATAATTGCCTCCATCAGACTGGACTGTGGGTAAGTCTAAGGGGCGTTTTCTTGACTACTGATTGATTTGGAAGCATCCAGCCTACTGTGAGTGGTGCTGCCCCTGGGCAGGTGAGCCTGGGGTGCAGAGGGAAGTAGAATGAATGAACCACAGGGAAGCAAGGTGATATGCAGCATTCTTCCATGGTTTCTGGCTCACTCCCTGCCTCCAAATTCCAGTGTTGAGCTCCTGCCCAGGCGTCCATTAATGGTGGACTGTAATTTGTAAGATGAACTAAACTCCTTTGGTCATGGCGTTTGTCATAGCAGCAGAAGCAAACTGGATCACAGAGGCTAAACGAGCCTTCCTAGTCACACTCTGAAGATGCTATTCTCCAAACTCTCCTGGTCCATACTTCCCTACAAATGGAAATGGCTTCTGCCTTCACACCCAGTTAGTGCAGATGGACACCATACAGTATGGACAATCAACAAAAACAACCACTATCCACAAGACAGGCTGTCTTGACCGGTGGCTGCCATGTTTCCAAGAAGCCTCAGCGGGCAGCTGAGCCCACAGGTCCTCTCAGCAAATGCTCGCACACCCATGACATGTCTGTATCACACTTCCTCTACCTCCCGACCACACCTGCTTGGGAGACAGTGATAGGTTCCTAGTAAAAGATGCTGCCCAAGTTAGCAGGGTCTGGGAGGGCCCAGCTCTATAGTTTTCTTGCCTTGCCTCTCCCAGGAGGCTGGAGTAGGAAACACTAAAGCTATTCTTTAAGAAACTAGGCATCAAGGGTCAAGGGGAAGTGTGTAGACAAAATGGGTAAGGTGGAGATGAACAGAGCTGGGAAGGCTAGGCATGAGTTAAGAGCAGGAAAACAACCGTTCCAGAAATTTCTGGTCCTTGTTTCATACCGTGTTCCTCTGTTTTATTTATTCCCTCTTTTTGTGAATACCTACTGTCCACAAAGAAGGAGGGAGCATGGCCCACAACAGCCCCAATACTATAAATCCATGGGAAAGGCTCTGATTGGTTCTTCTCAGGATAGAAACATCCCTGGACTAACTGTTGTGGCCATGGGGGCTGTGATTACCGTTTGCACTAAAAATACATTGTTTACTTGGGGAAATAGAGTCTTGGGGAAAAAACATGAAGGTTTGTTTCTCCAAAGAAGACAGAAAAACTAGGTAGAGTTGCTGCCATCAGAATGGCAGAGCAGGAATCCAGACATAACTACTTTGTAGTTTGTAAGTTATTTTAAACTTTTCATCGTGCTTGTGTGTGTGTGTGCGTGTGTGTGTGTGTGTACATATGTGCATCGCATGTGTGTAATGGTCAGAGAAAATTTTGTCTTAGTCAGGGTTTCTATTCCTGCACAAACATCATGACTAAGAAGCAAGTTGGGGAGGAAAGGGTTTATTGAGCTTACACTTCCACATTGCAGTTCATCACAAAAGGAGGTCAGGACTGGAACTCAAAGGTCAGGAAGCAGGAGCTGATGCAGAGGCCATGGAGGGATTTTCTTACTGGCTTGCTTCCCCTGGCTTGCTCAGCCTGCTCTCTTATAGAACCCAAGACTACCAGCCCAGAGATGGCACCACCCACAAGGGGCCCTCCTACCCTTGATCACTAACTGAGAAAATGCCCCACAGCTGAATCTAATGGAGGCACTTCCCCAACTGAAGCTCCTTTCTTTGGGATAACTCCAGCTTGTGTCAAGTTGACACAAAACCAGCCAGGACACAATTCATGGGAACTGGTTCTCTCTCTCCATGATTTGTATTCCAGGGATCGAACTCAGCGTGTCAGGCTCCCCAGCAAGTGCCTTAAGCAGCTGAGCCATCTTGCCCGCCATAACTGCTTTTATGCACATACTCAGGTACAATTTCGTTTCATCATCAAAATACTTGCTGACTTCCCAGAGCTACAGGTTATTATTGTTATTATTTTAAATATTCTCTTTTTTAAATTTTTAAATTGTTTTAATTTTCCATATTCTTTGTTTACATTCCGAATGCTTTCTCCTTTCCCTGTTTCCCCCTCCCCATTGGTCTCATAAGCCCTCTTCCTTCTGCCTATTTCCCAATCACTCCCCTCCCATTTCCCTATCCTGGTACTCCCCTACAATGCTGGATCATGTCTTTTCAGAACCAGAGCCCTCTCCTTCCCTCTTCTTGGGAATCATTTGATATGCTAATTGTGTCTTGAGAATTCAGAGCTTCTGGGCTAATTAATATCCACTTATCAGTGATTGCATTCCATATGTATTCTTTTGTGATTGGGTTACCTCACTTAGGATGATATTTTCCAGTTCCAACCATTTGCCTAAGAATTTCATGAATTCATTGTTTTTAATTGCTGAGTAGTATTCCATTGTGTAAATATACCACATTTTCTGTATCCATTTCTCCATTAAGGGATACCTGGGTTCTTTCCAGCTTCTGGCTATTATAAATAAGGCTGCTATGAACATGGTGGAGCAAAGAGGAACACTCCTCCACTGCTGGTGGGATTACAAGATGGTACAACCACTTTGGAAATAAATCAGTCTGGCAGTTCCTCAGAAAACTGGACATGGCACTTCCTGAGGACCCTGCTATACCTCCTGGGCATATACCCAGAGGATTCCCCGGCATGCAGTAAAGACACATGCTCCATTATGTTCATAGCAGCCAATAAGAAATAAGGATCCATTATTATTAACCCGTGAGGCATATCATCCAAAGACTCTGTGTCTTACAACAAGTGTCTCTTTCTCACTCACCGTTTAGCAGTCATCAGAGGCGGCTCTACCTTGGGCTGCGGGCTGGATGCAGCCTCTGCTTTCTGCCTCTTGCGCTGGGAGGAATGCTGCATGGCTGATCGCTCAGAGACTCAAGATGAACTGCAGCTATGTTGGAAATATTCTTCCTCACACTCTTGTTGTGTTTGGAGTGTCTCGCTGTGCTCAGTTTCTGTGAGACACAGAGTGGCTTCAGTAAGTGGAGAAGACGGAGTGACCGCGAGGAACGTCTACCGATGTCCCGGCAATATCAGATGAGTTTGCAACCCTCTGTTTTCCAGTTTCCTTGCATTTTTACTTAATTGATGCATATATTTCCGTCCAGAACTTCAGGTGAGCACAACGCACAATGTTCTTGTCCTATAATGTGACTTAATTCCATTTGGAGCCCCCAGTCGGCTGAGGGCCAGAGTCTTAACCTCATTTAATGCAGAATGATCTGTCTTCATCTCTTGTAAGATTGTTTCTAAATCCTGGGGATTGCGTGTCATCAGAACACATCTGGGGGCATCCGACCTGTCTGCCAGGCATCTGCTGGAACTGGCTCCTTGGTCTCCAGAGCCAACCATGCACATGACCTCTGCTCTCCTCAGTGACCTGCCCTATGGCTTCTCAGTCATGGGCTTTTTCCACTGTGTTCCTGTCCACATTGAAGCTTCTACCTCCTTCGCCAGCACAGCCTGGACTGGGCAAACCCGAGCTAGAAAACACACGGTTTTGGTTTTTGCGGCAGGGCCTGCCCCCTCCCAGAGCTGACTAGGGAGGAAAGGTGACAGAAAGCAATCTGCCGAAGGAATAGAAGAAAAGTCTGCAAAGTCTGAATGCTCTCTATGTGACTTGACACACTGAAGTGTGCTGACCAGGCTGCTGTGCTTTCAGATTTTTGGGTGAAGGGAAAAAAAAAAACAATATAGTAACACACTTTTACAAAGTAATATTTATTAGGTTTTAAATGGATTTAGAAGCTTCTATTACAATGTAGATTTGTTTGACACTGTGGAAAATCATGGTATTTTGAACCAAACAGCAAACATTACAAAAATAAGGTTTAAGAGAGCCGCTCCCAAGTCCTCATTATTTTCCCATGGTGAGCTGCACACAGCAGCCACTTCCTTCCAGAGCAGTGGAGACTACTTCCTTACAGTAATATTCTCATTTTTCACCCTAATTATGACTTGTTCCTTCTCATTTTCTATGGGATTGTCAAGTGCTTAAATATTTTTCTATTCATTTTCTCCTCCCTTCTTTCTTCTTCTTTCTTCCCCTCCTCCTCTTCTTCTTTATCTTGAAATAGGGGCTTACTCTATAGTCTATGCTTGTCCTAGAGCTCTTATGTAGCCTAGGCTAGCTTTGAATTTGTGACCCTCCTGCCTCAGCCTTCTGAGAGCTCAGATGATGAGCATGTACTACCATATCTGAGTATTCTCTCTCTCTCTCTCTCTCTCTCTCTCTCTCTCTCTCTCTCTCTCTCTCTCTCTCTCTGCCTCTCTCTGTCTCTCTCTGTCTCTGTCTCTCTCTGTCTCTGTATAATGCACCTGTGAGTGAGGTGATGTGTGCACATGTGTGTGGAGGCCATAAATCAACCTTAATGATGATATCCTCCAGTGTCAGAAGCTGTCCATCTGGGTTCTGTCACCAGGACTGAGGCTCTCTGGTTAGGCTACAGCGGCTGCTAACCAAGCTCCAGAGATCCTCCTAGCTCTGCTCCCCAGCACTGGAAGGACAAGAGAAGGCCACCCACCATTCCTGGCTTTTTATGTGGGCACTGGGGTTGGGATTTAGGTCTTCATGGCAATTGCTTTACTTACTGAACAATTTCCCAGCTCCATGGTGTTTTCATTCTTAAGTCTGTCCTTTTGTTTTAGAATTTGTTTGTTCATTCATCCATCCATCATCTATCCATTCATCCATCCATTCATCATCCATCCACCCATCATCCATCCATCTATCCACCATCCATCTATCCACCATCCATCTATCCATCATCCACTCATCTATCCATCCATACTCCACCTATCCATCATCCATTCATCCATCCATCCATAATTCACCTATCCATCATCCATCCATTTATCTATCTATCCATCATCTATCCATCCATCATCCATCTATCCATCATCCATCTATCCATCATCCATCCATCCATAATCCACCTATCCATCATCCATCCATCATCCATCCACCCATCATCCATCCATCTATCCATCATCCATCTATCCATTATCCATCTATCCATCATCCACCCATCTATCCACCATCTATCCATTCATCATCCATTCATCCATCCATCCATAATCCACCTATCCATCATCCATCCATCCATCTATCCATCCATCCATAATCCACCTATCCATTATCCATCCATTCATCCATCCATCCATAATCCACCTATCCATCATCCATCCATCCATCTATCCATCCATCCATAATCCACCTATCCATTATCCATCCATTCATCCATCCATCCATAATCCACCTATCCATCATCCATCCATCCATCTATCCATCCATCCATAATCCACCTATCCATTATCCATCCATTCATCCATCTATCCATCATCCATCCATCATTCATCTATCCATCATCCATCCATCCACCCATCATCCACCTATCATCCATCTATCCATCATCCATCCATCCATCTATCCATCATCCATCCATCCATCCATCCATCCATCCATAATCCACCTATCCATCATCCACCTATCCATCATCCATCTATCCATCACCCATCCACCCATCATCCATCCATCTATCCATCATCCATCCATCCATCCATCCATAATCCACCTATCCATCATCCACCTATCCATCATCCATCTATCCATCACCCATCCACCCATCATCCATCCATCTATCCATCATCCATCCATCCATCCATCCATCCATAATCCACCTATCCATCATCCACCTATCCATCATCCATCCATCATTCATTTATCCATCATCCATCCATCCACCCATCATCCACCTATCATCCATCTATCCATCATCCATCCATCCATCTATCCATCATCCATCCATCCATCTATAATCCACCTATCCATCATCCATCTATCCATCACCCATCCACCCATCATCCATCCATCTATCCATCATCCATCCATCCATCATCCATCCATCCATCATCCATCCATCCATCCATAATCCACCTATCCATCATCCATCCATCCATCATCCATCCATCCATCATCCATCTATCATCCATCCATCATCCATCATCCATAATCTACCTATCCATCATCCATCCATCCATCCATCCATCCATCCATAATCCACCTATCCATCATCCACCTATCCATCATCCATCCATCCATCCATAATCCACCTATCCATCATCCATCCATCATCCATCCATCTACCCATCACATCCATCTTTCTATCCATCCTTCCATCCTGTCCACCTGCCTTCCCGTATGTCTGTGCCCATACATATGCCACAGTGGATGTGTGGAGATGACAGAGATTTTCTTTCCACCTAGAGAGTGAACTCAGATCTTCAGGCTTGGCAGTGACTGCCACTGAGCCACCAGTGGGGTCATTGGCCTTGCTGTATTTTAAGATAATCTTTGGTTGGTTGCATGAGGGGTCTCATCAACTATTGTCTTTCATTGTCCTAGTAAGGATTTCCATCTCATAGCCTGGTCTCTGTGATTATTCTTCATGGCATCATCTCTAGTCTGGGCCACTTGCCCCAGAACTCATGTCAGATCCAAACCAGACATTGGGATGGCGACTGGAAGGAAGTTTGCTCTGCCGTGGATGCCATCGGTCTGAGAAACAGATGAGACAGTTTCTGCAGAGAGTAGGTCACCTCTGATGAATGTTTTCCCTGTCAGGAACTGAGATATATTAGAGACCTTTGTGCCCTTCCCTTTGCCTATCAGATTAATGAAACATTGGACCCCAAGAAATTGAACTTGACAGGAGTTTCAACCGGCAGAAGGAAAAGGCTGAAACCAGAAGGGGAGTTTGTCTACCTCAAGATACCTCACAGTCTTGATGGCATGTCAGACTACCTTGTGGGAGAAACTAGAGCCCAGTTGATGTTGGGCCGGTGATGGGTGAGAGGGGCCACACTTGACTGTGATGCTTAGCTATGCATACCTCTTACCTGCTATTAAAACCTGAACTTCATGTCAGGACCCCAATACTGACATAGGGCGACACTGGGTCTCTTTACTTGCCTTAATGATGTGATCACAATGGATACCATTGAATAAATCTTCTTTGCCTGCTTTTCACCATCACCTGTCAGTTAACTGGTCCGTTGGGAGTGGGGCCACAAGCCCTCCTGGTTAGGGCTTGCTTGGCCTGGGCTCCGACCCTAATGTGCTTTTGTCCAAGTGCAGACTCCACTTCCCAGACTCCTGCAGCTTTCTGCCTGGAGGGCCCCAGGCCTGGGAGTCTGCACAGCGTCACAGTCACATCTCTGGTGAGTTTCAGCTTGTCTAATCGTATATCTGTTTTTTGCAACTGTAATAAACACACTTTCCTTTTGCTGAGTTCAGTGAAACCCAAACCTTATTTAGATCAACAAAGGACTAAATTAAATTGAGGAGGGGGTGAGGATGGGGGGGCAGGGTGGGGGAAGTAGGGGCTGGGGGATGATGAGGTATTAAGAGGAGCTTGCTGGCTACAAGTAACTCATCACCAGGACTCTAGAGGAGCAGAGAGAGGTTGGGGGGCATTGTGGGAGTCCCAAAGTCCCAGTCTGAAACGTGTGTGAGACAGTCTGCCAGTGTCTAGATCACTGTGGAATCACATTCAGGGATGTCAAGAGTTAACGTAGCCACTGACCAAGGGAAAAAGAGTGTCTAGAGTGAGTGGGTCGCTCAGGATGGAGGGAATTCACGAGAGAAAAGTTTTTCCTTCAAAGATAAGGCAGGTTTGTGGTGCTTATTATTTTAGGCTCCAGGCCTGTCTGCTCCTTTTATGTATTGATATATTGACTTTAAAAAAAACATCATTTAAAAAAAAGCTTAATCACATGTTTGTAGCCATCTGCTTCTGGTGACTAAGTTGAGGGTGAAGAGTGCCAGGAGAGGATATAGGAGAGCTTTGATCAACCAAGGGGGGTGGGGTGGTAGGAATCACAAATCAAAACTTTGAGCTTGGGGGAAGAAGTATCCGGATTTCACAAATAAGTTAAAAAAATATGCAAACTATAGATCTTTTTTAGGCTTGGGGCAAAATCTAAGTTTGGAAGGTAGCTTTTTAAATTTTAAGAAAAAAAGTGTCAGAGTCTTGCTCTGTTAGCCCAGGTTGACCTAGAGCTTATTGTATAGCCCAGGCTGGCCTCCAACTCCTGGTGATCCTCCTGTCTCAGCTTTTTGAGTGCTGGGATTGCACACCCTGGCTTGAGGGTATTTTCTGCTTGGTAGATGGTATATTTAGACTTATGCATGTGTAGGCCACAAGGAAGTGACTGCTACGTAAGACCTTGATCATATATATCCCTTGGAGAGAGTTTCTGCTTCCCAGTGACTAAAATAAAACTTAGGAGCTGATGAATTGACAAGAACAGAAGATAAAAACTGCTCTGGCAGTTTTTAAGGTAGGGACGGTAAAACCAAGCAGTGTTGACTCTTGCTCTCGGCTGGAAGCAGGAGCTAGTCTTGATTCTCAGGACACTTCCGTCCTGGCTGGAGGCCAGGAGCTCCAGAGGAGAGGTCCTCTTTGTGATCTCTTGTCCCTTACATGAACACATTTGTCTGTAAACTCTCTGTGAAGACCTGATCATCCAGACCGAGAGTCCCCCAGGTACCTGTGCAGATTGAGTACAGTTGAGCCAGCCCAGCCCCCTTTGCTAGGATTTAGCAACAGAGCACCTTGGCCGACCAGAGCCAAGGAATACCACAGCAGGCCTCATACCACGAAACAGATCTTATGCAAGAGATTTATTGCAGGGTGGGAGGTGATGGGGGGTGAAAGGCCTCCTTGAAGTGAGGACATAGAGACATAGGATAGAGACAGACAGACAGACGGCAGAAGACCAAGAGGCAGAGAGGCACAGAGAACGAGAGGGACCATGATGGGGCAGGGCTTTTAAAGCATACGCATGTCACATAGGGAAAATATGCAACCTATGGATGGGGGCAGTGGAAGGGTCCCCATTTGGAGGCAACAGACAGGTGATGATGTCTTCTGGCACTGAGTCCTTGAGGGCAGGCTGGCAGAGCACCTGATTTCTAACACCCTCCTTATGACAGACCTCAGTTTCTGCCTTAAGCCTTATAAAAAGCCTCTGAGCCGATAACTTAGTTGTGTTTTTATCTGTATGGGCTGTTCTGCTATGTGGGTCTCAGTCTTCTTTCCCTTAAGTGCACACCTGTAAGCTATAATATATGTGTGTGTGTATATATATATATATATATATATATATATACATATATATAATACATAAATTATAATAAAATCCTTCTGAAGTCCTCCTCCATAGTCCATGAACTTTACTCTTCAAGTTGTCCTGGGTGACTTTGACTTTCCGGGATCTGAGTCCTGCAAGCTACAGCCCACGCGAGGCTAGACAGCCTTTGTTGTTCTAAAAGATACACACCACTTCCCCAATCATAAGCATCAAGGGCCCAGACAGTTGCTCTGAAAACAGCCGTATTCCAGGGCGCTGTCAAGTATGAACAAGCCTGAGAGTGTCTAGCAACTCAGGTTTTGCTTTGTTTGTATTTCTTTTGGTTTGGTTTGGTTATTGTTCTTTTTTTCTGTTTTCTTTTCCCTTTTCTTTTATTTATTTATTTATTTATTTATTTATTTATTTATTTATTTATTTATTTATTTGAGATGAGGTCTTGCTATGTAGCTTCAGGTTTTAGTTACTGCCAACATTGCTGTGACTAAATACCTGGCCAAAGCGACTGAAGGGAGAAAGAGCTTACTCTAGGTCACAGTTCCTGTATCAGGGACCTCCACAGTTGGGAAGCAAAGTCTGGGAAGTGGAGCAGGGCTATACAACTTAAGGGCCTGCCCCCATTGACTGAAGTATTTCCCCCTGCAAGGCTCCACCTTAACCTCCCAAATGGCACCACCAGCATGGGACTAAGTGTTCAAATGCACTCTGAGAGACATTTCACATTCAAACAACAGCATCCTAGCTGGCCTAGAACTAGAAATGTTTGCCCCTGCCCCTGCCCCCGGCCCCGGCCCCTGCCCCCTGAGTGCTGGAGTTAAAGGCATACACCACTGTACACAACTCATCTGAGTCCTGTTGGTTTCTGGTTTTGAATTTTGAAAATTTTAATTTTCCCCCCCTTTAATTGAAAATAGATTTGTATTCCTCATGTGATACATCCTAATTATGGTTTCTTCTACTCCTCCTTCTACTCCTCCTTCTTCTCACCTCCTCTCCCTTTCTGTCTCTTGTTAGAAAACACATAGGTTTCTAGGGGATAAGAATAAAATAAAATAAAATATAGATAAAACAAAAACTAACACAATAGAATTGAGGGAAACAGAAGGAAAAAGAGTAAAAGAGAAGGCACAAGAATCAGAGACCTTCTAGTTCACACATGCAGGGGCCATAAAAACACTGAACTGGAAGGCGTGATATACACACAAAGGAGCTGGCGCAGACCTGGGCAGGCCCTGTGCATGCTGCCTCGGTCTCTGAGTTCCTGTGTGCTCGCTTTGATATCGCTGGTTTAGAGGGCCTGGTTGTCTAGTTGGCTTCCATCCTCTCTGGCTCTTCCACACTTTGTACTTCCTCTTCTGCTGAGTTCCCTGAGCTCTGATGGTTAAGGCTCAGTGCCCCAAGGTCTCTCATTCTCTGCATAACATCTGCCTGTGGGTCTCTGTATTTGTTCCCATTGGCTGCAGGAGGAAGCTTCTCCAGTGATGGCGGAGCAAGGCGCTGATCTATGAGTCTAGCAGAATGTCATTAGGAGTCCTTTTATTGCTATTATTTTTGTTTTTGTTTTTAAGAACAGTAGTATTTGGTTTTGACCTATACCCTGGGCTATCTAATCGCAGGTTCTTGGCCACCCGAGCAGAGTCAGGTATGGGTTCTACCTCATGGAGTGGGCCCTAAGTCAACTCAGATACTGGTTGGTGACTCCCACAAGCTTTGTGCCCCCCGTCGTACTAGTCTGTCTCACAGGCAGGTCTCTGTTTTGTTGCCGTTGTTGTTTAGATGAATGCATTTTTCTTGGAATGGTTCTTAGCGTATAGATAACACATACATTATAATAAGGGTCCTTCTGAAGCCACCTCCAGGGTCCGTAACCTTCCTTCTTCAAATTGGTGGCTTTGCTCTTCAATTTTGGAACGCATTTTATTTCTACTTCAACCAAAGCTGCCCCTGGCCCTTGACCTCAGGTACGGCTACGTAGGCACTTCATCTCTCTGTGATTGCCATAGACAAGGTAAGCTTTTGACAAAATTGGAAGAAAGTTCCTTACATGTGTTGTTGGCTTTGTCCCCACCAGTAGCACATTCTTTCCCTCACTCTTCTCTCTCAGTCACTTGTGTTGCCCAGCAGATGGAGATGCATCTTCCACAGAGCTAACTTCCTCTCTGGCACCTGGAGTTTCCATCTCTACACTTACTTATGAGTAAAAACATATTTGCTTATTTTGCTAAGACATACAATTGTTGAGTATGTATTGAGTTCCAGCCTGATGGGCAAGGCATATAGATATAAAGCCGACTGTAATAGGAACATGTTTTCAAAGGGTTTGAAGTCTGAGCAAAGAAAAAGCTGCATACATATGTTCCTGTGAGCAGTATGTAAGCTGAGCAACCATTCTGATAACGACTGTAACCGTCGATGTAAAGAAACACAATGGAAGGGAGAAGCTGAAACTGCAACCGCAGAAGCAAATCCAATAAACTGGAGAACGCATGAAATTTCAGATAGGGAAGTCACTATTTCACTATTCCAAGTGGGATGAATGGGAAGGTAGTTGTGGAAGGCCCTGGCTGATAGCATAGTAGGTATTGTTACTATCTTACCACTATGTTAGTCTGGGGACTTGAGTGAGGATCCTCTGCAAGAATGTAACAACAACAGCAAAGAGGTTGTATGAATCTGTAGCCTGCTGGGGCATGGGAAGAGACAGAACATCTCTGGGACTTCCTGTTCTATAAGCCTGGTTGGGGCAGGCACAGCCAGCTCCGTGTTTATTGAGAAACCCTGTGTTACAGGAAGAAAGAAAGAAGACAGGGAACAGTAGAGGAAGATTGGACAGCCTCCTCTATCCTATTTCTGCATGCACAACATGCACTTACATATTCATCTATACATATAACAGACACATGCACATACATGCATACACACATATATACATACACACACATACACACACATACACACATACTTGCACACACACACTCACACACACATACTTGCACACACACACACACACACTTATACATGTGCACATGCACAGAGAAACAGAGAGAGACAGAAACACAGAGAGAAAGAGAGAGAAAGAGCGAGAGAGAGACAGAGACAGACAGACAGACAAAGAGTTAGAGACAGAGGCAGTCTGGGACACAGGACTGAATTACAGACCAGGAATTAGGATTGACAATTGGTAAACATTTGACCTTGTGTTGGCCTTGGCAGGTGGTGCTGGGCTGTCCCTGTGTCCTTTCTTTTTAAAAGATCCGAAGATCAGCTCACAACCTAAAATGCAAACTGTTGTTACAAAAACAACATCCAGTCAGATAGGTATCTGCTTTGAAGTTGGAGCCAGGGAATATTGGCATTAAACCAGCCACACTGGTGTACTTACTGATCTGTCTGGGGTTATTGGTTCATCCTTTGTAATATGTTTTTATAAAGAAGGCTAGTGATATGATAGGTTTCTTCACACGTCTATTATGAAAATTGAAAATGACATTTTCTTCCCGGGTAAATTTATCCTGATCCCCGCCAAATCTGTCAGGATATTTCTTTGAAGGCTGTACTTAGAGAAGAGCTTGATAGATGTCATTACTGGCGTTAGCTGGTGACGGGAACAGAGGAGAGTTCCTGGGCACTGTAAAGGTTGACGCGGTGGGCACTCAGTCTTCATGAGCTAAAAACACCATCCGCAAAAAGCACGCAGGTGAAAGGGACATGAAGCCTTCCAAATTATGCCATTTAAGTACTGTACTTACCCTGGTAATTTTGGATATAGCATCCAGTTACATTAGGTAGGTTCAATGACTGCCTTAGGGACACTCCAAACCCCACTGGCTTAGAGGCTCACAGGAGCGCTCCTTGCCCAGACTCTGACCTTCTTCGAAAATAAGGACCTATTGCATTTGGGTTTGTAGCCACATGCCTCACACACAAGGCAGGCACTCAACATATAGTCCTTAATTTTCTGTCTGGAGCTAGTAAACAAATAGAGTTTTGCTCCCAGGCAAGTGAAGACGGGGCATTTCCAGGCCTTGGAGAGAACTTTGCCTGTGTGTCCCCAGGAAGCAGTCCCCAGGAAGCGCTGAGAGCAGCTCAGAGGGGTGTAGGTAGCTCTGAGCCTTCAGCTACAGTGCCGGACTGCTGTGCCCACACTGAGCCCCTGGTGTGCTCCAGGTTCTATCTTAGAAGGCTGACAATGTGACTTATACAAAGCCCAGCCAGGGCCTTCCCATTCTGCACTACTCATCGTATTCACGGGCCTTTGCAGCTTTCTTTTAAAAGATCAGCCTAGCACCAACCATCCCATCTTGTCTGCTGGAGACCAGCAGGAATGGAAGGGGAGCTGCTGGGGGCTGGGCCTATTCCTGTGTGTCTGGGGCCTTTGTGAGGCCACCAGGACAGGTATTTGCATGAGGTGATTTGCCTTGAGGTGGGAGATTGTGATCTGGGAAGAGGACAAACCGGAGTTACTGGTTTTATGGCTTCCGGGACTGGAGCCCAGCCTCAGGGGCCTGATTCTCAGCCTTATAAGATAGATAAAAGCTGAAGCCAGACCGGGATGCTCAGAGTGGACTCTGAACCATCTGAGGAAAGCTGTTGGAAATACAGGGGCCGGGCTCTCGTGACCTTTTGGTCAGCAGCTGTGATGGACGAGTGTAGGCATTTATACTTTGGTTGATTTTGACGTGCACTGTGAAGCCATTTTTCCCTGGGAGTCTGGGAGCAATACCGAACCTCAGGTCCCGCCTCCAAGTCTCAGTCTCACAGACTCTGCCTGAGCCTGTTCATAAGGCCCGGAGGCACTTTCCCTTGGAGACTCTAGCCTAAAGACTGGAGGATCATTCTGCCTGGGGGATGAGGGAGGTGGGTGTGGTGGTGGTGAGGGGGTGGCTGGCGGAATACAAACAGGCTGAGGCTGTAGAAGAGCCTGGATAACGGGTACATCGAAGATGGTGATGTAGCCAGGATCAGCCTGAGGCTGGCATCTTAAGGGCTTCAGAGACCAGGTGGACACCTCACCCCCCCACCCCCCACCCCCGCCCCTGCTAGCTAGCCCCAACAACACTGCTTTGAGAGATCTTTTTGGCTTTTTGGGTGGGCAACATCGAGGTTGGCAGACAGAGGGAGGCTGGGATGGGTGCAGATGGCAGAGGTGATGTGTAGATAGACTGTACGTCTTGTTTAGGAGAATGTGGCTCATCTCTGTGCATCTCGGGGAGCAGGAGCAGGCCTGGGGCTTGGAAGAAGCCCCATAGTCTATGTATCTATTGAATACATATGCACTCACAGGATGGTAGCGCTAACAGGAAGCCATTCTCAATTAAAGTTTGGGATTCTAAATAAATGTAGAAGCGTTTATGTGCCTCGTGGTTCTTAACCAGAGAATCATGGTTTTAACCTTTAAAGGTCATTTGGTTATGTCTGGAGACATGAATGTAGGTCAGACTATATAATCACTCTGTGTTCAGGGACCGGACATTTTTGGAAAACAAAACAGAATAAAACCAAACCCTCATCTGTACTGAACTTGCACAGGCTACACTTTCCCGATGTTTTCCAAGTCCTTGCACTACGTTATATAGGTACTGTGTACCGTCTATACTGTGTCAGGTTTACCCAAGTACTGTGTACCATTTTGTGGTGGTTTGAATGGCCCCCAGGCTCATAGGGAGTGGCATTGGAAGGTGTGGCCCTTTTGGATAGATGTGGCTTTGTTGGAGGAAGTATGTCACTGAGGGTGGGCTTTGAGGTCTCAGACACTCAGGGCAGGTCCAGCATCTCCCTTCCTGCTTCCTTCTGATCCAGATGCAGAACTCTTGCTACTCCTCCATCACCAAGTCTACCTGCAGGCCTCCATGCTTCCTGCCATGATGAACTATAGTCTGAACTATCAGCCAGCTCCAATTAAATGGTTGCTTATAAGAGTCACTGTGGTTATGGTGTCTCTTCACAGCAGTAGAAACTCTAACTAAGACATTTATATTGTGTTATGGTTGCCCAAGTCCTTGTGTACCATTTATACTAATGTTAGGGTTTTACAGTGTGGATGCAAAATGTCCCCCACAGGCTCAGGTATTTGAACACTTGGTCTCTAGCTCGTGGTGGTATTTTAGGAAGTGCACATCTTTTAGGAAGTGGTACCTCAGTGGTGGAAGTGGTTCACTGCAATGGGGGAGGGTGGCTGTGGGTCACTGCAGTAGGGGAGGGTGGCTGTGGGTCACTGCAGTGGGGGAGGGTGTCTGTGGGTCACTGTAGTAGGGGAGGGTGTCTGTGGGTCACTGCAGTAGGGGAGGGTGGCTGTGGGTCACTGCAATGGGGGAGGGTTGCTGTGGTTCACTGCAATGGGGGAGGGTGGCTATGGGTCACTGCAGTGGGGGAGGGTGTCTGTGGGTCACTGCAATGGGGGAGGGTGTCTGTGGATCACTGCAGTAGGGGAGGGTGTCTGTGGGTCACTGCAATGGGGGAGGGTGTCTGTGGATCACTGCAATGGGGGAGGGTGTCTGGGTCACTGCAGTGGGGGAGGGTGTCTGTGGGTCACTGCAGTGGGGGAGGGTGTCTGTGGATCACTGCAGTGGGGGAGGGTGTCTGTGGGTCACTGCAGTGGGGGAGGGTAGCTTATGTTTTATAGCCTGGCTCCAGTTCAGGCCCAAGCTCTCTGCTTCCTGGCTCACTGAGTTGGAGGAAGTCCCAGTAATCAGCCACCATGCTGTCTCCCACACCTTCCTTAGCATGATGGACTGTACCCCTTAACTGGTGAGCTAAAGTAACTGATTCCTCCTTGAAGTTGTCCTATTTGGATATTTCACCACAGTGTCAAGAAAAATAAATAATCCTCAGGCATTATAAATCATCAGTATTTCAGGCTCATGAGAGCACATACAAAGGCTATATGCAAACACTTCAGCTTTTAAAGAAGGGAGTGGGGCATCTAGAGATGTTGGTATAGAGATCCTGAAATTAATCCCTGAGAATAACTAAAGACAACCACATTGGGTTTTTTTGGTTTTTTTTTGGGGGGGGGATGGTGTTTCGAGACAGGGTTTCTCTGTGTAGCCCTGGCTGTCCTGAAACTCACTCTGTAGACCAGGCTGGCCTCGAACTCAGAAATCCGCCTGCCTCTGCCTCCCAAGTGCTGGGATTACAGGTGTGTGCCACCACCGCCTGGTGCTTTTATGATTTTTAATTATGTGTAAGTTCCTGTGCGTGTGCGTGCATGTGTGCGTGTGTGTGCTTGTGTGTGTGTGTGTGTGTGTGTGTTAGGGGATAGCCAGCAGAGGCCAGAGACACTGGATCCCCTGGAGCTAGAGTTACAGGCAGCTGGGAGTGGCCCAATATGGCTACTGGGAACTAAACCTATATCCCTGCAACAGCAGTCTACTCTTAACTGCTGACCTGTCTTTCCAATACTCCCCACCAAGGAAAGTTACTTTTTAAAAAAGCCTTGAATTTCATGTTATGGTGAGCTATGTGAGAGAAGGAATGATACGAGAAAGAAGAGACTCTGAGGAAAATAAAGAGAGGGGAGAACAAGAGGGAAGAAAGCAAATATCCTCAGCTTCTGAAGGTCCAGCAGGGCCTGTGGACACACCTGCAATCCCAACACGTGGAAGGAGAGGCCAGGGAGTTGCAAGTTTAAGGCTGGACTGGGCTATAGAGTGTGTTTACTAATAAAGCAAGACATATTTTTTGAAAGGACAAAGAAGAGGATAAACACATTATAACTGAGCCAAAACCAAAACTACCACCACCACCAAAACCAAACCAACAACAAACAAAAACAAGAAACACACTAAACATAAGCAACCCCCCCATAAATATTCCAGTGAGACCGCAGAACGCTGCGGTGTAAAGGGAGAGTGAAACATAACTTAACAGTAAACGATAAATAAAGAAGTGTCAGGGTATCAGAGGAGCCTTTCGAAGTACACACGCCTTTCCACTCTTCCCAGTTCTATGGTAGAGCGAAACGTCTCATTCTTTGGGAGTTGGCAGTGGAAGGGGCGAGAGTGTCCTTCATTTTCTCACCTCTGGCTGTGGTCTACAGAATACTAATTAGCGGTTCCGACATCGCTTGCAAGGACTCAGGACACACTTCATCCTCCATCTTTCTGAGGTTCTGATCTAAACGGTGAACTCAGAAAGGCATAGGACCACACACGGCCATTGTAAAAAATGCCTGAGGGTGCTTCTCTTGAGAAACCCAGGACCACGTTTTGGGAGTGGGAAAAACTGTCCTTTTCCTCCATGTCTCTGTAGTTAAGCCGACCTAGATTTGGTTCATCATGACATTTTTTTTTCCCTGAGGCATAGTCAAGTGTATTAGTTAGCTTTCCATAGCTGTGATCAAATAATTGCACAAAAAGCAACTTGGGTATGTGTGTGTGTGTGTGTGGGGGGGGGGAGGGTTGTAGTAGCTTATAGTTCCAGAGAGGAAGATATGACCACTGAACTGTGAGTGCAGTCTGGCCATCAGGAAGCTGGCTGTATACATGTGAACTGCAGCTGGAAAGTCAAGAGAACAGGAAATGGAGCCAGACTGCAAAACCTCACAGCCCACCTTCAGACCATACCTTCTGCAGCAAGTCTCCACCTTCATAAAAGGCTAATAAAAGGTTCTATTTCATCCCTAAACAGTACCACCAACTGGGTACCAAATGCTCTGACACATGGGCTAACAGGGGACGTTTCTCATGCAAAACACAACGTCAAGGATCTTGCTTTGCCTAAGAGGGGGTCCCTAAAGGGGAAAGGATCACTTAGGCTGCTGGGGGCTGGGCTGGGTGGTATCCCCCTGTGGCTGCTGCTAAGATGAAAGGTCCTTTTGTGGAGGGTGTGGTGTGAGGGAGAGAGCATGAGCAGGGATGAGATGAACTGGAGCTGGATTTGCTCCATGTGATGACTTGGGCCACACAGAGGGAGGATAATCCCAGCCTGGCCCATCTGATCACGTAATGGCTTTCATGACCAGACTGATCATGATTATACAGTGAGGAGAAACTATACAGAAATTACTTCGATGACAATTTAGCCATCCACTTAATAATACCGTGTCCACAACCATAGTCTAGGAAAAGAGGAACACTTTGGTCATTGGCTGGCCTGGTAAACAGTGAATGGACGGACCCTCTGGTGGTTTGGATCGGAATGGCTCCCATAGGTTCATATATTTAAATGTTTGGGTCCCAGTCGGTGGACTGATTAGGAAGGATTAGGAGGTGTGGCCTTACTGGAGTAGGTGTGTCAGTGGGGGTGGGCCTTGAGGTTTTAGAAACCTATACTAGGCTCAGTCTGCCTCCTGGTTATGGACCAGATGTGAGCTTTCAGCTCTGCTCCAGCGCTATGCCTGTCTGCCTGTTGCCATGTTCCCACCACGATAGTCATAGACTCACCTGAAAGTGTAAGCAAGCCCCCAGTGACATGCGTTCTGTATACGCTGCCTTGGTCACGGCGCCTCTTCAGAGAAGTAGAGCAGTGACTAAGGTAGACCCGCTGTTATGGTTTATATATGCTTGGTCCAGGGCCTGGCACTATTAGAGGGTGTGGTCCTCTTGGAGAAGGTGTGGCCCTGTTGGAATAGGTGTGCCACTGTGGGTTTGGGCTTTAAGATCCTCCTCCTAGCTGCCTGGAAGTCAGTCTTCCGCTAGCAGCCTTCAGATGAAGATGTAGAACTCTAAGCTCCTCCTGCACCGAGCCTGCCTGGATGCTGCCATGTTCCTGCCTTGATGATACTGGACTGAACCTCTGAACCTGCGAGCCAGCCTCAATTACATGTTGTCCTTGTAACGGTTGCCTTGATCATATGTCTGTTCACAACAGTAAAATCCTGACTAAGACACCCTCATTAAGAGCATCCATGTTAATATTTAACACACTCTTTTTGTGAGAAGCCAAGGCAAGTTGTCATTGTGGTACCACAGGCTCGAAGAGATACAACCGAGATTCCAACATCCTCGGTTTCTTTCGGAACTTCTGTTTGTTTTCCCTTTACGCTCATCTTGTGTTTGGGTCACGCTATCAGTAGCCAAGCATCAGCTGTCCACAGACCAGGCAAGGCGAGGGAAAGGCCACTCAAAATCTCTTAAGGCATTTCCAAGCAGATTTCTACACTGCCTGTTTAATTTACACCCCCACCAGCAGTGAATAGGGTTCTTCTCTCTCCACACCTTCTGCAAGGTTTGTCAGATCTGGTAATAGCCACTCTGACAGGGGCGAGATGGTGTCTCCAAGAAGTTTTTTAATTTTGCATTTGCCTGGTGAATAGGGATGTCGAATATTTTTTATAAAAATAGTTAATTGGCCATTTGTGCTTCTCTTTTCTTCCTCCAAAGCATTCTAATTTTGATGTGTGATGTTTATTTGTAAGTATGTTTAATGATAAAGTTCATTTAAAACTTTAACTGCAAAATCGAGGAAATGGAGATCAAAGATACGAGATTTCATCTTACCGTGGTCAGAATGGTCATCACCAAGAAAACAACCACCAACAAATACTGACGGGGCGGCTGTGTGTATGTGCGCATGTGCGTGTGTGTGTGTGTGTGTGTGTGTGTGTGTGTGTGTTTCTCTTGGGAATGCAAATTAGTGCAGCCTCTATGGAACTCGTCATGGAGGTTCCTGCAAGCCCAGCTCTGGGGAGATGACCCGGTAAAATGTTTGCTGCATAAACTTCAGATCTCCAGCATGCCCATGAAAGTTGGGCATGGTGATGGAATCCAACCCTGAGGCTCCTGGGCCCTGCTGGCCGGCCAGCCTAGCCGAAACAATGAGCTTCAGATTCAGTGAGAGACCCCGTCTCAAAAAAGTGAGATGGAGAAAAGATACCTCGATATCAATCCCTGGCCTTCACACATGTGCACAACCCACATGGACCAGTACACTTACACACATACATGTACCATGCATAGCACCCCCTTACACATACACTCTAAAGGCAGAGATTCCAATGCCACATGATCAGCCAAACCACTGAGGTCAATGGGATGTCAGCACATCATAGAGATAACTACATATTTACGTCTACTGATGAGCTACTCATCAGGGTCTTAGTCACTGTTCTAGTGCTGGAGACACCATGACTGTGACAACTTACAGAAGGAAACATTTAACTGGGGGTTGCTTACAGCTCTATACAGTTAGCTGATTAGTATCATGGTGGGGAGCATGATGGTGGGTGGGCGTGGTTCTGGAGAAGCAGCCGAGAGCTGCATCCTGATCTGCAGGGGGGGGAGGGAGAGGGGAGGAGGGAGGGAGGGGGAAGGGAAGGACATGGGAGGGAAGGAGAGGAGGAGGGAGGGAGAGAGAGGGGAAAGGGAAGGACAAGGGAGGGAGGGGGAGGGAAGGGGAAGGAGGGGGAAAGGAAGGACAAGGGAGGGAAGGGAAGGGAAGGAAGGGGAGGGAGGGGGAGGGAGGGGGAGGGAGGGGGAGAGAGAGCACTGAGGTAGGCTTTTGAAACCTTAACGCTCACTCCAGCAACACACCCCCTTCCACAGAGCCACACCTCCTGATCTTTCCCAAACAGTTCTACTCCCCGGTGAGCATTCACATATGTGAGCCTATAGGGGACCATTCTCATTCAAACCACCACAGCCATGATATAGAAACAGCTCACATACACATCAGCAGATGAATGGATTTTTAAATTGTGGTAAAAATACACAATAGGGTATTGTTTGGCCATAAAGAAGAATATAATTTTGCCATTCTCAGGAAAAATGGAAGAAAGCCAGAAAGACAAATATTTAGTATTACATTTGATATGAAGAGTACTGTTTTTTTAAAGACACAAGAGTGAAATTCAGCTAACTGGTACTCCTGACAGTTTAGGTATTCCCTGTCATCTTTTCCTTCATTTATTTAACAAGTCTTTGCAATCCATCACCAACACACAGGGAAAGCCTCAGAGTCCAGACAACAGATCTAATGGCAGAGTCAGTGACTACAGGACTGACTATACCTATATCAGGCAAGCGGGCCAGCATGTTTGCGACTGGGCTGTGCCGAGAACACAGGGGGACTTCTGGCATTGCTGTGGACTCTGAGGGGACGCTGAGCACGGTTACTTACATGGGATGAAGTTTGAGCATATGGATTTGGGAAGTACAATCTATAAGAAGAGCCTCCCTGGGCAGCCCGTGTATGATCTGTGTATCTAATCATGGCGGTTACTGCAGTTAGTTTCAGACTTCAGATTTAGAGGCAGGCACAAGAAATCCCACCCCGAGCTGAGGAGCCGTTGGTAATTAGCAGCCACTGGGGAAAGAGAGTTGGCTTTCTTTAAGGGTGTGGCTCTTGGCAGGTTGACTTCACTATCAGCAAATGGTCTCACACCCAGGAATATATAGATAGCACGAAGACTGGACTTGATTTGGGAGAAAGGGGGAGATGAGGTCATAAAGTTGGGAGGAGTTGAGTTGGATATGGCCAAGATACATCACAGATTTCTTGATTAATAAAAAATTATTTTAAGAACACATTGATGTTTTTGTTTTGGGCTTCCATGGATTTTTAAAAAATAAATTAGGATTAAAAAAATCTATGTGTGCGTATGTCTGTGTGCATGTGTGAGTGTGTGTGAGTGTGAGTGTGTGAGTATGCATGTGTGAGTGTGCATGTGAGTGTGCATGAGTGAGTGTGCATGAGTGAGTGTGCATGTGAGTGGGTATGAGTGAGTGTGCATGTGAGTGTGCATGAGTGACTGTGCGTGTGAGTGTGCATGAGTGAGTGTGCGTGTGAGTAGGCATGAGTGAGTGTGTGTGTGAGTGTGCATGAGTGAGTGTGCATGTGAGTGGGCATGAGTGAGTGTACACGTGAGTGTGCATGTGTGAGTGTGCATGTGAGTGGGCATGAGTGAGTGTGCGTGTGAGTGGGCATGAGTGAGTGTGTGTGTGCGTGTGGCTGCCATCGGAGGAACAGTGCTCCGGGAGCCGGCTCTCACCTTTCACGAGGCTGAGATGGCGTTTCCGCTGCCGAGCGGAAGGTTAGGTGACCTGGAGCTTCTGCCTGAGTCTTCTATCTTCCCCTCCGGTCTCAGCTCAGGAAAGCTGGGATTCCAGACATCCTGGTCACACCCGCTTCTTCTGTGGGTTCTGGGGAGGGACTCAGATTGTCAGGCCTCCTGCTGGCTTTCACCTGCTGAACCATCTCCCTGGCTCCATCGGCTAGCGCCTTTAAGAGATACTGTACTAAAACATTTTCCTTAATTACGAAGTTTTTCTGTATCTCCTTAGCGTTTGTACCCAGTGCGACTTCTTCACCTGCCTCGTTCTATCGAGCCAGCTTGGAATTCCACAGCTTGCTCCCTGTGCTGCAAGGCAACTATTTATTTCCTAGGAGGCGAAGCACTTATCACGGGGTTTGACACACTTTAATGCAAAGTCGCTTTGTGGAATTAACACAAAGAAAGAACTGATGGACAACGCACTTATCTGGTCTGCAAATGGGCCGGGCTTGTACCAGGGCAGCTAGCTGTGTGTGGACCGACATGTGCAGAGTTTTGGAGGGTCAGGCTGGTGTGTTGGGTGTGAGATGGATAGCAGAGGCAGGGGAATGGACAAGAACAGGTAATGGGGGCCCTGTACCTTATTTTCCAAGCTTGGTTTCTGTACTGGCTGTTTTTGTGTGTCAACTTGACATAGGCTGGAGTTATCACAGAGAAAGGAGCTTCAGTTGGGGAAGTACCTCCATGAGATCCAGCTGTAGGGCATTTTCTCAATTAGTGATCAAGTGTTGAGGGCCCCTTGTGGGTGGTTCCACCTTTGGGCTGGTGCTCTTGGGTTCTATAAGAGAGCAGGCTGAGCAAGCCAGGGGAAGCAAGCCAGTAAGAAACATCCCTCCATGGCCTCTGCATCAGCTCCTGCTTCCAACCCTGCTTGAGTTCCAGTCCTGATTCCTTTTGTGATGAACAGCAATGCAGAAGTATAAGCTGAATAAACCCTTTCCTCCCTAACTTGCTCCTTGGTCATGATGTTTGTGCAGGAATAGAAACCCTGATTAAGACAGTTTCCTCCCAAGCATCCTGGCTGGTTTCGGTCCACAGGACACAAGACAAGGTTTTCTGGGAGGATGAACCTCATTTTAAAAAAAAAAAGCCTCCATCAGATTGGCTTCTAGGCAAGTCTGTGGACTCATTTTCTCAAACAATGATTGGTGTGGGAGGGCCCAGCCCCCTGTGGGCGGTGTCCTCCATGGTGGTTCTGAGGTGTGTAAGAAAGTATGAGGAGCAAACCATGGGGGAGCAAGCCAGTCAGCCACTGTCTCTGTCCTGGCTTCCTTCCCTTCATGATGAGCTGTGACATATAGGTGACAACAGACCTTTTGGTCATGGTGTCTGTCACAGAATCAGAGACTCCCTAAGGAAGTACTGCTTTCTACGGTTGGGAAGTGTGCTTGTTACTTTTCCCGTTGCTGTAACTTGACAAGAAGCAACTTAGAAGGGCTTCCTGTATTTGCAGCTTAGGAAGGGCTCCAGTCCACCATGGTGGGGAAGGTGGAATGGCAGGAGCAGGGTGGGGGAGGGGTAGCTGTCACGTTGCTTCTGCATCCAGGAAGCTGAAGGAAAAGGAAGTGAGGCAATGCCAAATCAAGGCCCCGCCCCCAGCGACCCAGGCCCTTCTTCAGTGAGGCTCTACCTCCTAAAGGTCCCCAACTTCCTCAAGGCACCACCCACTGGGAATCAAGTCTGCAAGTACCTTGAGCCTTGAGGGGACACTTCACATTCAGAACCCAACAGGAAGAGAGGAAGGCGTCCTGTGCTTCCTTAAAGAGGATGTTCAGAGTAGAGAGGACTGCGATGGCAGAGTTTCTGGAGCGGCATGGTGGGACAGTCCTCAGAGGGGATATGACCACTAAGATGGGTACCATGGGCCTGTGGGATGCCTAGAACAGATGTGGTTGGCTTGGTGGCGCTGTGGGCTGGGCAGGGTGGTGAAGTCCTGTTGGTAACAGGAGTGAGTGTGGAAGGTGCTGGAACAGGTGATAGGACGAAGTCTGTCCAGTGCTTTGCGGTGTAAAGAACACGACAAGCACCTACTCTCTATTTTGAGAATAAATATTCTTGCTCTCTCTGGATATGAGCGGGTCGCGCCCCCAACCCCTGTAGAGCATTGAGGTCAGGCTCTTGCACGTCTGTCGTTCATTCCCTTGGGTACGTTCTGTTTGTTACCTCCGTTTATAATTCTGTCAGACTTATGCAAACAGTTTGTGGTGACATTAATGGAATTCAAAATCCAAGAAAAACTGGGTGTGGTGTTTCTAACCTAGTATCTCAGTACCTGGGAGGCCCCCGGCAGGAGCACTGTCAAGAGTTCAAAGTCTATAGTTCCACAGCAGCTTGAGCTATAAAGATCCTGTCTCAAGGAACCAACATGGGGTTAGAGAAATGGCTCAACAACTAGGAGCACGCAGAGGACCCATTCAAATCCTAGCTAGGAGGCTCAGAACGGCCTTAACTCCAGATCCAGGGGAGCTGACGCCCCCTTCTGGCTTCCACAGGTACTGCACTCACACAGGTAACCCCCCCCTCTGTCTCTCTTGTCTCTCTGTCTCTGTCTGTCTGTCTGTCTGTCTCTCTCTCTCTCTCTCTCTCTCACACACACACACACACACACACTTAAATTTTTTTAAAGGCCAGCCAACTAACAATCAAAAACAAAAACAAAAAGCACAAAAGAAAATCCTATCTTTATTTTGACTACTTCAGTAGACATACATGTACTTTCATTTTTATGTCTTTGCAGGACTTGCAGGAAAGCCAATTAAAATGTTTCCTAGTTTCTTTTCCCTGTTGCTATGATAAAATCTCCTGGCAAAATCAACTTATGGGAGGAAGGATTTATTCTGACTCAGTCTACAGTGGCGAAGAAGTCACTGAGGCCGGAACCTGACGCTGCTGATCTCACTGCATCTCACTGCAGAGACCATCCGAGGTGCTTCTCTGCTGCTGTGATAAAGCCACAACCCAAAGCAACTATGGAGGAAAAGGCTTGGTTTGCTTATAGTTCACTGCTCATCACTGAAAGAGGCCAGGGCAGGAACCCAAGGCAGGAACAGAAGCAGAGGCCACAGAGGAATACCGTTGTCACCGGCTTGCTCCTGGGGCTTACTCAGCCTGCTTTCTAACAACCCTGCATAGGGATAGCTCTGCCCATAGTGGGCTGAGCCCTCTGAAATCATAATTAATAAAAAAACAGAAAATGCCTCCAACAATGGAGGTAACGGTTTCTCCATGGTTATTCCCTCTTTCTTGATGACTCTTGTTTGGATCAAGTTGACAAACAAACAAACAAACAGCCCTTTCTCCACTTTATACAGACCAGGACCCCTACTTAAGGAGCGATCTGGACCACAGCTAAGATGGATCTCCTCAAATCTATTGACACAAGGAAGATAATCTTACACTATTGAATGTGTTCCCGAGACTGTAGCTGGGAAGGTGTGTTACACTGCCCTGTTCCGTGGCTTCCTTCAGACGGACTCAATAGACTGGAGGCCCTCTCCCTTTAGGAGAAGTGGCGTGGAGAGTAAGCTCTGAGGCCACAGTGGAGCTCAGTGTGTCTTGGATGTTGTTGCTGAGGTGGAGCTGACAGACAGTGTTGTGGTGGACAGCTCGAAGGGTTTTGATAGGAAAACCCAGCTACGGGAAGTCACAGTCACTGACAGTGTGGACTTTTAATCAAATCTCCTCATGCCAACCTCTTTCTTCCCCTCTTCTCTGCCCCTTCCCTGTGGAAACCACTCCTCTCCTCTGGCCACCGTAGATCAGCTTTTGATAGACTTCCATCATTGGCACCTTTCAATACATCCTCTACCTGTTTGGGCATCAGCATAATTGTTTTGAGGTCACACATGTTATTCCTGTTGTTACTTTACACGGTTTCCCTTTGTTTATAATGCATCCCACTGTACATTTGTAACATTTACCTTTTTAAAATAATGAACATGTTTAATGACTGCACCTTACTCAATTTCCTGAAAAATTTTTTCAATGTTTACTCAAATATTTCAATATAACTAGACAGAGCAAAGAAAACATCCCGGAAAGGCCAAGTGTAGCTCTGGTCTGAGTCATCCTCTCAGGACCTTACATTCGTACAAAGATCTAGTTCCTTCATGTGTGTGAGTGTTTTGCCTGTGTGCATGCCTGTGTGCTACATGTGTGGCTGCTCTCCGCGGAGGCCAGAAGACGGCATCAGGTCCCCTGGAAATGGAGTTGCAGATGGAGTGAATCTCCATGTAGGTGCTGGGAACTGGTCTCAGGTCCTAAAAGGACAGCCAGTGCTTTCTGTTTGGTTTCAGACCTGAAACAAGGGACTGAGGTGCATATTTTACATATTAAAGCAGACCTGGCCTCCAGGTTCTCCCAGCATCCCTCAGTCCACACCTGGCATACCCTGCCCCCAACCCATATCTGCCCCCCCCACTCTCTTCCTCTTTCCCTCCCTCTCCCTCTCTCCCTCTTTTCCTCTCTTCCCCCCCTCTCTCTCCCTCTCCACCCTCTCCTGATCCTCCTCCTCTTCCTTCTCTCTTTCTCCCACCACCTCCTGACCTCAATCTTTGGGACCAGTGAACTCACCCAAGAGGAGCTTCCCAATAAACCTGCCTTTAATACATTCTAATCTGGCTTCAACTGGCTCATTTCACCCACAGAGAAATAACCTGTCACTTAACTGCAGAGCCGTCGCTCTAGCCTAGGACCTTCTGTTGTTATTTGAGAAATGGGATTGTCACTCTTCTCAGAAGCACAAGGGGGTTAGAAGGAGACAGTATATGTCCTTGCTAGATAATTATTGTGTGCACCTTCTTCACGATACACTTTGCCTTCGGTTTGAGAAATTCTCAGGTTCTTATCTTTGTGAGGGAGATGGTTAGCTTGGATAGTGTGGAGAAAACTCAGAGAATAGAGATCACATGTCTACAGGAACCAGCTTCCTTTCTCAGCTCCCCAGAATTATCCTGATTTCCATCCCCTACCCTTTTCATTTGGTCTCTGTTTTTGAGACAGTGTCTTATATAGCCCAGGCTAGTACCAAACTCACTATGTAGCAAATTACCTTAATTTTCCTGTCTTTAATTCTCAAGTGCCTCTATACTTGGCTATATTTATTATTGTTATTATTATTATTATTATTAACAAGAGTAATTGGGGACTGGTGAGATGGCCCAGTGGTTAAGACTACTTGTCACTCTCAGAGAGGCTTCAAGTTTGGCTCCCAGCACCCACATCTGGTAGATCATGAGTACTTAAAACTCCAGATCCAACTCCTGATGCCTTCTTATGCCTCCTTGGGCCTACATGTAAACACACATGTAGACACATAAATAAAAATAATCCTACAATGAGACTAATAATAACTTGCCTCAGAAGATAAATTTCAGGGCTCAATTAAATGATACATTTAAAAACCTTTAGTATGTTTTCCCCAGTATATAGTAAAAATTCAATAAACACTCACAGTAATAAACCCTCCTATCACACCCAAACGGAAGACATGGACCACAGGCTTTACGGTCTTGATCTTGGATAACACCTTTTGCCCCAGGCAACTCCCTCCTGAACTCCTGAACCAGCTTGAGTTGTCTCTCCCGTGGGGGAAGCGCGGCTCTGATGGGTGAACGGGAGGAAGTGCCTCTTAGACGACCTCTGTGCCTCGTCCTGCAGGAAGAGGGCCGTGTCAGGTGCAAGGTGTTCTGAAGCGACAAAGTGACCTTTAAGGAAAAAACGATTTATTCACCAAGCAAATCTTCCAAGAAATGAGGAGACAGGCCTTTGATATTGAGTCTTTGTTTCACATTGCTTATTGCTACCTGCAATGTATTACTAAAGGTTTTTAACTTCAGATCTGAGGAATCCTAGAAAAGGTAATTTTGAAATTTGTACTAAATATGAAGGAGACATAAAGAATGAGAGTCAAAAACATGGGTGTAAAATGTAAATAGTTGCCTAGACCCTTCCTCCAGTGGCTACCTCGCAGTGAAATCTTTTCAACAATAGACAAATATCCAGTTATTATTACCTATTTATTTCATGTCCTATGCTTCTATATTATTGTTATTATTATTATTATTAACAGTAATTCCACATGTGTATATTGGGCTCTTTCTCTGGCTGACCATTTGATAACTGCCCTCTAGTCCTTACACTGACTTCCCTGAGCAATGGATGACTTATCCCATCTGCGACTTGTAGAAGCTGATGCTTGCTTTGCCTCTGCCTCCAGGGCGACAGCCTACCCTGTGTTTTCCACCTCTTCCCAGTCACTGAAACACAGATACAGCTTCCTCTAACCTATCATCTTTCCCATAAGGCCATGCTTAAGGGTGTTAGCCTGTCACAGCAATTATCCTATAAGTTACATGGCTCTGCTTCTAACTTAGCACTGCTAAGCCACCATGATTCTATGAAACAATGGAAACTTCACTGAAGTTGAAAGCGAGAGAGGAACACTATAAGACGTCCTTCAGAGGGTGCAAACTGGGTGCCTCACTGAGGGTCAGAGGATGTGGGCTTTTGGGGGTGCGGGGTGAGGTAAGGGGGAGAAGGAAGCGACACGAAAGGAAGGGAGGACGCCAGCAGTGGAAGATTGCTGTTCTACCAAGTGTTGGCATTTCCTGTCCGTCCTTGGGTCTCCCACCTTCTGACTGAGAAGGCTTTGATTGTCCACCATGGCTGCCGTCCTCCAGGAGACTCCTAGGAAGTCCCATTTTCAAGGTCTTCACGGGCACATCCATACTTCAGGCTGAGAATCATGACTTTGCACCTATGGGGTGGGGGTGGAACAAACGTGTTAGAAGCTTCTGGAATTCCCCAGTCTCAGCTCATTGTCTCCAGCTGGTGAGGTGAGTATCCTTTCAAGTGTCACCAGCCTCTGTCAGAATAAGAACGTTCTGATGATAGCCCTGACAGCCTCCTTCTCCCCTGTGGAAAGGCGATGCTTGGTTCTGTTGGGTATCCACTCCCAGCATCCCACATGCATTGGTTGTATGACTCTGTCTAAATTCCTCTTATGACGTATACTTAACATATAGCCTCACGAGATCACTTCTAAACACAATTGGTGTTTCAGATGAACTTACCTGTAATAGACTATTGACCTTAACCATGTTAGGAGGATTTTGACAAAGAGATTCTGAGTATGACACTGTTGACCTAGAAACAGGTTAGGAGATAAGCTAGATCCCGTAGAAGTAATCGACAAAGACACTGTTTATGTAGAATAGCCTGGATAAAAATCCACCACAAAGATTCCACAGTGAAAAAAAAGTACTGTTTCATGATACCTCTTGTTAGGCAGTGCTATGGAAAGTGGGTATTGAAATGTTCTGGGTCTTGTTTTTATCACATAAATCTACAAAACAAACATTTAATGTTGGGAAATGATAAATTAATTTTCAAAAAAATGTTGTTAGTATGCAGACAATTGTATTTATTTATTAAAGAGGAAAGCAGATTTACATACTGATGATCCAGGTGTGCTAATTTATTTTTATATAAAGCATTGACTGACTATCTGATAGATACTACAGGATCTAGAACAGTTTTAATACTCCCCAGAGTTGACCAGTTTGCTGGTTTTTATCACCGTCAATGCCAAGAATCCTGCTGCATGTGACTGTGTAGTTCAAAATGGCTGCTGTTTAAGGTTTAGGGTCATTCCAGAAACTGTTGGGAATCCTCTTCCAATCCCAAGCCAAACGTCATCTAATCTTGAGTTGTTAGCAATTGGAATAACAATAATTTAGACTTAAAATTCTACCACAGAACCATACAAAGACACAGAACCATACAAAGACATATGAAGAGGTGCATGCTGGGAGACTGGCATAAGGAAAATCCAAAAGGTCTTTGCTTTTCATCACTAAACTAAAAGTTTCCAGAGGAGCAGAAAACTTCATGAGACCGTGACGGTAGCCTAGAGTCTGAGGTGACCCAGGCGGCGTTCCTTGTCATCCCACCATGCGATGCCACACCACGTACATGTATGGTTTCATGGTAGGATGTTGACTCTAAAACTGTTATTCCAGTGCTAACTTGAGTTCCAGAAGCCAGACAGCAGTGGAGTCACATGCTGCGACCCAGGGCACATTACTGGAGACACTCTAGATCCTTTACAGGTTTGCTTTGAAGAAGTTTTTACCATTGCACATTCAAAAGTGTAATTTACTGCTGTCAGTTTTTTTTTTTTTGTGATCCTCATATTTATTTAAGCTACAGGACTGGTTGGTTTTGTGTGTCAACTTGACACAAGCTGGAGTTATCACAGAGAAAGAAGCCTCTCTTGAGGAAATGCCTCCATGAGATCCAGCTGTGGGGCATTTTCTCAGTTAGTGATCAAGGGTGGGAGGGCCCATTGTGGGTGGTGCCATCCTTGGGCTGGTGGTCCTGGGTTCTATAAAAGAACAGGCTGAGCAAGCCAGGGGAAGCAATCTAGTAAGTAACATCCCTCCATGGCCTCTGCATCAGTTCCTGCTTCCTGACCCGCTGGAGTTCCAGTCCTGACTTCCTTTGGTGATAAACAGCAGTGTGGAAAGTGTAAGCTGAGTAAATCCTTGGTCATGATGTTTGTGCAAGAACAGAAACCTTGACTAAGACAGCTACCCTATCTGGGGTTCTGACCTAAAGATTAAGTAGTGGTGTGACAGTCAAAAGCCCAGCAGGAGTGGGAGAAGGGATCCCAAAGTCCCACCCCAGGCGAGGAGCTATGGACATCTGATGGCTGCTGAAGCAAAGAGAGTCATGCTAGGTTGTCCTTGTCCCCGTGGATGGCCCCATACCCATGTCTACATGAACAGTATTAATTGAACTCAATGGTTATTATTTTAAAAGGAAAACAGGATATGAAAGTTGAGAAGGAGGTGTATTGAGGTGTTGGGAACATTGGGGAGGAAAATGGGGTGAACATGCTCAAAACACTTTATAGATATGAATGAAATTCTCAAAGCATTAACAAAAATTATTTAAATGATAAAGAAAGCTATTTGTGGTCTAGAAATTTTGGCTTGTGAGTCACAGAGCAGGCAAAAATCATTCAGGCAGAAGGGGAGTTTACGGCGCAGGCAGTCAGCTGGTCCAGAGTAGATTTGCGTTTAGTTACTTCGGCTCATAATTATTTCCCTTCACTTAGCTCACCTCCCACCTCTGCCGGCTTCATCCTCAGATTCCACTTGGCAGGCTTAGAGCAAGATGGGCTCCTTTCCTCCCAGACTCTAGATCCGTAGAAAAGCGCAAGGCTGTTTTCCAGTCATCTTGGGGCTCCTTCTGATTGGACAGCCCTACTCCCGTTACCTGTGAGCCAATCAGCTCAGCACTGGATAAGGATCTCTGCATGCAGCTTTATCTAGAGCCGTAGGGTTGGAGGGAGACAATCCTGGATAAAAGCGCAACCGCTGTGGCTCCCACTGTTAGGTGCAGTGGTTAAATGGCTCATGAAGGCTCATAGATTTGAATGCTTGGTCCTGCCCCCTTCCCTCCCTCCCTCCCCCTCCTCCCCCCCCCCCCCCCGCCTGCCCCTGTTAGTGGAACTGATTTGGAAGGATTAGGAGGTGGGGTTTTCTAGGAGCCCATGCTTCTCTGGAGGTGAGCTTAGAGGCCTCAAAAGACCATGGCCATCCAGTCTCTTTCTCTGCAACGTGTGGATCAGATGTGAGCTCTCTGCTACCGCTCTAGTGTCAGGCCAGCCCCGCTGCCACCGTGCTCCCCGCCATGATGATAATAGATGAAACCTCTAAGACTATAAACACCCTCCCCCCCCAATTAAACCCTTTGTTTTAGAAGTAGCTTTGGTCACGGTGCCTCCTTACAGCAACTGAACAGTAAGACACTGACTGAGTGGTCTGGAAAGCATGAAAATAAGTTTACTTTAAAAATACATGTCAAAGGAGATGCTGGCAGAACAAGCCTGTAATCTCAGCTACTTGGGGGGCTGAGGCAGGAGACTTGCAAATCCAAGGCTTTTGTAGGGGGGAGCCAGGTGTAGAGATCTGTACCTTTATCTCAGCACTCTATAGGCAGAGGCAGGCAGATCTCTGTGAGTTGCAGGCTAGCCAGGGATATATAGGAAGGAAGGAAGGAAGGAAGGAAGGAAGGAAGGAAAGAAGGAAAGAAGGAAAGAAGGAAGGAAGGGAAGGAGGAAGGGAGGGAGGAAAGGAGGGAGGGAGGGAGGGAGGAAGGAAGGAAGGAGAGTAAAGAAAATAAATTCTTTTAAAATCCTTTGTAGGTGTTTCTCTAGATTTCCCTGCCTAGCTGTAGAATTAGTGAGTTATATGTAAAGTTCTGATGCCTTCAATGACATGATACCAATTTGTCTTCTCTCATTATCTACAGCATTCTTCATGGCTTCAAAAACCAGTGTTAGATTTCTTCAGTTACTTTCCAATGGAATGAGACAAAGTAGTCCCAAATTCTCACAATTTGCGTTTTCCTGATAACTAATAAGGATCACTGAGTGACTTACTAATTCTGCACTGTGTTTAGTGACGATATCCTGAAGTGTTTGCGTCTGTAGTCTCCCTCCCATGTGTTGCTGGCTGGTGCTGGCATCCATGCTGAAGGACTCTGCATATTCAGAACCCATGCTTTGCTGGTTTCTTTGTTTGTGTGTGATGGGGACTGAACTCTGGTCCTCTGGAGAGTTGTATGCACTTTGAACTAGTCTGCACCCCAGGGTCTTCTTTAAAGCCTTTTGACAACTGGAAAGCAGACATTCCAGGAAACCCAGCAGCATTTCCTATGACAACAACCTTGGGCCTCACTCCTTACCCCTGCATTGCCTGAGCATCTCAAACAGAAGGTTAACTTTGTTGGCAGGGGGCCTATCATAGCTTCCTGTGTCCTGGGGAACCTTATGAACTGGAGTCCTGGCAGGTCCTCCTTAGAACCACCTAGTGATCTCTTCAGGTTTCTTGGCAATCCTTTGAAGGTATCAACTTCAAAACTCACTAAAATGGTGCGTGTGACGATAGTCAAGAGGATGGAGCGGACTCTTCACAGAAAAGCCCCCACCTATCACCTTGAGGATGTCTTACTTAAGTATCTCTCGTTGTCTGTATCTAAATGTCTTTATTAATCCCCAGCTCCGAGCATAAACCAGCTTGTCCAGAAATTCCTTTTTGGGTCAAAAATCACAAATCCCAGTTTTGCTTGAGTTGAGGTCTCAAAAAATGTCCAGGGAGAACCCTTCATTCTGTTGAGGGTAACAGTGGGAATCTGTCCTTCCTGCCTCTGTGCCCTCACCCCCTCCAAAACAACAAAGAAACCAGACTCCTTATTGGAATGTAGCTTCTACGAGAATAATGGTTTCAGGGTAGAAGGTAAAAGGTTGGGAAAGGAGAAATGGGAAAGGAGTTTCTAAGAGGTGAGGTTTCAGGGTGTCAGTTGATGCTCCAAATAAGGAAAGCTGGAAGGAAAAGGAGACTTATGTCTACTTTAGTCGATGTATACTATTATTATGAGATAAAACATAGTGAGAACAAAATAAAGACATAAAGATAGCCAGATAGGATAGAAGGTGTGTGTGTGTGTGTGTGTGTGTGTGTGTGTGTGCAATTTTGAGAATAAGGCCTTCAGGCTACACATTTCTTTTCTCCCTCTGAATAGGTTTAAGCACCATTGTATGCACAATCTCAATGTGATTTTATGTGAGCAATGCACAATTGGATTCTTATCTCTGCATTTTAATTTTCTGGCCATGCTCCAGTAGGAATGACCACTTTTTGTCGTTCTTCAAAGACATCGCTCTGCCTGCAGCACTCCCAGAGAACAAGCTTTTAGCAAGATTTGGTAGGAAGCAAATCTGAATGGCTCCCTGCTTTAAATAAGCGGATCCTATTTAAAGAAAGATGGCAGAGTCAGGTCCCAGGGTTGTAGGATAAAACTGTGAGAAACCAGAGCACTCCCTTAGCACCGAGGTCACAGCGAGGCTGAACTGCCTGCCTCACTGCCGTGAGCCTCGCTACCGTGGAGGCTGTGGATGTTGCTAATAATTATAAGAGTTGAGGAACGTGGTTGGAAGCAGCTGGCCTGCGATGAGCTGGAGCAGAGCCACCATGAACGGTGTCTGATTAATTAAAACTCTGGTCCTTGTTCAAGCCGCCATTCCAGTCTAAGGAAGCCCGCCAAGGAGATACGCGGGGACAGTGTAGACCACACGATGGGGGGCGCATCTCGGGTGGAGGCTGTGTTCTCGGCCCTTGGCTTCACTTCCCTCCCAGCACGTTGACTCTGTCAGCTTGCTAAGCATTAACAAGCAATGAAGAATTAGTGTGAGCAGTTTGTGGAAACGGAAGTTTGTATGTATCTTACATTTCTTACAGAAAGCTAGCCTAAGCGTTCTCCTCAACAGCCCCAGTTCCCTCCAGTCTTTTGGACCCACCTCAAGGGAAGAACTTTCCTCCTTCTCTACACTCGACCTTTGTTCCCTCCTTGCTCTCTCCACAGCACCCCAGGCGTCCCTAGGCACACGCCTTAGCTACTATCTCTCTCCACCTGCTCGGGTCCGGAAGCATATCGTCTTTACTCCAGAGGGCTTTATTAAGTCATTTGACAAATATTTATTAGCTGTGTGTCACATTGAATGGTCCATATGAATGAGCATTTCTTTCCCAACAAATAACTTATATCCTAGTAGGGGGAGACAGACTCACTGAGCAGAGTGAGTGACAGAGAGCAAAGAGGACTTGTGGGGTGTGCTGTGCACACCTTTGATCCTCAGCGATTTAGAGTCTGAGGCAGGAGGATCATGATGAGTTCAAGGGCAGCACCTGGGTTTTTTAAGACCCATCTTTGGAAGCCAAATCCCTTATTTTCTGCTCAATTCTATTATGTCAGGGTAGTTCCTAGTTTATGTAGGAGGAGACTGCCTCAAGGTACAAATGCCAAATAGTAAAGGCTCCTCTGGGCATTTGTAAGAGCTCTGTCTACATCTATGTATCCCATGTGTTACAGAGTGAATGCCTATGTCCCTCTAAGCACTCCTTCTTTTTTTTTTTTATTTTCTAAATTCTTTGTTTATATTCCAAATGCTTTCCCCTTTCCCAGTTCCCCCCACCCCATATGTCCCATAAGCCTTCTCTACACCTATTCTCCAATCACCTCCCTCCTTTTTTCTCTGTCCTGGTACTCCCCTACAATGCTGGATCAGCAGACCTTTCCAGGATCAGGGCCCTCCCCTTACTTCTTCATGGGAGTCATTTGATATGCTACTTGTGTCTTGGGTATTCATAGCTTCTGGGCTAGTTAATATCCACTTATCGGTGATTGCATTCCATGTATATTCTTTTGTGATTGGGTTACCTCACTTAGGATGATATTTTCCAGTTCCAACCATTTGCCTACAAATTTCATGAATTCATTGTTTTTAATTGCTGTGTAGTATTCCATTGTGTAAATATACCACATTTTCTGTATCCATTCCTCCATTGAGGGGCATCTGGGTTCTTTCCAGCTTCTGGCTATTATAAATAAGGCTGCTATGAACATAGTGGAGCATGTGCCCTTATTGCATGCCGGGAAATCCTCTGGGTATATGCCCAGGAGTGGTATAGCAGGGTCCTCTGGAAGTGTCACGTTCAGTCCTCTAAACACTTCTTTGCTAAATTCCTAGTACCTCTGTGACTGAGTTTGGAGTACTGACATATATAATTAAGTCAAGGTGAGGGCTCTAATCCAGCAAGATTAGTATCCCCATAGGGAGAGATTACAGAGAACCAGTTCATATTTTCTCGCTAGACCTCTTGCTCTCTCCCATTGGACCAAGTCCACGGCAAGATGTGGCAAGAACTCAGCCATGGTACGCCCTAGGGAGAGCCTCCCCTGGAAACTGCATGGACCACATCCTCTACTTCAGCACAGTAGACTCCAGCACCATAATACAATAAGTTAATGAAGCTTCAGGTCTAAGCATTGTGCCACTGCAGCTTGAGTTGACTGGTGCATTTTATTTAAAAAAGAAAAGTTTTTTCTTCGCACTTCCCTTTGTCTGAACTGACTTTCTGTTTTTGGTTTTTCTTACGTATATGTGTGTGTGGTATGTATATAGAACTATATGTACGTTTGCATGTATGTGAACATAAGTGTGCACATTTGCACCTAGAATTGATGTCGGGTGTCTTCCTTGATCTCTCTCATCACTACTTATTGCATAAGGGTCTCTTGCTGAACCCAGAGCTTGCTGATTCTAGCTGCTCTTGCTAGTCAGCCTGCCCTGGGATCTCTGCCTCCCAAGTCCTGGGGTTACAGGCAGCCTCCACGTGTTTTCCAGCATTCGCTTTGGTTCTGGGAATTCCAATTCCAGTCTTCATGTTTACATATCAAGAGCTTGACCCATTGACGGGCCATTGAGCTATCTCCCTGTTCCTTAGCTCGCCTTCCTCTATAGGATTTATGACAACCGATGTCTTTCCACCTTATGTGTCTATTTTCATACTCTCTCAAGCAAAAGCTCCTCGAGGGCTGGGGAATCGACCCATTTGTCTCTTCTGTAGCTTCGTTTCCACATGCCAATGTCTAGCACGGAGGAAATGCTTGGTTTATTCCTTGAATGAACAGTGAACAGTGCATGTTAGGATTCTGTTATTTTGCTCAATCAGCCTTAGGAGCCAGGGTTGCTCTCACTTTTGGTAAGCCTGGTGTTCATTGGATTCCAGAACCGTTTCTGAAGTCAAAGGAGGAGCAGAGATGCTTTATAAAAAAATCCACCCAGGGCCTGTATTAAATGATAACAGGTTATCTGCAAGTTGACACGGTGTAATTTGAGCCCACTTGAGGTAATTCCAAGGTAGCTCTCACCCAGGTAATGAGCTGTTGGCAACCTGAAATTCTTCCTGCTATTTTCTCTGCCTGACGCAAAGCGCTCTGTACTTTTGTAAGGAGTGCAGAGAACATGTTTTGACCAATCCTGACAAAACTGCCACATGCGTGTTTTCATGTGCCCGTGGATAATAAAAGCGAGCGGGGATGGAAATACAAAACACTTGTCATGGATTTTAAGTTTATCATTGCAAGTATGCATTTGCTTCTATGGTAAGGAGCGAGCTGAGTGTGGTGGCTCACGTGTGTAATCTCAGTGCTAGGAGGCTGAGTCAGATGATTGTCGTGAGTTCAAGGCCAGCCTTGGTTATATAAAGAATTTCAGGCTTACTGGAGCTTCATAATCAACCAACTAAGATAAACCAAAACACAGCAACTGAACAAATAATACAAGATTAAACTTAAATAAAATAAAGGTTGCAGAGATGGCTCAGTGGTGAAGTGCTTGCTGCCCAAACATGAAGGCCTGAGTTAGCATCCGATGGTCCACAGCATAAAGGCCAGGCATGGTGGCGCATGCCTGCAGTTCAAACACTGGAGAGGCAGAGGCAGGAGAATCCCAAGGGCTTGCTGGCCAACCTGACTAGCTAAATCTATGAACTTCAGGCTCAGTGAGAGACCCCATCTTAAAAAACAAAACGAAGCATCTGGCACTGTGGCACATACCTTTAATCCCCATACCCGAGAGGCAGAGACAGGTGGATTTCTGTGCGTTTGAGGCCAGCCTGGTCTACAGAGTGAGTTCTAGGATATCACTCTTCAGAGTGATAGCCAGGGCTATAAAGAAAGAGTCTGTCTCAAAACAAAACAAAACAACCGAAGTAGAAAGGGACTGAAGAAAATACTCGATATTGATCTTGATATCGATCTCTGGCCTCCAAATGCTCCTGCACCCACCCCTATATGCATGTGCATGTGCATGCACTCTCACGTGTGTACACACACACACACACACACACACACACACACTCACACACACAGAATAACTTTGGACTAGACTCGACTCATTCATCCATTCATCCCCGTGGTCTGTTTTACTCTGGCAGGATTAGTTTATTTAACCTCCTGGAACCTTGGCTTCCTGCTCTGTAGATAAGAGTTCAGAATACATGGTGATTTCAGCCTTAACTCAGGTTGAAAACATCACAGTGCTGGAGTGTGCTGGCCAATATATTGTAAGAGCCAAGAATACAAGGAAGTTCTGAATGAAAGAGACGAAGTTTGGTCCAAGTTGGCTCTTTCAAGAGGAGTGGCCTTGCTATGTAAAGGCCTTTGTCCTCTTGCAGAAGCAGGGGGACAGCTGGATTGGCTGGCAAAGGACATCACTCCACCCGCACAGATGGGGCTCTGCCAGTCTCTTCTGGCTGGCCGCAGCACGGACAGCTGTTTTGGTCTCTTCTTCCTCTTTGCTTTCATTCAAAGAAGACTTCATTGTAACAATCTTCTTTTTTCTATTATTCTGTTGAGTGTGATTTGATTTGTGTGTAAGTGGGAGTGGGAGTCAGCAGACAATCCCTGCTGCTGTTCCTCAGGCACAGTCTACTATTCCTTGCTATAGGGTTCCTCCGCGGCTTGGATATTTGTCAAGTAGGCTAGGCTAGCTGGCTAGTGACCTCCAGGGATCTATCTGTCTCTGCCTCCCATCTCACTATTTCCTGGGTTACAAAGCATGCTTTGCCTTGCCTGGTTTTTATGAGTGTTCTGGGGATTGAACTCAGGTCCTCTCGGGATGTGTTCTAGTTTGTTTTTCTGTGGCTGTGATAAACATCACGACCAAAAGTAACTTGGGGAGCAAAGAGTTTGTTTTAGCTTACAGCTTATAGTCCATCACTGAGACAAACAGAAGAGGTAGGAGCATGAATCTGAAGCCATGGAGGAACACTGGTCCTGGGCTGCTCTCCCAGGCTCTTTGCTGGCTTCCTTATGTAGCCTCAGGCTCGCGAGCCTAGGGATGGTGCCGCCCACAGTGGGCCCGGCACTCCCATCTCAATCAGCAGTCCAGAAAATGTTCTCAGGCTAATCTGATAGATTCTTAGACTGAGGTTCTCTTTTCCCAGGGGTTTAACACTGAACCCGCCTGCGGATTCTCAAACAGGTTCCTGAGGGGTGGAGTGAGGACCTAGGGGGCAAGAGGTGCGAGAAATGGAGACAAGGTAGGATCAAGTCTGATCAAGTCTTGTTTAATGCAGGTTCACATAGCCATTATATGGTAAAGCATTTGGCAGCAAAAAATAAAACAGGATGTGGTAAGCAACCAGCAAAGATAAACAACTTGACCTTCACAGAGAATCTAATCTAAAGTATACGTCAGCACACTGTCTCATCAAGAGCTCAGGGTATAGTCTGCAGCAACAGTTCCAGACTGACCAGACCACTTCCCCTAATGCCCCCACCTTGACCCTGCTCAGGCCTGAGAAAGACATGTCTGACTCCAGTGGTCTCCTACGTAACACCAATAACCAAGATCAGCCATCACACCAGGCAAGGGCTTCGCAGACGGCTGAGCCATCTCCCTAGACCTGGAATTATCCCGATGTATCCTTTAGTCCAGTGTCATTGAGAAGCGATACTTTTCTCCACAGGAGAAAGATGTGCTGATGTAACTTTTGGTTGGCTGTTTCCTAGAGGACCTCAGCCATAGTAGGTGCTCGGAGAGTGGGGCAGGTTAGCTGCTTCTATTACCATGGTCATTCTTGGTGCTACTGCCTTCTCTCTGTGGTGATGTGGACACGGTCATTAATCTCACTTTCACTTGGGCTTGCACAGTGGTTGTGGGCATGCATCTATAGAAGCTCTAGGATTCCTGCTGAGGTCCTTTAGAGTTCTAGAAATCAATACACTCTCAGCCAACAGGCTGCTGAGAGCCACTGAGGGCAAGTTAATCAGTGTGTGTGTGTGTGTTTGTGTGTGTGTGTGTGTGTGTGTTTGTGTGTGTGTGTGTGACATTATTTCACGTAATATACATACCATGTGTGTATGTATGTATGTATATTTTAGTTACTTTTCTGTTGTGTGTATATTATTTCATGTAATATATGTATCATGTGTGTATATTTTAGTTAATTTTATGTTACTGTGTGTGTATAATATTATTTCATGTCATGCATGTACCATGCATGTATGTATGTATATTCTAGTTGTTTTCTTTTTGCTATGGTAAAATGACATCATCAAGCCAAGTTATAGAGGAAAGCGTGTATTTTGGCTTCTGGTTCCAGATGGAGCAGAGTCCATATTGGTGAAGGGGAGGCAGGGCATAAATAACAGGCATGGCAGCGGGAACGAGAAGCCGAGAGCTCGCTTCTTAAGCCACGGGTAAGAAGTCTAAGAAGTACATTAGGACTTTAGTACATTAGGGCAAGTTAAGATCCTGAGCCCATCCCCACTGACACACTCCCTCCTAACCTCCCCCAAATAACGCTACCAACTGGGAAGCAAAAATTCCAATGCCCGAGACTATGGGGGACATTCTTCAAACCACCACTGCATGTGTGTGTGTGTGTGTGTGTGTGTGTGTATGCATGTATGTATATATGTATGTATATCTAGTGTGTGTGTCTATGTGTCTATGTATGTGTATGCCTATGTGTCTATGTGTGTATATGTATATGTGTGTATGTATGTAGGTATATATGTGTGCATGTATGTAGGTGTATATGTATGCATGTCTATGTGTATATATATATATGTTGTGCATATGTGTGTTTATGTATGTCTATATATGTGTGTGTGTGTATATGTACGTGTGTGTGCCTATGTGTGTGTATATGTGTATATGTGTGCATATGTGTATATATATATGCTGTGTCTATGTGTGTGTATGTGTGTCTATGTATATGTGTGTGTGTATGTATGTGTGTGTGTGTGTACAAGTGTACATATATATTTTTTTCCAGACAGGGGCTCATTACAGCTTAGTCTGGCCTCTAGAACTTCTGGCCCTCCTGCCTTTACCTCCAGGGTACTGGGATTACAGATGTGCATCATTATGTGCTATTTATGCCAGGGGTTGAGCCTAGGACTCTGCATGTTAGTCAAGTACTCTATCAACTGAGCTGTATCTCCTGCCGATGATGGGCTCAGATGGTTCTAATCAAACTAGAACAGAAACAGGGATTCAGCAGCAGAGTAATAAACCAGAGAGCTGGCTGGGAGGGGCTGAGGACATTGCTCAGTAGGAGAGTGCTTGCTTAGCGTGTAGGAGGCCGTGTTCAATTCCTGAAACTACACATACATATAAAAGGAAATAGAAAGCCACTTGTGAAATGCCTGGACTTCCTATCGTTGGCCTCGATCCTGTCCTAAGGCAGATGTGATGCTGTTGCTTGTGTGGCCTCCCTGTGACCATGCTTTGCTCTCTGCCATGTCTGCCCCATGTACCCCACCCTGTTCCTTGTTCACTTTTCTATGACCTTGACAGACTTTTCTTAGCTCCTAAAATCTGTTAGCACATAGCACCAAGAGGAAGAAGGTTTTGGACTTAATTGACCTTGGAAATACCATCATTACTTTTAATTGTCTTGGACTTGGGGGAACTGATAGAGTTCCTGTCCTTAGCATGCAGGTCCAGATGTCTGCTCCTCATCTAAGATCAGCCTAAGGCGAGCCTCACATCTCCGGGATGGAGATGCAACTGTTCTCTCTTAAATGACAAAGTCGTAGTATGTTTCCTTTGCCCACATTATGTGGTTGGCATCTGTCAAAGGTAGTGGCTTTGCAAAGTAGAAGGGATTTCACATATTGTTTTGGGTTGTGTGTGTGACTGTGCATGCGTGCACGTGCATGGATTGAGATCAGGCATTGGCAGTGAGAATCTTCCCTTGTCACTCTCCATCTTAATTTTTGAGACAGCATCTCTCACTGGACCTAGAGGTCACCGATTCAGACTGCCCAGCTATTGGGTCCTAGAGATCCTTCTGTCTCTACTTCCCCGCACTGGGATAATAGGTTCTGCTGTCATCTGCCTTTTCACATGGGTTCTGCGTCAAGCCTGCACGGCAAGCACTACCAACGCAGTGGCCTCCCCAGCTGCCTACAGTAGATTTATGACTTCTTTGGAAATGTGACATGTGACTAAAGCTAGCAAGCCCGAGCTTGCACTTCTGCAGAGTTGTGGCTTTACCCTATGCACGGCCAAACCTTTGATTTAGCTTGGCCACTCCCTGGACGGCTTCCCACATACACGGTGCCTGCCCGGCGTCCACAGCATTTCAGTGGGTGGCCTTATTGCGGCAGCAAATGCTCTGTGGTTTCTCTGAACCCTGTCACCCCGGTTCCCTGAAACAGACCTCACTCGGGCTCTACGGAGCTTGCAGGAAGTGTGTGAGCTGGGATGGAATAGCTCGGGTCATCCGGTTCACAGGGTCTCCTCATTCGCCAGCTGGTCCCATCCTTCATTCCTGTCGCCTATTTTCTGCCACTGCCCTTTGCTTTCTTTAAATAGTCACCGTGAAAAAGTCAGACAGTGTACCCACAGATGAGTGAGGGCTGGCCTTGATCCGAGGAGTTTCTTTTGGCTGTGCACAGCAGTTGGTACAGAGATTCATGACTGGCCACAGTGCTGAGCATAGCTAACTGCTGAGCGCTCAGCCCCAGACCAGACATCTTTACCACAGCCTCCAAGACTCAGGGAATGTTGTGGAAGGTGGGGCGGAAAGAATGTAAGAGCCGAAGGATGGCATTGCTTCCAAACGGCGTCTTCTGGACATGATGCAACTGCTGTGCGTGTGAACTTGCTGCGCATGCGCAAGACCTGCGTGAACGTGAGCTCATCCACATTCTGTCACGATGGGGGAGGGGTCCAGGAGAACTCATCCCTAGCTGAGGAACTATGTGATGGTTGACCTTTCCTGGGGTTGGGGAGTCATTTTTCTTCAGTGATGTAGCCATTGGTCAGTCTCTTCAGCAAATATGCCTAACTCATGGAAACAGCTCTAATGAAACTCGGAGCATCATCTAATCTAATTCTTCCCTGAAGCCATCTTGTCCCCACCCCCCCCCCTTTTTTTAATTACATCCCAAGATAGCCTACATACATGTAGGCAGGCTAATAGCCATCCCATGCTATGCTGTCCCAGATAGTGCAACATGCATGCAGACTGCTCTGTACCAGTCCCTTAGGATCTAGCTTGCAAATGATGCCCCAGCAGGGTACATCTGCCTCAATCTGAAGCCTGCAGAGCACTTTGCCTCCCTGGCACACTCTGACTTGTTTGAACTTAACTGATGTGCCCAGAAGTTACTTCTAAACAGTTGTGAGAACAAACAGTGCCGTGCGGAATAGCCTCCTATACATCCAGGAAGGGAGGATGTTCCAGGGTATCTGCTGCATTGAATTGGAGAAGTCGGATTGTCTGCTCAGAGGAAGAGGCCATAGAAGATGGAGCCGGCTTGCACAAATGCAGAGGGACTTGATCTCTGTCTCCTTCCAGGCTCAAGGGCAGTGCTGGTTTGGTCACGGCGGGAGCTTTTACCTCATGGAGGGCTGTCAAAAGCAAGGACTGGGGCTTCACACGTTGCATTGGTAAACTTTCTGTTTCTGTGATAAGAAAAAAAAAAAGAAAACCATGACCAGACCAACCTCCAGAAGGGAGGATGTATTTGGGACCATGGTTCTAGAGGGTTGGATAGGAGTCCACCATGGTGGGGAAATGGTAGCCACCAAGCCAACGAGGACAGGATGCTGGAAGCTCACCCCTTTACTGAAAGCACTAAGCATGTAAAGAGCTGTCAATGCTGTGAGACCCTAAACTCTCAGCTTATCTCCAAAGGCACACATCCTGCTGCAAGGCTGCACTGCCTAAATCTCTCCAAAGAGCACTGCCAACTGGGGACCACTTGTCCAAGGGCCCAAGACTGTGGTGGGCATTTCTCATTGAAATCACATACCCTCCTCCCTGGAGAGCTGGTTATTAAAACACCTGGTGCAGGGAGTCCCTTCTACCTCTACCCAGACTTAGCATAGGCTTCGTGAGTTGAAGGTGGTCCCCACACAATTGTTCTCTCTCCATTGCACTGTGTGACTTTTCCATCACTGTGACAAAGTGTCAGGGCCAACTCATAGGTGAAAACATTTAAGGGCTCGTGGTTCCAGAAAGGTAGAGCTCGCCATGTGGTGGGCATGGGAGCAGGCAGGCGTGGTGTTGGAGCAGTAGCTTAGAGCTTCCATCATATCTACAAGCATAAGGCAGAGAGAAAAAGAGAGGGAGAGAGAGAGGAGGGGAGAGGGAAGAGAAGGGGAAAGGGAGGGGGAGAAGAAGGGGGAGGGGGAGGAAGAGAGAGGGGGGGAGGGCTAACTGGGAATGATACTCAGTCTCACACCACTTCCACCAAGACTGTGCCTCCCAATCTTTTCCAAACAGTTCCTGCAACTATGGACCAAGTATTCAAATCTATGAACGTACGGGGGCCATTCGTAATGAAACCACGGTAGTAGGCATGCATGCATGTATATATGCTTGTGTGTATGTACACAGGTATGAGCGCACATGTGTGAACATGAGTTTGGAGGCCAGAGGTCAATGTCAGTTGTCCTAATTGTTCCTCATCTTATTTTTTTGTTAGTCAGTTGGTTCTTTCTACTCCCTCCCTCCCTTCTTCCTCCCTTCTTCCTTCCTCCCTTCCTTCCTTCCTTCCTTCCTTCCTTCCTTCCTTCCTTCCTTCCTTCCTTCCTTCCTTCCTTCCTTCCTTTCTTTCTTTCTTTCTTTCTTTCTTTCTTTCTTTCTTTCTTTCTTTCTTTCTTTCTTTCTTTCTTTCTTTCTTTCTTTCTTTCTTTCTTTCTTTCTTTCTTTCTTCCTGAGACCAGGTCTCATCATCCCAGGTTGGCCTTGAACTTACTGTATAGTCACGGATGTCCTTGAATACCTTGTCCTCCTGCCTTCGCTGTCTGGGAGTAGGATTACAGGTGTGTACACCCACACATGCTTCACGAGGTGCTGGTGGTTAAGGCAAGGGCTTTGTGCACACCAGCCAAGCACTCTACCCATGGAGCTGCCTTTGCAGGCTTACCCAACAGCTTCCTTAGAAGAGCTCACTAATGTGTACACCCTGACTTTGCCACAGATGCCACTGTCTGGAGCGTATCTGTAGAAAAGAACTCAAGAACAGGAGCCTCTAAGAAAGAAGGGGCTCCTGACCTCATTTGTCAGGAATCTGCTAGACTCCAGACCCCTTCTTATCTGGGCAGGACCTACTTGGATTTTATTTTTTTTGTGCTTAGTGAAAACTTCATTGCTAAGAGCCTAGAGCTGAAGTAGGACAAGAGTCTCACTTGCCCTTTGTCCCTGACTAACGCAAGGGAAAGATGCACTCTCTCCAGCCCACGTCTAGGGGGAAAACAAGCTGCTCCGGTCTTTGGCGAGTTGGTGTTGGTGGAGAAGAAACTAAGATCAGATTTCCCAGCATTCATAACTGCAGAAGCTGCCACCACCTTCGTGTGGGGGAGAACACAGGGGCAGAGACGCTCTTCAAGGTTCATGGTGTGTAGCCAAGGACTGGCAGAGGGCCAGCGGCAGCCTCCACTCGGCCTCTGCCTCTGCCTCTGCCTCTGCCATCCCTGTCGGAGGGTTTACTCCTCATCTCAAGAATCTACAGAGAAAGGCCCGTTTCCCTCCTCCCACCTTCAGAAGCCTTGTGAGCGCTGCCACAGGTCAGCAAGGCCAGGCAGAAGGCAAGTCAGAAATGTACTTTTTCAGGCTGGTGGAAAAGGACAAGGACACCAGCTGAGAGGAAACTGCCCGTCACTTCATGCCCAGCCGTCCATTTGCTTCTGATGGTAAAAATCAAAAGACTCCCAACACTTCAGAGTCAGTGGAAGAGAAGACAGCTGCAGTGGGGTGGGTGCACAGGGGAAGGCTCAGAGCCAGAGGGACAATGAAGGGGGCCTGGAAGAGGACTTTCTCTGGTCTAGAGAGAATCCTTTTAAGGGCATCTGGGAAATCCCCTTCCAGGGCTGGGTGTTATTTATCGCACTTCATAGCAAGGAAGAAATGAAAGGGCCTCTCCTTCCTTTCTCTTCTCGAGAACGCTGATAGATCTGCACTGCTCTAAGGCTCTCGGAAGTGCACGCCATTCCAGGTGCAGGAATGACAATTTCCAAGCCAAGCCGGTTGGAGCTGGCAAGGTGTGTAGACCTTGCGGGTTTGTTCCTGCTTGGTTGCAAAATGCTGAGATCTCCTGGGACAGCCCCAGAGACCTTGGTATTTGTTGCTTAAGAGGCAAAGACACAGTCGGTTAACCCCATCTGCTTTGAAGAAACAGGGAACGTCAGTCTCAGGCTTTGTGTAAACTGGGCTCCTGCTTGGGCTGCTCCCCTGGGCCAAGGTTTGTTCAGGGACTTTAAGCTCGGTTGTAATCAAGATGATTAAAAACCTTACTTTATTATTTTTCATTCTTTCTGTGCATAGGTGTGCCCATGTGGAGGCCAGAGGGTGATACTGGAAAGTCTGCCTCCACATAGAAAATCTCTCTGAGATAACCACTACTCCAGCTGGCTAGTGGACCACTGGCATCCTCCTGCCTCCCAACAGCTCCCTGATGCTGAACGTGCGGCCACGCCCCCATCCTCAGCTTTTCTGTGGGTGCCGGGGCTCTGAGCTTAGGTGCTCATGCTTGACCCTGAGCTGTGTTCCCGGCTCCCAAACCCCACTGTATATCTTTGCTATTGCTGTTGTAATATTGTCGTAAATGTGGAGGCTCAAAAATGACATAAATTCATCATCTTACTTTTCTGGGAGGGTAGTCCCAATGCTCTAGAATTACCAATGCCAACACCCCACATAGGAGAGAAATATATATATATATATATGTAATATACATATATGTGTGTGTATAATATATGTGTTATACATAATATATGTGTTGTGTAATATATGTGTTATACATAATATATGTGTTGTGTAATATATGTGTTATACATAATATATGTGTTGTGTAATATGTGTTATACATAATATATGTGTTATATATGTGTTATACATAATATATGTATAATATATGTGTTATACATAATATATGTGTTATATATGTGTTATACATAATATATGTATAATATATGTGTTATACATAATATGTTTTATATATGTGTTATATATAATATATGTGTTATATATGTGTTATACATAATATATGTGTTATATATGTGCTATACATAATATATGTGTTATATATGTGTTATATATAATATATGTGTTATATATGTGTTATACATAATATATGTGTTATATATGTGTTATACATAATATATGTGTTATATATGTGTTATATATAATATATGTGTTATATATAACGTATACATATATTATACACATATATTATACATACACATACATACACACACACACACACACACACACATATATATATATATATATATATATATATATATATATATAATTAACATACACTATCCAGGAGAAGGGAACGTCAGTGAAGAAAATCCCTCACTGTATTGGCCTGTAGACAAATCTATAGGAGGCCCAGTGTAGGGGGCATAGTCATCTCTGGGTATTATTAAACAGCACACTGAAGAAGCCATAAGAACAAGCCAAGACACAGCAGCCTCCATGGCTTCTGCATTAGTTCCTGCCTCCATGGCTTCTGCATCAGTTCCTGCCTCCATGGCTTCTGTATCAGTTCCTGCCTCCAGGTTCCTGCCTGACCTCCCTCAGTGATGAACTGGGACCTGAAAGCCCAAAGCAAAATCATCCTTCTCATGCCCAAGTGGGCCTTGACCAGCATTTTATCACAGCAACAGAAACAAACTGAGACCACCATCTCAGTCACCCCCAGAGCTTGCCAGTGTCCCTCTGCCTTCTAAAGGTCTGTGGTGAGACTCTGGGATAGAGAGGTTTGATAAATGCAAGGTTATTCTCCCTGAAGCTAAGACTTCCTGAGCTCTCCTGTGTTGGAGTCTTCCTCGACATTAAATTGCTACTCCCAGGTCTATTTTTGTGTTTGGGGAGTGAGCAGGGCTCTGGTCATAGCAACACAATCAAACCCTAGCAGGGTGATTGTAATTCTGAGCTCCAGTTTGTATTTTCAATGTAGCCTGTTTCAGACCATATCCTAAATGCGGCTAATATGTAATAGGTAAGAACTGAAGTATATTTTACACATCACATATACTATATATGTGCCAAACTGTATCCAGTATTCCCAAAAGGCAGTGCAGGGCTCTGTCGATGGCTTAGTGCTTACCATGCAAGCATGGGGACCTGAGTTTGATTCCCCAAACCTGTGGAAACAAGCCAAATGTGGCGATGCATGTTTGTTATCGCAGCGCTGGGACATAAAGACATGCAGAGCTCTGGGGATGCAGCCTGCAGGACAGGCAGCCTGCTGTACATGGAGAGCCCCAGGGAGAAGGTGACTCTTGTTTCCAAAAACATGGTGGTTGGTGTGTAGAGATGTGTCCTCAGATCTCCACAGAGAGGTCTACATGTGCCTCTCCATACCACACACCACACACATACCACACACCACACACTCATACACACACACACACACACACACACACACACACACACACACACACATACACACAAAGCTAAAAAGACATAGAACAGAGAGGAAAGTCAGTGTTTTCCTGTGTTCTTCACGTGGCTGGTTTAATCTGACATCTATGCCATTCTCTCTTTGGTTGGGTTGGCGAGGAGCCAATGTCTCATGTAAACTAAGAGAATAGTGCCTATTCTGAGGTACATCATGATTTTCTCTACAGACTAAACCATGCCCCTTTTCATCATATCTCATTTTCATCATATCTCACTCTTGCCCTCCCGGGGACCCTGTTTCAAGATGGCTGCTTCCTGGGAAGAGGCTATTATTTCTGGGCTGAGATTAGATTTCCCTGGAACTGCGTCTCTGCGGGTTATCTCTGCGTCGTCGGCATTGTCTGTGCCTGGGTGGGCAGAAGCCGCCACTGGCTTAGCACGTATTTCGAATCATGGAGATCTCTATCTTGCTAATTACAAAGCCCAGTTTTCTCAAATAAAAGCTGGTGATTATAGGAGCCAAGTGGAGAATTAGGACTCGGGATAAAATGTAACAGTCTATAATAACAGGAAGTTAGAACATTGTCTCCTCTGTATCTTTTGGAGATGACTGAATGAGCCTAGTGAGATGAAAAAGGAGGAAAGGGGGCAAGACACTGCTCTTGCCAGTGTGGAGTTAGTTGGAAAGGATTTGCTGATTTTTTAAAAAAAAACATGTGCATGTGTGTATCTCTGTGTGTGGGCCTATGTGTGCCATGCCACGCGTGTGCATGTGTGGAGGTCAAAGGACAGTGTTATAGATTGGTTCTTGCCTTTCATGTTGTTTGACACAGGTGCTGTTATTCCTTTGCATGAGCTGAGCTAGGGACCCCTGAGCTTCAGGGATTCCCCTATATCTAGTCTCTCTTGTCCCATCTGGTCACAGGAATGGTGCAATCACAGACCTGCACCCCTCCTTTGGCTTTTCAGGGTTCTGGGGATGATCTTGTCACCCATACAGCAAGTGCTTTTCCCACAGACCCATCTGCCAGCCCTTCTTCCCTGACTCTTAATGCTCTGCAATATCCTCCTGGAAGGTGGGGCGTTCACAGGTCCATCGCCCCCTTAAGCTCAGCACATAGCACTGACGGTGTGTGTTTGTTCCTCAGCTTAGGTGTTGATATAGCCAAGATTGCTTTTTGTCCCTGGTGAGGAGAAAGCTCGCTCTTACATGTCAGGGGAACACCCGCGGGATTCAGGACTCACATTCGATATGCGATGTGACATGATGCAGAAGGTTCGGGCTGGTTAGAGTTTGTTTTCCTAAACCACAACCAAAAAAAAAAACCGAACGTATCAGTTTTATGACTTTTATGTGGCTGGGACTTGCAGGAGCAGCCACATCCCTGCCCCCACATCCCTTCCTGTAAATGGAGCAACTGGATTTAGAAACCGGATCAGCAGCCTAGAGCATTTGGTGACAGAGGTGATTTTGTCCTGGGTGACTTGTTTCTCTTCTTCCCAGGATGCTTTGTGGCATTTTTATCCTCCCCTTCCTGCTCCCACATGGGCTGTTTGTCGGAGTGATCAGAGAACATGCACCGATTTTATTCCAGCCCATTTAACATAGGGTCGGCAGGGCGGGGCTCAACATGCAGAACTCCTTGAGGCTCTCCCAGGGCCAGTAGTGAAGTGTCCCAATAGAGGCCCCTGACCTAGTGCTGCCATGCTTGTTCCTGGGTTTTGGTGGTATCAGCAAGAGAGCGTGGATTTGCTTTGTGAAAATATCCTTGAAGAAGAGACTAGATCCCTTGGATGGTGTCTTAGGGTTTCACTGTTGTGAACAGACACCATGACCAAGGCAACTCTTATAAGGACAACATTTAATTGGAGCTAGCTTACAAGTTCATTCCAGTATCATCAAGGTGGGAGCATGGCAGCATCCAGGCAGGCATGATGCAGGAGGAGCTGAGAGTTCTACATCTTCATCTGAAGGCTGCTAGTGGAAGACTGGCTTCCAGGCAGCTAGGATGAGGGGCCTATAGCCCACTGCCGTAGTGACACACTTATTCCAGCAAGGCGACACCTCCTAATAGTGCCACTCCCTGGGCCAAGCATATACAAACCATCACAGATGGGAATAAGTTCTCTCCTAGAGTCAGCCTCCTTGAAGGTTGGTTCTGGGATGAGGTTTCATGTGTACATGGGTTTGTAAGAAGTGTTCCTGTGGGGACACATTGTTTAGTGGAGTTGTGACAGTCAGAGCCTGAAGTCTGGGAATTCTAACTAGGCTGGATATTCACTTAACCACACAAGTCATCGTGAAAAAGCAGAATAGTTGACCGTGGCCCTTTTGGGAAGAGGAACAGAGAGATGACTTCTCCATTTCTATCCTCTTGAGGTTTGGGTTGAAATAAAGGGAGAGAGGTATTACTAAGCATTTCTGCTCAAGGTGTGGTTCTTCCCATTACTGACCTAGCACTGTCTGGACTTCAGTCTCTCCAGCAAGGAGGTCTGAAAATGTTAGAAATGTGTGCGATCTCTTCCTGGGAGACAAGCACCCCTAACCCATGTTAGTACCAGCCTTCAGCCCTTTCTTTCCTCAGTGTGAGACTCCTGGAGAAAATTCTAATTCCTCGGAGTCTGTGAGGGCATGGTTGTAAACTTGACTACATCTGGAACAAGCTAAAACGGAAACATCTGGGTACACTGGTGAGGGATTTTTCTTGATTGAATCATTTGAAGTGGGAACACACACACTACATCTAGATTTTTTTTTTAAGGTGGGACAATTCATTTTAGATCTGGGCCATGCCTTTTGGTGACAGCCTGCATAAAGGACAAGGAAGAAGGAAGCCTTTGCTCTTTGTCTGTTCACCCTCACTTTCCCTGGCAAGTTCATTCCTCACTGCCATTAGAGCATACTTGTTAGAGATTCTGTCGTACACTGAAGACCAGCTGAGCCATCCAGTCTCATGGACTGAATAACAACTGAATTCTTGGACTTTCCATTAGTAGGCAGCCATTGTTGGATTAGCCTGACTATAGCCTATAAGCCATTCTAATAAATCACACACACACACACACACACACACACACACACACACACACACACCTCTTCAAGGAGCCTGACTCTATGAGAGGACTTATTCTCATCCAAGGGATCTGGCCTCCTCTTCAAGGAGATTCACAAACACACATAGACACATACACACACACATATACACACATAATCAGTTTTATTCCTCTAGAACAGTGGCTCTCAACCTGTGGGTTGCAACCCCTTTGGGGGTCGAATGACCCTTTCACAGGGGTTGCCCAAAGCTATTGGAAAACACAAATGTTTATACTATGATTCATAATAGTAGCAAAATTACAGTTATGAAGTAGCAGCAAAAATCATCTTATGGTTGGGAGGGATGCTCACTACAACATGAAGAACTGTATTAAAGGGTCACAGCATTAGGAAGATTGAGAACCATTGGTCTAGAGAACTCTGACTAATACAGAGACTGTCATCTCAAGAGTCTGATAATCAAAATGGGGCACGTATGGGACCAGGAAGTCATATGACTGGAGGAGCCAGTCTGGGTCTTGAGGTCAAGACATCTCCAAACCCCAAATCTCATCCTGAGACCTGTAGGTGTAGGGCTGCTTCCTCTCTGCTCTGAGCCTGTGTGTCTCAGCCTAACTCCCACCTCTGCACCCTTGAGGTAGTCACAGATCCTAGTGGTCAGGTTACAGGTTAAACTTCCTTTCTCCTTATAAATAGCCTATGTTCCCAATTAACCAAACTGCTTGGGGAAGCTTGTCTGCCTACCTGAGGTTACCACCCCTGGCTGTCCCCGCCTCAGTTCCCCTCCCAGGCCGCTGGTCTGATGGCTGTGATCATCTAACTATCTCAAAGCCTATAGAAGCTTCACTGAGGAGGAGGAGGGGCAGCCTGGGAATGACAGGCACACAACTCTCCTTAGAATATCCTCATTGCTGCCAGGATGGTTACATTGTGGGGGTAAGCAGGAAGGGGAAGGGCACCTGTTCCCCTAAAGTACCTGCCCCCATCCTCCATTTGCACTGTCATACAGAGTCATTCCCCAGGGTGGAACCCAGTCCCTCCTACTACAGCTGTCCTTACTGCATGCCTTTCCCAGCAGATAAGGACAGAGAGGAGAGGGGACAACTCCAGGCCTATCTTTGAGGAGATGTCTCCTGAAACTGCCACATGCCAAGTGACATGTAAAAATTCCCCAGCATTCTTAAGCCAGTGAATTATAAGAGAGTTAAAGCCAGAGCCATAGAAAGGCCACGGGGTGAGAGCGAACAGAGGAAGAACACAGAGAGAACCCGGGTGACTGTGACAGCTGGAACCCCGCTGTTTTTCCTGATCAGGAGAGCAGGAAGCAGATCGCTGGGAGGAAACTTTGCAATAGAGTTGTATGTGAGAGCCCAGGACAGGACTCGGGGGTGGGGGGTGGGAGGGAGCTAAAAGATTATACCCTGTGTGATTAACACATCTTTTCTGTTGCTGTGAATAAATTCCATGACCAAAGCAAACTGGAGAAGGAAGGATGTATTTGGATTGTACTTCCAGGCCACAGTCAGTCACTGAGAGATGCGAGGGCAGGAACCTAAAGCAGAAATATTGCTCTGGCTCACTCCCAGGCTTATGCTCAGCTAGCTTTCTTATACAGTACAGGACCAGGGGATGGAACCATTCACAGTAGACTGGACCCCCCATATCAATTGAGTCAATCAAGAATCAATCCCCCACAGACATGCCCACAGGCCAATCTGATCTGCGGAGACTCCCCTTTTAGGTGATTGTAGGCTGCGTCCAGTTGGCAGTTAAAGTTAACTAGGATATTATTTTACATGCAATTTTTTTCCCCTCAGACGAAGGGATGAGATGCACCCAAGCTTGGCTTGGGCTGAGCCCCGAGTGTTTCCTTCTCTGTTTTAACTATCCCAAGGACTATAGAAGCTTCTAGCCTCTACATGATCTAATCGTCCAAGCTGACTGATTCAATCTTACTTCTCTTGGCTTCTGACTGAATTGCTCTACCTGGCTTTATACTGACTTTGGAAATTTGTTCTAATCTTCTGGCTCCTTTTCATTTTCTGGCTTGTTCTGTCTTTACCTGTTCTCTCTTCACCCTGTCTCTGTAAAACTGGCTCCATAAAATTGCCATACGCACATATCACACCCCCCTTCTGCTCTCAAGTAGCTTCTTTTTCCTGTGCTGATCTCACGTGAGTTGGGTATATCCTCTCTCTGACTCATTCTGTCAAATCTCTCTCTGATTCATCACTTTGTTTGCCCCTCAATTAGATGACACTTTTAAACATGTCTGTTTCTTTTTACAAACTAACCTTATCTCCATTGTTAGGGATTAAAGGTTTATTCCAGCCAGATGGTACTGTAATCTAGGGCATGTCTGCATTATGGCTGGATCATATAGACCCAGAAGGTCTTTGGATATGATCCTTTGCCAGAGCAGCCATGTTGCTGGATTAAAATTCCTCTACACATTATGTACACTATTTCCTTTTGTCCAGTTGAGAGAGAGCTTCAGGCTCTAGCAGGCTCCAAGAGCCAGGGACCTGGGCTTGGTCAACATTTAGCTACAGCTAGACAGAATTTTTAGCAAGAGTAGGAGAGAAATATCTACTTCTAAGCTCTAAATGCACATGGTACACTCTGAAGGCTACCACTGGGTAGAGCTCATGGCTCTCTGAGGGTTTCAGCCCCAGACTACCTCCTGGCAGCCAAGAGGCTCTATATAACAAACAATAAGAAAGAAGTAGCAAGCCCACATCAGTGCACTGTAAGAAGAAGCTGGCAGGGAAAGAAGAGAGAAACGCCTTACAATTCCCATTTTTGTATATGCTTACGGCCTCCTGTTGCCCAGATGTGAAGTTAACCATATTTTCAGTTGTACACATATCACATGTTCGTAGGTAAAAATAATAAATTATACAGATGAACAAAGAGAAGAAATTAATATACTATTTTATCTTCAACGAGAGTCAGGCAATTATTGGTGTATATGCTTCAGGGGTGTGTGAGCGGAGGGGGCAGAGAATAAATTGATTTCTCTTTCAAACAATGGAATTGCGCCAAACACAGCTCGGCAGCCTTTTATTTGCATTCACTTATTAACTTTTTTAAATTAGAAAACTTTTGCAAGCTAAATCCTCTTCCCTTTCCTTCTTTGTCCCCTTATACAGAGTCTCACTATGTAGCCTTGTCTGGCCTGGAATTCACCCTGTAGACCAGGCTAGCCTCACTCATAGACATCTATCTGCCGGCCTCTGGCTTCAGTGTGCTAGAATTTAAAGTGTACACCACCATGCCTGGTTTAAGCTAAGCACCTTAAAATCCGAAAACAGGCTTCTGAAAACACTTTTAAATGAGTAATGCAATCATTGAAGAAAAACATTGAAAATCCAGATGAGCAAATTAGACCATGCTTCCATGAGTCGAAGGTCCCGGATGCAGGTCTGTCTGTCCCAGTCCTCCGGGGTTGAACACTAATGGCCAAGCTTCTGCTAAATCGGCTTGTAGACAGGAGTCGGCAGACACGAGAGGAGCTAACACTATCCTCACATCTTTGATTATTTCTGAAGGTCAAAGACTTAGAAGTTCTGGGCCAAAGAACACATCCACCTGTGGGGCCACACCCACCAGTCAATATTGCTAAATGGGTTCTTTTGGTGATAGGTCAGTAGGTTTAAGAAGGCCTCTTTTTATTTGGTATGATTGAAAAAGAAATCCCCCAAGCATCTCTTGAAAACATTTGGAATGTTAGCATGCTGCAAGCCTGTTTTGTGTTCATGCTTCAAAATCTTTTCTGCGGGGCTGGTAAAATGGTTCAGCAGGAAAAGGTGTCTGCCACCAGGTGTGTGGACCTCGGTTCAATCTCCTGCAGGAGACTGCTGATCCCTTTGTTGCCCTCTGATTTCCACAGCACACCCTCCCCCCCCCCATACTAATAAATGTAATAATTAAAAAACAACTTTTCTGGGGTAGCAATTTAATCAGATCCCAGCCACTGTAACCGATATGACTCACAGAGAAGCCTCATGAAAGACAGGAACGTTTACAAGGAGACTGAAGTTACCAAGGAAGGGATTTCAGAGGAACAAAGAAGCAGCCTGGCCTTTGAAAGTGTCTCCAGAGGGAGAAGCCCACTTGCTTTGATTCTGGTTCTTTGAGTGCCAAATCCAGAGGAGCAGCTCAGCCTCTCCTCTCCCTCCCCTGTCAGGAGACGAAGCACCTGTTCTGGAAGTTTCCCTTTAAGAAGTTCTTCCATGCATCCCGCCCGCATCTGGTTTCAGTCACAGAGCACGTAAGCCACCATATGGAGCTCTGTCTGGCCAGCATCTGGCCTCTTTCCAGCAATTAGCTGAGAAATTCTATTTCAGCCACAAAACGTCCAGCTGTAATCAACTTGCTAATTTTGGTCACCCTCCCAGCAGTGAGCAATCATGCTTGGGTCTGAGGGGGCAGGGATCACGCCTGTGACCCCACAAAGCCTTTCTCCATCAGCTGTTACTTGGGAGTCCCTAGGACACAATTGTCTCCTGTTAACATTTCATCATTTCTAGATTAGGTATCTGGATGGAGGATTTGGTTCTTGGTACCAGCAGGATGCTAACTAGGGGTCAGGTGATCCCTCCTGCTGATGTCCTATAGGCAGGCTGATGTACTCGCACAGGCCTTGCTTGACCAAGGTGTTTCTCCCAGCAGATAGGCCCAATAGGGATGGCAGGGGTAGCTAGCTGTGGCAGAAACGGTCAGCTACAGCAGAGACAGGTGAGCGGCAGCCAGCTATGGAGGGTAATTGATTCCTCGGCTAATCTGGTTTTGAAGCATCATTTACCCAGAGCTCCCAACTTAACCCCACCAGTTAAGATCCCCCACCTTCTGTGTGTGTGTGTGAGTGTGTGTGTGTGTGAGTGTGTGAGAGTGTGTGAATGAGTGTGTGTGTGATTGTGTGACTCTGTGTGTATGTGTGTGTGTGTGTGTGTGAGAGTATGTGAATGAGTGTGTGTGATTGTGTGACTCTGTGTGTATGTGAGTGTGTACGTGTGCGTGCATATGTGCCTCAGGCATATTCCTCAGTTGCGCTTGTGCTTATTATTTTAATAATTTTATTTTATGCACATGAAAGCCAGAAGAGGGTGTCAGATCCCTTGGAACAGGAGTTTAAGACAATCGTGAGCTGCCACGTAGGTACTGGGAACCGAACCTAGGACTTCTTGCAGGAGCCCGCCATTGCTCTTATCTGTGGAGCCATCTTTCCAGGTTCCTCTTCCCCTTATTTTTGGAGACAAGGTCTTTCACGGAGCCAGGGCTTGGCCCATTTGACCAGATGGTCTGGCCGGCAAGTCCCAGGTTCAGTCCTCTGCTCTCAGTCCTCACGAGCTGGAGTTACAACTGTGCTACTACTGTGTTTTTACGATGTCTTTACTGTGTCTCTGCAGCATTGCTGGGGGTCAGATTTAGGACTCAGGATGAGTGGTGTGCACTTTACATACTGAGCCTCCTCCCTAGCCACTGCCAAAGCCACCTCCTCCCCCTTTTTAATTTCTTTCTTCTGGCATTGCCCAAATCTGTCACCCCATTCCGAAAAAGTCACAGAGAGAGTTTCCATGGCCCAGCAAAAGCATGGAGCCTGCTCAGCCCAGCAAGTGGGTCAGCTCAGCAAGTGGGTGAGCCCATCCTCTCCCAGACATTTCAAAGCAGAAAATCATTTTCCAGTGAAACCCTACCTAGGAGGGCAATGAGAAAGCCCGCCCTGTTGTGTCATGGGTAAAGCCTGCTTCTGTTTCTTATATCTTAAGGCATGGAGATAGGAGGGAAAGGCAAATGGCGTCCAAAATTTGCATGTAGAAAATGAGATCTTCCTCCCCAAACTGTCAGCACAGATTTTCACACATGCTGTTGAGATTTAATTTTCTCTACTGAAATAATGGAATTCTAGGCAACTTCTTGCTGAAAAAAAAAATCACACCTGAGGTGTAACCCAGTGAAAGATCAGAGCCATTTCTTTGGGAGGGGTCAGCAATTAGGAAGGTGGGTGTGACCTGACAGCAAGGTCAAAGACATCTGCCACCAAAGAAGTTTGTCCTTGCCTCATAACTGCTTTGCAGATCCAGGGGCTCTCAGCCCCCCTCACTAGACAAGCCCCTCCCACCTGCATTATTTTTCAAGGCTTATATATTTTTTTCTATTTCGTAAAAGCAAAACAAACAAACAAAAAAATCAAACCAAAACTACTACCTTTCCTTTTGCCATTTGTTACTGTTAAATAAAGCCCAGGTTCCCTTTCATTGATTAAACTTGAACTGTCTACCTAAGATACTTCTTTTTGGCTTGGGTTCTAATTTTCATTAATTATTGATCAGATATCTGGCAAGAGTTACTAGCGAATGCTCTGAAGTGGTGATGCGGTGCCAGCCAGGCAGACTCCGAGGGTGTCTGACCTCGCCCTGAGCTTTTGAAAGCCAGTTGATCCCTGGAGTTCACACCACCATTTTTTGTTTGTTTGTTTTGTTTGTTTGTTTTTCACCTTAGTTGGGCTTTTTATCCAATAACTAGGAAAACAGAAACTTCATCCTAAGTTAGGACAAGGCTCTTGTTTTTACAGGAGCATCTTTGAGTCACCCTCTGTAGGTCTTGGCTTGAATACCTACCCCTCTGAGGTGCTTCCTCTGCCTACTATTTATCGCTGTGCAGCAAACAGCTCAAATGTTACCCGAAGCTTCCATCAGTCTCCTGAGAGTGAAGGTCTGGGACAAGGAGAGACTAGTGTAGATGTTTCCACAGGTGGGGTCTGGCCAGGCCACACTGTGGAGTGGTTAAAAGCAGGTCTTTGGGAGCTGGAGGAGCCTTAACTTACTAGAGACCCCTGAGTGAACGTGGAGACAGGAATTGATGCAAAAACAAGAGCAATTTTATTTAATCCAGCATGCTGGGGTCGCCCTGCACATGGGGAGAGAACGACCATGCAACACACACATGGTGGGCTGCGCTGGCCTTTATACCATCCTCAGGGCAGCTGCCATTAGGCACAATGTGATTGGCAGCACAGTGTTACCTTTGGACTAATTGGTTGTTAGGGAATGAGGTAGGTGGCCAATGGTCTCGGAATAACTCTGGGCCTCACCTAGCTGCAAGGACCTCCCTGTGGTCTGAGGAATGTAATGTAACCTCTCCCTTCTGGGAGGGGCAAGTGTTCCATGACCTTTCCAAAGTTCCCGAGTTAACCCTTTCAGTTCACCTGGAGGTAGGCGACCCTGAGTTTGGATCCCAGCACCCATGTAACAAGTTGGGTTTGACCCACACCTATGCCTACAACCCCAGCTAGTAATCAGAGCAGCTGAAAAATATTCATATATTTTTCACACACACACACACACACACACACACACAGAGTCATCAATAAATAGATGGATAAAAGAAAGCTACTCTGGTAATGTCAGATGCTCGTGAGTTGGACGAACACTCACCCCTTTAGGCATCAGTCTCCTCATTTCTAAAACCTAGACCATGTTGCTGTGATGAAGAAATTGAATAACTCATACCCAGAACTTAATACTTGCTTGGTAAATAACCTATAATGTCATGTGACCTTTCACGGAGGAAAAGGAACATCTGCTCACCTCAGATGGGAAACCCGACAGACAAAAGAAATGATTCCAAGCCAAGTCCAGCTTGGTAAACCAAAGAGTGGGTTGGAGTTTCTTACAGAAGCGTGTCTTTCCAGTAACTGGAGTTCTAAAATCTCCACCCTACCTTGGGTGTTGGGTCACAAAGGTACATCACTAGAAACCCAACCACACTCAACCGTCTGCTTCCTGTCGACTCTGGGATGTCCCGGGGTCATGCACAGCTGATGTAAGGAGGAGTCGGGTATGGGATCTCAGATGAAGCTCTAATGCTCCTACTCCAGACACACCATGTAGGACATGCAACTTCTACAAATGTTTCCACTTTGTATGAGTCGGGTTTCTGTGACTGTAACAAAATAGTGGAAATAAGCAATTTATAAAGGGCAGATTGGGAGCTGGGGATGTGTCTCAGTTGGTTGAACGCACGATGCTCCAGGGTTCACTCCTCAGCATCTGTAAATAGGGAAGAGACACACATATACTGACTATCCTGGCAGTTGGGAGGTGAAGTCAGGAGAATCAGAAGTTCAAGGCCATCCTCAACTATGTAATGAGTTTAAGATCAGCCTGGGCTACATGAGACCCTCTTTCAAAGGACAAGCATCAGATAAAAGCACTTACTAAGAAGTCAAGCCCGATGACCTGGGTTTGACCTCTGGAACTCATTTGATGGAAGGAGAGAATTGACCCCTGAAAGTTGTCCTCTGACTTCCACACAGGGGTTGTGGAACATGTGTACCTGAACTCACACACCCACACTACACCATACCCTAATTTTTATTTTATTTAAAAGAGGGAAATGCACAAACACAGGGAGCCTATGTTTGTGCATCTCCCTTTTTTAAATAAAATAAAAACCTGAGACTGCCTGGGTGTGTCCATTGACATCAAAATGGTTCTTCAAAAATCAGATTGGAATTTAAGAAATAGGGTAGAGGAGAAAGGAAGAGATCCCATGGTGACTGGCTGATGCTATCTATCCAGTAAGGCAGGGGATGCTGCCTAGAGGCCTAGCCTCTCCTGACCAGCAAAGAGATGGACCTACAACTTCACCGGCTTGGGTTCAGGCAGCAGACCAAGGGAGCTTAGAAGCAGATTCTTCCCTGAGCCTCCCATGAGGAGCACAGCCCTGCTACACCTCGCTTTCTGCCCCAAAACAAAGACTGCCAAACAAAAAGAACACCTAAACCACAGCATGGCTGGCTAGATGGCTCAGTGGGTAGAGTACTCACTGCCAAGTGATGGCCAAGAGGGTAGAGGTGCTTGCCTCTAAGCTTGATGGCCTGAGTTCCATCCTTGGCACCCACCTGGTAAAAGGAGAGAGCCAACTTGTGTGGGTTGTCCTTTGACCTCCATAGGTACCTGGTGATGAGTTCGTGCCTCACCCTTCATGTGCACACAAATACACAATAAATCAGTAACTGTAAAAGAAAGAAAAAGTAAAGAAAAAAGAAAACAGGGACCTAGAACAGAGAAGCCACGAAACCAGCCAGGTCTCTGATTGTGAGATATCATCTTGTGTTACTTGATGCTGTGAAGGGTTTTGCAATGGAAAAGAACATCAAAAAGTAAAAAAGTCTGCCTTCTGAGGCCCCACCCTCCTGCCTTCTCTCCTGGAGCCAGCTTCCCTTTGTCCGTAAGGGAAGATCAGAGGAAAGGTTTGGGACTGTTTCATGATTGACAGGAGCAGGGAGGATGCTAGCTCTTGGGTCTTAGAGAGTCTTCTCTGCTGCATTTGGGCCAAGTGAGGATCCATCCTGCCAGAGACCCAAAGCCCGAAGCCGCTAACAGAGAGTGAGGAGATTACAGGTATTTCAGAGCAGAAAACGAACCACATCTTCTTTATAAATTATAGGGCAAAATTTATAAGTCCTGAATCCATCCTTAGGAAAACTCCAAGAGAAAATGAAGGCTTTCTCTTCATAATCATGAAGATGCTTCTGAACAACTGACCCTCGTCTCTCCCAGAAAGCAAAGCCTCTGGGGTCTGGTGTGTGTTTGGAGAGAATATGGGTCGATTTGAGGTAGGAGGAGTAAAAAAGACTTGTAAATGCTCCGGATAGAGTCTGAACTTGGATCTTGTCAAACAAGTCTGCATGAGGGAGACAAAGAACAGCCCTTCAGATAGATTAGGGTAATTTTCTATGTCCCTGCTTTTACTGATGGCTAAACTGCTGTAGCCTGCGTGTGAAATGGCCCTTACAGGCACCTATATTCAATGAAGGACTAGAGAGATGGCCCAGCATTTAAAGCACCAACTTGGGGACAAAAGTTCAGGTCTCCAGAACCCACACAGATACTCTGTGGGTGTGGCAGTTGGAAGACAGAGATACAGGATCCCCAGAGCAAGCTAGTTTGACAATCTAGTCCTATTGATGAGCTCTGGGTTTGATTAAGAGACTCTGACTCAATAACTAAGGTGGAAGGCTGATCAGTCTGGATATCAACCTCAGGTCTCCACATGCACTCACATATGTGCACACATACCCATACACATAAACATGCATACCACACACACACACACACACACACAGATGAAAAAAAAAGAAAGAAAGGTAGGCCTGGCTCCTGAAGGGTTGTGAAAACTTTAAAGGGTGAGGCTGCAGGAGGAAGTTTGTCAGTCGTCACTTCCTGTCCTCCTCACTTTCTGTCTGTACCTTCTGCTCCCCAGCTGTGGATTCAGTGTGACCATTGCTTTGTGTTCCTAGGCCCACTCATACCTTTCCTGCCACGACAGACTTAGTTCCTTCCCTGGAGGCCAGGAAAACCCTTCTGTAAGTTGTGTCTCGTCAGGCATTTGGACATAGCAAGAGTATGTTGGTTTAAACACAAGCCAATACTCAATCTAGGGTCTATACCTCTCTTACTGACCTTAGGAAAGCTTACAATCAGCTAATGTTTGTATCTAAGCCTCTCTCCCCCACCCTCTGTGTATGTGTGTGTGCGTGCATGCATGTGTGTGTGTGTGTGTGTGTGTGTGTGTTATGCATTGTGGTGTATTTGTGTGGTATATGTACTTGGAACAGGCGGGCCACAGAAGGCCAGAAGTTGACAGAGTGCCTTTCGTAGATGGCTGTCCACCTTTATGGTTTTTTTTTTTTTTTTTTTTTTTTTTTTTTTTTTGTGACAGAGTATCCCTCTAATTGTGAAATATATTGATCTGGCTAGATTGGCTTCTAAGCTCCATGCATCTGATTGACCTCTTCCTGGTCAACACGGGGATTATAGGCAGGCTGCCACGCCTCACTTTTTTATGTGGTTTCTGGGGATCTGAACCCAGGTCTTCGAGGTTGGATGGGAGACACTTAGATGGCTGACTGTTGGCTGAGTCCTTAAGCCCGAGTTTTTAGAGAATCCTTTGTTTGTTTGTTTTTCTGGTGTTAGAGGAGGAAAGATATAAAAAAGTCAGAATCAAGACGTCATCTAATGGCTCAGCTGTTATGTTGTGCAGCAGGAGGGCTACGGCTACTCTAGCCCCGGTGATGTGAGCACCTGGATTATATGGGTGGGTAGGTGGGGGGCGGGGGGAGTGTGTGTGTGTGTGGGGGGTAGTTCTTTCTGTCTTGCTTGAGCCAACTGATTTCCTAATTGAGAGATTGACTTTTAAGATGCATTGCCAATGCTTGGAGGGAATAAAACCTATTTTACCAGTTAATGAACGTTAGCCCCAGTGGGAACATGGCAATCATTGCTATCACACACGGATGGCAGAAATAATCATCGTTCAAGCAACATCATTCAGAAGGCAAAATACAACTTTCTCTTGACAAGAACATCACCATAGACAAATGGTCTTTTGCTTTTAAAGAGAAAACAAAATAAAAACAAAACAAAACAAAACAAAGAACAAACCTCCGATTGCTTTGCTATCATCTCCTCAGAGATTTCTTCCTGAGCTGATTGAGATGTAACTTTCCGGCTTTCATTCCCACCCAACAAATGTATCACGACAAATGACATTCCCCGGGAGCATTTTTTAAAGACTCGTGTGTCCCCAAATACAAAGTTAAAGATACATATCCTTCAGAGGACGACCAGAGAAGACCTCCTCTGAAGTCTTTTCTGCCTGTCACCTACACCAGCGAGCACCAGGACGGATGTGTCCCGCATGGGCTCTGTGTCCTCAGCAAAGGCGTCTCTGGGAGCTGAGCACGTGCTCTTGAGAGCTGGGACTTTTTCAGCATGGTGTCTCCCAGCTCGGGAGGTTTTGATCTACAGAATGCCCTCAAGGTTTGCCAGGGGGACTTGGTTAAATTTGTTTGGTAGTGAAATGAGAACAGCTAAAACCTATTACAGGGAAAGGCAGAGGCAGGTGGAGGATGTCCTTGGGTCGCACCGCTCAGGGTGACAGGGCTGAGCGCGCAGAGCTCTGTGAGCCTTCCTTTCAGTCTCATGTTCTTTTTGTATAGCTAAAGAAGACACCAAGACACCATTGTGACTAAGATAACCCCCAGAAGAAACTAGCATCTTCACTGTGAAATTTTTTATCAGGGAACATTTTATGTTATGGCCACGTACCCAGCTTTTGTATGCGCTGTGGCCTATGTGTGTGCATGCGCATACGTCTGCCGCGCGGCCAGAGGCTGACACCGGGTTGTGTTCTCAATTGCTCTCAACCTAATGTTTTTGAGACAAGATTTCTAATTGAACCTGAGGCTTGCCAATTTGGCTAGGCTGTTTGGCCAGTGATCTCCAGTGATCTCTGGCTTACCAACTCTGGGATTACAGATAGAAACACAACGTATGCCCAGGTTTGTACACGGCTGCTGGGGTTCCAAACCCAGGTCCTCATACTTGTTTGTAAACACTTGACTGAGTCGACACTTCCCTAGCCCGATCTCTCTCTCTCTCTCTCTCTCTCTCTCTCTCTCTCACACACACACACACACACACACACACACACACACGATAAAAAACAAGCGATTAGTTCTTATGTGGTTTTCCTGTTTGCAAAAATCAGTTTATCACAGGGCTTCTGTATGCAGCCTTGACATTCAGATCAAATGCCCACAAGCACCGGGTTGACTGCTAGAGCACGGCTGGCTAAGCCCGGCACTGTTCATCGTGTTCCTGAGACAAGCGAGATCAACAACTCCGCTTCTGACTGAAGTGTAGCGTTCTAGGAAAGCAATGCACATTTATCTTTAAACATAAGAGCGATATTGGCTGCGATAACACCTGCTCTTATTTCTCTCGCTGTCTCTCTCCTTTGCACCAACTAGGAAGAAAGTTTTCAAATACATTCATCAAAAGATTGACAAGCAACGCTTCCTTCCTGTTTCATTTATAACACAGCCCTTTTCTCATCGGATTATCTTCTACGAATGGCCTCAAAAGCGTACTTGACTGTGGGAAGTTTGAAGTTACTGTGATTTGGGCTGAGTTTGTGACCCACCCATCTTACCAGAATCCAGATCTGTTCATTTCTGTTCATTCCCCGCCGACCCCGCCCCGCCCAGTAAACAGAACATTTCTGTTTAACCTTCATTAAACTGAAAGTAGTCCACTTATTTATTTATCTTATTGTCTTCCTGTCGGAGTGAGACAGGTGGTTTGCTAGTGGTGTGTTAGTGTGCCCTGCCTGTTGGGAGCTTGGGGTGTGTGAAGAAGGTCTGGTGGGAGCAGCCTGTGGTGAGAATCTCCACGGGCACCTCCAACCAGGGAGGAAGCTGGACCCCTTCAACCGAAGGGAGAGGGGTCCTGCACTATTGAGCATTTCCCCAGTTTCGTCAGCCACGAGCTGCCAGATATTGTAGGAATGATATTATTGTACATCGTGTGAAGATGTGTCTTTGTCCTTCGTGGCCTGCCTAAGATACCTTCTGATAGGTTCAAATAAAAAGCCTATGGCCTATAGCAGAAGGCAGAATAGTAAGTCGGTTGTATGAGGCGAGGCAACCAGCCACGCGGCAGAGCTTAGATTCATATAAATGGATAATTGAGTTACGAGATAGTTGGGAACAAGCCTGAGCTAAGGCCAAGCTTTCATAATTAATAAAAGGCCTCGGTGTCCTTCCTGGGGAGCTGGTGCCTCAGAGACTCAGATTATAAGATGTTCTGATGAGGTCTCGGCTTCCTGGTCATCCTGCAGGGGGCCGCTCCTGGCTTAGCAAATGAAATGCCTCCGTTCCGTGATTGACAGCCCCCCTCCCCCTTCACAATGTCTGTTTCTAATTCCCAGAGACCTTAAGCTCTGTGAGGAACAGGGATTCTTTGTCTTGTTCACGTTCGTTCGTCTCTCTGGCGCTTAACCTACACCTGACGGCTTAATTCTTGGCTCAGGTGTGTATTCATCCTCCATAACTTCCTTCCCTTCTAGTCTCCCTCGTTCCTTTCCTCCCTCGTCCCCTCTGCTCCCCTCTCTCTCCCCTTCTCCTCCCCTCCCTCTCCTTTCTTCTCTCTCTCCCTCTCCCTCCTCCCCTCATCTCCCTCTCCCTCCTCCCCTCATCTCCCCTCTCCCCCCATTCCCCTCCCTCCTCTTCTGTTTCCTTTCTTCCCCCCTCCCTCCCTTCTCTTTTAGCAGAGCCCTGCTATGTAACTTCCATACTCGGACTCACAATCTTGCTTCCACAGGACACGCCAGCACACACACCTTCTCGCTTCCTGCACTGACCGCTGCACATGCATCTTAGAAGGTGCCAGTATTCCCATTGCACCGCTGCTTCCGGCTTTCCCATCCAGGTCCCTCCTGGCTTCTTTGTTTACAAACACAAGCTAATAAAAATACTTGTCATAGTTTGTAATGCCCTTAGTTTGTTGTCATAGTTTGTTGATTTCCCCTTAGACTCCATAGGAGCTTGGCCCTTGACCAGCCTCCCCGGGATGCTCACCGCCTGGAGGGAAACAGGAGTATGCCCTTCATGCCTGGGAGGGAGGTGAGTTTTGTAGGTAGTGACACTCAATACCCACTGGGGTCAGAAGTCAGTAGCAAGTGGTAATTAGAACTCAGTGGCTTCCATCTGATGCGACAGCTTTGAGTTCCCACATTTGGACCTTTAAGAGTCTGCCTGCATTAGTGCTGGGCTTACTTTCAATCATGTTTGCTCACGGTTAGTGGTCTGGAGCGAAAGAATTTGGGGAGTTGCAGTTTATGTTTCTGGGTCTAAATGCAAACTAATAGGAAAACTGCCATTCAGGGATGGCAGACAGACGCAGCAGCGAACTGCTTAAAAAGCCCTGGCCTCCTGCCTGGGCATGGCCCGGATTGAGGCCCAGCGCCTCTCTCCTGAGGGCAAGGAGGGTCCCTCTTCTGATGGATCCCTGCTCTACTTTTGTCCCTCCACCCTGCCCTACATCCTTAGGGACCACACGGCTGCCTTTGACATCCTACGACTCCCAGTAAGGCTGGGAAGTGACAGGCAAGGGTTAGCTTGACTGGGAACGCACTGCAGTTATTAAGACCTACCCTATCTCCAAGAGCTGCGTGGGAGAGGACACCAAGCCTGTTCAGGCACAAGGTTGTGACCTTGGGGGCTGCGCTGATGGCTCAGCCGTTAAGAACACTTGCTGCTCTCCCAGAGGACTGAGAATTTTGTTCCTGGGACAAATATGGGGCAATTCACAGTTGCCTGTAACTCCAGCTCCAGGGGTCCAAGGCTGTCTTCTGGCTTCCATGACATTTATGCACACAGACACACAGATGCACACACAGATGTACACACACCTGCACATACACATGCACACACATGCACATGTACACACATGCACACACATACACATGTACACACATACACACGTGCACACATACACAGGCACACACATGCACACACATGTTCATGTACACATATACACATGTATGCGCACACAATTTTTTAAAAGACTTGTGCACTTGTGAGTGCTCCTGGAAAGTCTGTGTGAATAGAAACAAGCTGTTCTCTCCTAACATAAAGCAGGGGAGGAAGCCACACTTACAGGTGAAGGGAGAGGGACTCAGCACCATGGAGTGTGCCCCCAGTTTCATCCTGCGTGGTGCAGAGATTCCATAGAGCTGACTTTGGGTCCGTGTTACTAGTCACCTGTCAGTTAAGCAAGGTAGTTAGTTAATCTTTCCCAGCAATTTCCTAGGCTTCCGGGTGCAGTCACTTTTGTTGTGACAAACAGGTGTGTGTGTGTGTGTGTGTGTGTGTGTGTGTGTGTGTGTGTGTGAACTTCTTCTTGCAATGGCAGAGACACACATCCATCTGTTTTGTGAGGAGGGAGTGGCAGGGACACTTTTGGGAGGCACAAGGTCACACACACAAGGTCCTCTTGGAGGACCGCTCTTCCACTTCTATGACATTTGGATTCCTCGTCGGAGAGCATCAGTTTCTTGCAGGTATAAATTTTATGGTGAAACTAATTTCACCTCACAGCTTGGGCCTGGGTCTTTGGCTCTCCAGAGGACTCTGGGAGCTGCTTCCCACCCATTTGCTCCTTCAGTCTGATCCAACTTCTCCTGCTCAGAAGAGAAACTTAGGCTAAACCCAGTGGGAGGGGATTCAGATCATTAAAAACGTGTATGATTATTTCTGTTGTTTTAAGCCACGTTTGTCAGAGTGTAGTTTTGTGGAGTGAGCCTGGTTCATTTTTCCCTTGTAATAAACAATAAACACACCGCCATTCAGCCGCACTGTGAGTTTCTCCTTTGGGGCCTAATGTACTTTTCTAGATTGGCACAAATAATAAACAGCTCGAGCCTGGTATCCGTCCCTCATTTAATTTCACTTCCGAATGGCCGTGCAGTCTCCATTACAGGAGATTTGGAACCCAAAGACAGGGTTGTGTTTGTAAAAAGCTGCGTGTGCCTGTTGGCCTGAGTTCCTTTAATACTGTGTGTGTGTGTGTGTGTGTGTGTGTGTCCCACACAGCAGAAGGAGAGAATTGATACTTGATTTTTTTTTTAAAATAGTTCTTAGAGCATGAAGCAGCTAGGAGAGAGAGCTTATACCCTGACACCACACTCCCTCGAGCCCTACTGTCGAAATCCTCAAACCAAAGAAGCACATTTGTTACAGTCAGTGAGGCAATATTGAAATATCACCCATGTACAGACCTATAATCTGACTCCTGGGTCTGAGGCAGCAGGATCACAAGTTGAAGGATAGCCTGGGAACAGAATAAGTTAAAGGCCAGCCTGGGCAACTTAATGAGACTCTGCCTCAAAGTCAAAGCTACAAAAAGGGCTGGGGATACGGTGCTGTGGTAGAGAGGTCACTTAGCATATTTGAGGGTCGGGGTTCAAATCATGGTACTGTAAAATAAATCCAAGACAGACACTGTAGTCCTGGGTTCACAGCTCATAGCCAGGTCTTGGGTGATGCCTCTATGGGGTGTGTAGTGTTTGAGTCCCATATTTTTGGGCCCTAAAAAGTTTCATAGCCTCAGCCATCTGTATTCTCCGTGTTCATTTGTCTCCTTTTCCTCAGACCCCTGGTGGCACTGAACATTTTCCCGCCTTCCTGGTTTGCTTTGGGGTCTCACAGGAATCTCTCCCCCTTTACGATCACATAGTACAGAGCTCTTGCACATCGGATGAAGGGGTTGATTGGGCTCATGCTTCCAAGGTGCAAGCCACCATTAAAGGCAGTCAGGGCTGGAATTCAAGGCCAGAGCTTGCAGAAGAAACCATGGAAGTTTGCTGTTTAGTGGCTTGCTAGCAGGTTCATGCTTAGCTAACTTTCTTTTATAACCCAGAACGGCCTGCCTAGGCATGGTTCTGCCCACAGTGGTCAGGCTCCTCCTGTATCAATTCATAGTCAAGAAATTCTCCATGGACATCGTGATATCTGGTCTGATATAGAGGAGTCTCTGTGTGTGTGTAATCTAGATGCCAGTCTTGAATGCTGTTCTTTATGGTTTCTCTCTCTCTCTCTCTCTCTCTCTCTCTCTCTCTCTCTCCCCCCTCCTCCAGGGATCCACCTATCCACCTATTTCCACTTTCCCAGTGCCAGGATCATACAAGTGTTCCATTATTATACCTGGCTTTTAAAATGTAGATTCTTGAGATTAAACTCACTTTTTCATGTTTGCATGCCACATAGCTTACAGGTCATGTGAGCCATCCCCTGGGCCTCCTTTTCAATCTTATCTATACTCTCCAGAGTACAGAGTTATAGTTTTACAGGACATGGCTCATGGCAGGGTGTGGCAATAGTGTGCTGAACACCTGTCTCCCAGCAGCCATGGTGGGGACACATTTCCTTGTTAGGCTGCTTGACACAGGGTCCATGTTTAATTCTAATAGCTGTGCATATTTTGTTAAGGCTGGATGATGCAGTTAAAGGCAGGATAAAAGGCCAAACAATTCATTAACCGTTTCCTGTTTTCATTCACTGTGCAGTGATAAACTCAGTTCCTCTGCTGCCCTGTAAGTCACATGCTTCTGAAGACATTCCACTCCAACTGCAATCATGAGAAATCTTACAGCTGTGTGTGTGTGTGTGTGTGTGTGTGTGACCCTCAGAGACTACATAAGAATGGCCCCCTTTCAACTATTTTTCCAGACAGAATATAATAGGAAAATAGAAATCCAAAAAGATATCCCAAGGGGTCATATATAGAGGGTTAGCTGTGACAGTTGACCTGATGAAGACAATGTCTTTGAAGTCAGAAGTCTGATCTCAGCAACACAGCACAGTCTAAGGAGAAAAGGCAAACCTCAGGTCCAGATTCAGACTGGAGATTCAGACATGTGAATCGCACTGGGAATCTGAGATGATTCCCATTAATGCTAAGGTTGTAGATGGAAAGAGCTGGTAACATGCAAGGACGGGGGGATAATACAAGCAGAAAACTGAAGACCCTCAGAGAGATTGAAATAAAATTCTAGAACGTTGAGAAAATCTGTGTGAATAGAAGTCCTGTGGGTTCACGGGCAAATGGGACAAGGCTGGGGAAAGACTCTGTGGTTAAAGTTAGGTTGGTAGAAACTTCTGGAACTCAAAAGTGAAAGTATAAAAATGTTAAGGAAAAACTGGAATGGAATATCTAAAAAAATTTTGGAGAGTCACACAAAGTCTGGGGTATACACAATAAGACACCAGTAGCAACAGAGAAGAAAAACCAGATTGACGACACAATGGCTGACCTTGAGTCAGACACACAGAACAATTAGAGACCACCAGGCAGGACAAATACTTTAAAAAGTTACAACTGGTGTGGTGAAATGGATCAGTGGGTAAAGGCACTTGCTGCCTGCCAAGGGCCAGCCTTGGCTTGGAGAGGAGTTCTGAGGAAAGGGTGCTTGAGAAGGGTGAGACAAATCAAAGTCCAAGATCTCCAGACAGCTCAGCTCTTGCTAGAAAAAAAAAATCCTAAAAATGAACTGCTGCTGTTCTCTGCTAACTCATCCCAGGCAGACCCAACTCCCAGTCTTTTATTATTTATGTATCAGTTCAGTCCTTTACCATTTACTCCAGGTTCCCTCTAGACAATTCCATAAATCTCCATCCCATTGCCTTAGCCCAGTGGTTCTTAGAAGACAGCAAGTACACTTTTTTTTTTTAAATAAAAACAAAAACAAAAACTTGTCAAATGAATTCAGAGATCTGCCTGCCTTTGTAATACAAATTTAGCTGGGTGGGATCCTGTCCTGAAATTACCATTCTGATCATCCCTGGACCTAAATTAGCTGTGTCCCAGGCTGACCTTGAACTCAGGAATCTGCCTGCCTTAGTATCTTTCTGACAAGCTGGCTCATAGTGCAGCTGACTCTGTTCTTTTAGGTCAGTGAAGCTCCTAACACAATTCATATTGCATTCTTATATTTTGCATAGTTGAGAAATTATATATGTTTGGACTCATGTTTTCAGAGTTTTTCCCCACAGCCTTAATGGCTGTCCTGAAGGTCACAGCATTCTACCATTTTGCTGAAACATTAGACATACCCTCGACTTCTGGACTCCTGCTGTCTCTGATTACCATGGAGTCTTTAACCTTGGCAGAGGGTATATTCCTTGAAGGAGGAGTGTGAAAATATGTACGTTATTATACAAACAAGTCTTATGCCCACAGTAAACATCAACACTTGTGGAGGCCCATTCCCTGCTGGCTCATGTCCAGGAACCTTGTCATACCATCCTTGTCATGGCCAAGTCTGACTCAGCAGCTGCCAAGCTGGATGAGTTTGATCCTTGGGAAACACTTGAGAAAAGGAGAGGGCTAACTTCTGTGGTCTGTTCTTTGACCTCCATACATGAGGATGGCACGCCTTCCCCAACAGAATAAATAAATAAATGCAAAAAGAGAAGTCACAGCTAAGCATATCACTTGTAAACTACAGAACATCAAAGGCAGAAAGCCTTGGAAGACGGCAGGGGAGGGAGATCTCTCCAGCTCAGGGTGTGGATGACATCCCATGTCCCCTTAGATATGCACTCCAGGAGGAGCAGAAGGAGCTACACGACTTACAGAAAGACATGTAGAACTCTGTACCTGGCAAACCGTCCTTTATAAAGGACAGGAAATGAGGCATTTTAGAGCAAGGGAGCTGAGGCGCTTGCTTGCCTTGGGTTGTCAGTAGATCTGCCTTGCAAGAAGTATTAAGAGAAACTCTTCAAAGTGAAGGAAAGTGCGTGAGGCGGAGTCTTGAGCTATGTGAAGAAAGGAAGAAGGCCGGAAGATGGTGAAGGCAAACCTAGAACATTTACCTTTTTTTCCAAAAGTTTATTTTATGTGGGTGAATGTTTGTCTGTGTGTATGTATGTGAGATACACATGTGTCTGGTGCCCCTACAGAACAGAAGAGGGTGCTAGATCTCTGAAACTTACAGATGGTTGTGAACCACAACATGGACAATGGGAACTGAACTTAGCTCATTTGGTACAGCAGCCAGGACTCTTAACCCCTGAGGCATCTCTCAGACCTTAGACCATTTTTTTTAAAAAAATTCTTTACCATTTTTATATTCTTTGTACAAAATATTTATTTTAAGATTATGCATATGTGTCTTAAAAAATACAAAGGCAATGGCTAGAGAAAAAGATTACTGAAAAATGTATTCAAATATATAAGGATCACTTTAAATATGAATGCCTAAATATACCAGGAAAGGGACAGACTGAAAGACAGGTAAAGGACAGACTGACAGAATGGGTGAAAATCACCAGACAAAGTTTATTGAGTTATAAGACCTCACTTCCAGTGTAAAGCAGCAGATAAAGGAAAACGACGGGATAGAAAAGTCATGCAGTCACTAGTCAAGACAACCTGCAGAACTTACAGTAACTCTGGGCAAAGCAGCGTCCAGGGCAAGGAGGATGAGTCGGGCTGATGACAGGCACTATTTGATGACAGGAAATGGCTCTCCTTGAGGAGAAACTTACCCCTTAATGTGCCTTGCTGAACAACAGAGGGTCCAAATAGACGCAGCACAAGACCAAACTGCAAACAGAAGTAGACAAATCTATTACTGTTGTTGGAGACCCAAAAATCCATAAATTAGAATCCAGTGGAGCTGAAAGGAGAGGCAGATGGGCCCACTGATTATTGGCAAAGTAAACTAGAAATCTGTGGATCAAAGAGGAACTCTTAGTTGGAGAATATTTTGAAATGAATTAAGATGGGAAGATAGTGTGTCAGATCCCAGCTAAAAGAGTGTCCATTGAATATCTGTGGCAGTGACCATAAAAGAGAATAAAAGTGGGATGGTGGGGTGGTTCAATGGTTAGGGGCACATACTGTGGGCTTTTTGTTGTTGTTGTTGTTGTGTTGTGTTTCATTTTGTTTTGTTTTCAGACATGTGTTCCCAGCACCAATGTTGGGTGGCTCACACATTCTTTAACTCTAGCTCCATGGGGCTTGGCATCCTTTTCTGTCCTCCTTGAGCATCTGAACTCACACTTGCACACACCCATACATACCGACATACAGGTACACACAAAGATAAAAATAGGACTGTCTAGGGGCTGGAGAGATGGCTCAGGAGTCAACTGTGCCACCCATTCTTGTTGAGGACTTAGTTCAGTCCCCAGCACTCATCTCAGGTGGCTCATTAACAGCTTAACTCCAGTTTGAGGGGAATATGCCTCCCTCTTCTGGCCTCCATGGGTACTGCACACATGTGGTGCACTGACCTGTAGGTGTGCACAGGCACATAAAATAAAACAGACCAGTATAAAAGGAGTAAAAGTCTGAAATACCGAATATCAGCTTCAGTATTAAGGAGCCAGAAAAAGGACAAAGAAAATCAGAAGAAGTAAAAAGAAGCCAATGGTAAGGAAAACAGAAAACCAGGTAATCAGTGGAACAGAAAGGAGATTCCTCCAAAACACTACTAATTCTACACCTGTAGCTGCCTCCTGGAGTGGTGCAAAGGAGAGAGGGCGCACATCACCAGCATTAGGAGTGAAGTGGGGGATCACTATAGACTCCGAGAACCTTTGCAAGGCAATAAGGAGAAAACTATGAATAACTTTGTATCCATAAATTCACCCACACAGATAACATGTATCAGTTCTAGAAGGAACAGTTAAACAACAACAACAACAGCAACAACCTCACTCAAGGTGAAACAGATACTCTGAATAGTCCTTGGATCTGTTAAATAAACCAAATTTACACTTTTATACTTAATCAAACAAGCTAGAGGCCCAGACAGAATTGTTGATGAATTCTGTTAGCTGTCTAGTGAAAACAGCAACATTTTAGTAAAATCTCTACTATAATGTAGTATTGTCTAAACTCATATAGATAGAGACACTTGCTGATAAAGGCACTTGTAAGGCCTCACGGCCAGAGTTCAAGTCCCAGGACCAGCATGGTGGAAAGAGAGAGCAGATTCCTACAAGCTGTCATTTGAGCTCTATGTATGTGCCCTGGCATGCATACATGCACACACTTGCACACATTCAGGCACACACACACACACATATGCGCACACAATTTAAAAACTATAAAACTCTTCAACAAAAGTCAACAAATCGAATCCAAGTTATAAACAGGAGAATGTAACAAAGTTGTGTTGCTAGTAGATTGCAAGGGTGTCTGTGTGGAAAATGAAGCCATGTGATCTGCCACGGAGACACACAGGAGAAGCAAAGGTTTTGGAAAGATCAAGCCTGGGCTGGGTCCTCTATAGGGCTGTGGTCAGCTGTGGGCTGGGTAGGCTGCCGTGCTGACTTGGAGAGGAGTTTTCCTAACTTGGGGGATCTGCTGCTATTCAACTAGGACGACTGGAATGCTTCTTTCTGTCCACATTTGTTTTTTTCTTTGTTGGCTGGCTTACTATCTATATACTTATGTATCTATGTATCTATGTATTATTATTATTTTTTGTTTGTTTTTGGAGACAGGGTTTCACTGTGTAGCCCTGGCTGTCCTGGAACTCACTCTGTAGACCAGGCAGGCCTTGAACTTAGAAATCTGCCTGCCTCTGCCTCTCAAGTGCTGGGATTAAAGGCATGTACCACCACTGTTGATATATCTATGTATTTATGTATCTATATATCTATGTATGTATGTATGTATGTATGTATGTATGTATGTATGTATGTATCTATCTATCTATCTATGTATCTATATCTATCTATCTTTTTTTATGTGCTGGTAAACATTAAAATTTTAATATGGAACTGTGCACTTTTTGAGGATCTGTTTTGAACCTGTCCCACTATTATTTCCATGACATCTTTAAAATATTTTTTCATTGTTTGAGAATTTCATACATGCATATAGTGTGCTTTGATCAAACCCATTCCCAAACCCTCCCTTCACATCCTCCTCTGTGTCCCTCATTTTCCTCCAAACTTCATTCTCTCTGTCTCTGTCTCTGTCTCTCTGTCTCTGTTTCTGTCTCTGTCTCTCTCTCTGTCTCTGTTCCCCCCCCCCCCTTTCTCTCTGTTAAAACTTACAAAGTCCATTTAGTCATGCCTGTGTATAGGCCTGGGACTATCAATTAGCCATTGAGAAATAATGTAGATACTGACATGGAAACTTTATTTCTAATAGCCAGTTTTAGTTATTAGCTTTAGGTTATAGATAATAGCTAGAACGTTCTGTTCAAGTTACAGGGGGAGAAAAATATTCTCACCCAGTTGTGAGCCATGTGTACTACAATGATAAGCTGGTGAAAACAAGCTCTTTACATCTTTCTGTCAATCAAACACCAGCCAAGGGGCTAGTGGGGGATGGGCCAGTAGGAGTTGTTGCTGCAGAAGCCTGAGAACCTGAGTCGGGATCTCCAGCATCCATGTAAAAAGCTGGGCATGGCCATGGCTGCACCTGTAACCGCACTGCTTTGGATTGGGGAAGGGGGAGGGGAGAGATGGAAGGCATTGATGGGGCTTGGTTGTCTCCAGCCTAGCTGGAAATCAGCAGTCTGTGGGTTCACACAGAGGCCTTGCTCAAGAGAATAAACTGTATAGTGAAAAAGGTAGCTCCACATGTGCATGCATGAGCATATACACACGTGTCTCTCTCACACACACACACACACACACACACACACACACACACACACACGCCAGCTAGAGTCAAAAGCCATGGTAACAGGCATCTGATCGAAAGGCCTAAATATTCCATGACAAATGGGCATACATTGAGAAGGAGAGATGAAGAATTTGGCCCATTTATTTTTATGGCCAATATACACAGCGAGTTTTCAAAAATGGGGTTTGATACGAAATCTGTAGGGCTTGATAGATCCAGACCCGGACTTTTCCTCTCTGTCCTGCTGACCGCCATGTCTTCTGTTTCCTATCACTTCTGTCCTGATGATAGCAGTCCCTGTATTCCTACGTGAGACTCCATCGGGTTGGTCCCATCACCAATGACCCGTGAGACTGCGTGTGGATTACCAAGTCCCGTGCACACTCCAGGTGCTCCGAAGTCCAGTGGCTTCTGGAATAGAGCAGGTTGCCATTTGCCTGAAGGTTTCTCTTGGCTTGAGCTTGTGGGCCAGCCTCAGGCAGTGTTGGGGAGCCACCCTGATTTCAGGGCGGGCGAGGCTTCTGGGACAGGCAGATGGCTTGTGTTGATGGCGTCCAGCCTTTGACCCAACTCTGTGGCCTCTTGCCTTATGACTGCAGTTCCTCATGCTTAGGAGAGGACATCTGTCATTTCAATCTGTTCTGTGGGTGATTTTGCTTGATCGGTGGGTCCCTAGACCTGCTGCGAGCCCTAGAATATTTCGGCTTTCTCCTTTACTCCCTTCTGACTAGCCCAGAACATGGCTAAGCTATAGACCAGAGAATGAGATGTGGAGACACAGGGGCCTTTGAGGAAGAGTAGGCATCACCCAGGGCATAGAGGGAGAGTGCAGCTAAAATCAGCAGAGCTCAGAAGCAAGCCCACAGCTGGGTTGCAGATAGATAATTGAGCTAAGCTGAAATCAAAGGAGCTTTCTGCACTGACCTGCAGACTCATGGGTGGAATAAGTGCTGGTTACTGTAAGCTACAGAGTTCCCCTTGAACTGCCAGTCTGGAGGTTCACTGATTCAGACAGGGAGGTCAGGTGCTTGACATTCTGAGCCAAGGGACAGGTCTAAGAACCAGAAATGGACAAGAAGGAGATTTTTCTAAATTCCTCAACTCGTTGTGGTTTTCCTACTTAAGAAAAAAAAATTGCTGGACATGGTAGTTTATGCCTGTAATGTTAGCACTGAGGAGAATGAGGCAGGAGGATTGCCATGAGTTTAAGGTCAGCCTGAGTTACCTACATAGAGAATTCTAGACCAGCCTTGGAAGAGTGAGAGGGGATGGGGGAGGCATTGTAGGGCTCACAGTGAACTTTGACGATGGGATTAGAGGCAGAGAAGCTGAAGGGGAATGCCAGCCCTTTGTGTGACACGTTTGAAGGATGTGCTTAAAACAGCAAACAACCGGACAAGGAACACATAGCTGCTTTAGTCCCAGATCAGCATGGCAGGAAACATGGCAGTATGCAGGCAGATGTGGTGCTGGACAAGTAACTGGGGTTCTACATCTGGATCCACAGGCAGTAGGATGGGAGACGCACTGGCACTGGCCTGGGCTTCTGAAACTTCAAAGCCCCTCACAGCGACACACTTCCTTCAACAAGGCCACACCTCCCAACCCTTCTCAAGTGGTGCCACTCCCTGGTGACTAAGCCTTAAATATCTGAGCCTGCAGAGCCCTTTTTATTTTTTTTAATGTTTTATTTTTATTTTTGTGTTTGTTTGTTTGTTTATTTATTTATTTATTTATTTATTTATTTATTTTTTGAGACAGGGTTTCTCTGTGTAGCCCTGGCTGTCCTGGACCTCACTCTGTAGACCAGGTTGGCCTTGAACTCAGAAATCCGCTTGCCTCTGCCTCCCAAGTGCTGAGATTAAAGGCGTGCGCCACCACCGCCCGGCCTGTGGAGGCCATTCTTGTTCAAAACACCACATCCCACTCCCTGGCCCCCACAGGCTTTAGCTATATCATAACGCAAAATGCATTAAGACCAGCTTCAAAAGTCCTCATAGTCTCTAACGGTCTCACCATCATTTGAAAGTTCAAAGTTCAAAGTCTCTTCTGAGACACAAGGTGATCTCTTAACTGTAAGGCTTATAAAATCAAAATTAAAAAAAAAATCAGATCACATACCTCCCACATACAATGGTACAAAATATACATAACTATTTCAAAAGGGAAGAGAGGAAGCACGGTGAGGAAATACTGAACCAAGGCAGGACTGAAAACCATCTGGGTAAACTCCAAACTCTGCGTCTCCATGTCTGATGTCAAAGCGCTCTTCAGATCTCTGAATTTTTTCAGCTTTGTTGACTGCAACACACTTCTCTCTCTTGGGCTGGTTCCACTGTCTGTTAGCAGCTCTCCCTGGCAGGTATCCCACAACTCTGGCAACATTTTGGAGTCTCTAACACAATCCAGGCTTCATTTTCACAGTTTCACACAGTGGCCTTTCTGGGCCTCCATGCAGGGACACTCCAGACACGGGCCTGGCCTCAGTGGCTTTTTTTTAAAGCCATGTATCTACATTCTAGAAGCCTTTTTCTTGTATCCTTCATTCTAAAGCCAGAACTGCAGGCTGCTGCTTGTTTTAGAATGCAGCTGCTTTGCTAAGTTCTACTGCTTGTTGGGGCCAGAGCATGGCTTCCCCCTTGAGTTAGGTCTGCATCAGATTTCTGTTCTCAATGGTTTCTCTGCTTCAGCTTTTCTTTAAATCCCCCACAAGCTGGAAGCTGAGCTGTGTGGGGTCAAACCCTGAGGTCACGGCTCCCTTTATTCTGTTTAGCATCAGTCTTTTCTTTAAACTTTGTATCTGCCTGAGCACTGGACTTAGCTCTACTATGTTTGCTGGGGCTCCTTTTCTTCTCGAACTGGACACTTTGCATTTTTCCTTGTTCAGTTTGCTCCCTTTCAGTATAGATCTGCATAAGAGTGACCACCAGCAACCACAGAACACAGTCAGTACTAGGCTCTCTTGAAATCTCCTCTGACAATGCCATTAATTCCAAAACTCAAAACTCTTCAATTCAGCCTCAGGCAGATTTATTTATTTATTTTTTTTTTTATTTTTTTATTTTTTTTTTTTTGCACAAGGGCAGAAAGCAGCCACATTAGTTGCCAAAATATCACAAAACCCCCTGGGCCACTTATTAACATTCTTTTCATCTGAAACGTCTTGAGTGGGGCAGTTATAATATACATTGTTCTCAGCACTGCTGTCTTCCATACTTCTTCAAGTAACCCTTCTTCATTAACCTTTGCTTACAACATTCCACTGATTTCCAAATGCAAAGTCCCAATGTCCAAATTTTGCCAATAACTAGCCTGGTCAGACTTGTCACAGCAATACTCAGCTTCCTGTTACCAACATCTATCTCAGTCACTGTTCTATTGCTATGAAGGGATACCGTGACCAAGACAACTCTTATGAAAGAATGCATTTAACTGGGGCTTGCTTACAGTTTCAGAGGCTTAGACCATTATCAACATGGCCAGGGAGCATGGCAGTGTGTAGACAGACATGGTGCCTGAGAGTTCTGCGACTGGATCCACAGGCAGTAGGAAGAGAGAGAGATACCGGGACTGGATTGGACTTCTGAAACCTCAAAGCCCCAGATATCCTCTGTGGCACTTCCTCCTACAAGGCTACACCTCCTAATCCGTCTCAAGTAGTGCCATTCCCTGATGACCTAGCATTCAAATATATGAGCCTGTGGGGGCCATTCTTACTCAATCCACCATAGCCCCATACCTGCTGGCGTGACAGGAATGTGCTATCATGCCTAGAGTATCTGAGGAACTTTATTTAAACGTCTGATATCCAGCTCCATCAGAAGCAATGAAATCAAAACATGTGTGGTTTGGAGCCTTTTCAAAATGAAGATCTTGAGGACTTCTGGCTACTCAGAAGGGTGCTGGCATGTGCCGGCTCTCTGCCTGCAGGTTCAGGTGAAAGGAGGGAACCTGGCCCAGCTGGGTGCATCCCCCTAAATCACAGCAGGAAGGCAAATTGAACCCCCAGAAAACCATCAAAAGGGACGATTTTCAGAAAACTCACAATTCTCCACTCGCTGTGAAAGGCCCTGTGTCACCATTACTGTGCTAATGTCACAGAATAACCTAAAGTGTACAAGTGCTTGTCTCTACGGAAAAGCAATCCTGACCTTGGTCTTCCTCCAGAAGAACACCGGAAAGAAGATTTGAATCAAACTGAGCCTCTTAGGCACTCTAGTACCTCCCCCACCCCCTTTCAAAAGTCTTTCAGGAAACTGCCTTCTGTCCACACAGGAAAAGGAATGTTCTCCTGTGTAACTCAACACTACAATAAGCAATGTGGGTTTTTTTTTCTCATTAAATTTGTTAAACAGAGCGATGAAGGATGCTTACTACTGAGATAAGGCATCAGTGAGGCAAAGAATTGTTTCTTTTGATTTCTATTTCTCCTGTATGAGTGTTTTGCCTGCATAGATGTGCATATACCACATGTATGCATGACCTCTCTGAGGTCAGAAGGGGCGGTCGGATCCCCTGGAACTGGAGTTACACATGGTAGATAGTGTTGTTGCTGAGGACCAAACCCAGGTCCTCTGCAAGAGCAAGCGGAGTTGTTAACAGCTGAGCCATCTCTCCAGCTCCGAGTAAAAGGATGGGGAAACGTGGGTCAAGCAACAGTTAGCCTGCTCTAAGAGCAGGATGTGTGAACCTTACCCGTTTCATCTTGAGACTCTAAGAATAATACATTTCTCAGGTCTGGTTGAAACTGAAAGTTGGTTAGTTATTTTCTTTTACCTTTCCTAGGATTATTTCTGGAGAGCAATGCGGAGATTATTGAGAAGGTGTTGCTTAAGAGCACTGGTAGACCTGCTGTCAGCCCTACTTTGGATGGCTGTCAAAGGCCATCCTGTGTGGAATGGTCTGGAATGGAGAGCCTGGCTGAAGTCAGCTCAGTGTTCTGAGTCTGTGGCCAGCTTTCTGTCCTTTTTAAAAACTTCATTTTGTTTACGTACATGTTTGTGTCTGTATGAGTGTATCTGTGCACATGCGTGTGCAGCTGCCCATGGAGATGAGAAGGGAGTCTGGAGCCCTTAGGGATGAAGATGCAGGTGGGTGTGAGCCACCATGGTGCTGGGATCCACACTCCTGCCCTCTGCAGCAAGCAGTCTTTGCTGGAGTCTCGTCTCCAGCCTGTGTGGCCATCTGTAGGGCTGCGTCCCTCCTCTCCCTTACCTGGGACTCCTCTCTCGGATGCATGGGGTGGATGGGTGTGGAGATTCCCTTACTGACTAGATATTTATAAATATGTAAATAGCTCATTGCTGCTGCCTTACTGGTACAATGGGGGCTCCCTTGCGAAGGTGTCTGTGCCGACAGAGCTCAAATCTCCTGGCACCCCACATCTGTGCATATCCTGGAATCTAATTTTCAAGAGTCACTCAGAAGACCTTATTTGTTGTTAGCATTGTGGGATGGACTCTTTCCCTGAGGGTTCATTTCCCTGTGTGTGTCTGAAGCTCACCACACAGGGCTTCTGACTGGTTTTAGAGGGAACACATCAGAGGCCAGGTGCTTCTAATTTAGACTCTCCTTTCTCCATTTGTGTTCTTCCTCCCAAACTCCTTTTCTAGGGACAGGAAGGAGCTGGGGATGTACCTCAGTTGGTAGAGGGCTTTCCTGGCATTAATGAAGCCCTGGGTTTGATCCTCTGTACCACATGAACTAGGCATGATGGTTCTTGCCTGGAGATGCAGCATTTGTGTTGTGGAGACGGAAGCATCAGGACTTCAAGGTCACCTTCAGCTACAAGACAAGTATGAGGCCAGCCTCAGCTAACCTTGTCTTAAAAACAAACAGAACAAACCATTGGGCAAGAGAGATGGCGCAGTGGTTAGAAGAACAGACTGGTGGTAGAGAGGGCCAGGGTTTGAATCCTAGCGCCCATGCAGTTCATAACTTTGTGTTCCTCCAGCTCCATGGGATTCAGACTCTGGGTGCATGTGTACATACAACCAGATGGATATGCCCATACATAGAGATAAAAGAGATCTTTACAAAATTAAAAATAAACAGGCAAACAAAAACCCGGACAGGCAAAAATGACTCAAAAGGAAAAGGCACTTGGCAGCAAGTCTGATGACCTGAGTTTGAGCTTGCGGCCTACACAGGGATAGAAGAGATAACTAACATCTGTAAGTTGTCCTCTGACCTCCAGTTGTGTGCTGCAGCACACACACATGCCTGATTCACACACCCTCTCAATAAACAATCGGTGAATCAAATAAATAAAGCAAAAACCAAAACAACAACAAAAGTCAAAACCAAACTCAAGTAAACTAAAGACCAGAAATCTGGGACAGAGGGTTCATCGGTATGGGGGGAGAGACAGAGAGAGAGAGAGAGAGAGAGAGAGAGAGAGAGAGAGAGAGAGAGAGAGAGAGAGAGAGAGAGAGAGAGAGAGAGAGAGAGAAATTGGTTATTTCCCAAGGTCAAAGAAGCATCTGCTTTGTTTGGTCTCTGCGTCTCCCAGGCATAGGTAAAGTCTGGTTTGATGATTCCACTTACTTAGCACTTTTTCGTGCATGTCAACACCAAGAAATGAGAATACTGGTCGTTCTGCAAGAAAATATGATTAGGGGAAAATCACCTGACAGAAAGAGAACAGGCTGTGGGGAAAGGACAGCGTGTTGCTGAAACTGGAGGTAGGTTTGAGTTTGTGTGAATAGAACTTCCAGAGAACTGTGCTAGTCACTCACTCACTCACTCACTTACTTACTTTCGGTGCTTAAAACGGACTCTAGGGCTTGGAGATAGCTCACTGAGCTCAGAACAGAGGACCTCAGAGGTAGACCAGAGGTAGACCAGAACCTGCTTAAGGTAGCTGACTATGGTAGTGTATCCTTTTAATCCCAGCACTGGGGAGGCAGGGGAAGCAGAGACCTGGGGCTAGCCGGCCAGCCTTGTCTACCTAGCACTTAGCTTTAGGCTAGTAAGAGACTCAACTCAGCTCAACTCAAAAAAAAAAATGTCTGGGTCCTGAGGTCCTGAGGAGTGACCCCCAGGGTTGACTCTTGGTCTGCACACACAGACATGTGTTAGTTTTATTTCCACTGCTGTGATTTAAAAAAAAAAACAAAACAACCCACTCCAACTAAAAGCAATTCAGGGGACTAGGGGTTGGTTTCTTTTAGCTGGAAATTCCGGGCTGCGGTCACATCACATCCACCGCCAAGAGCTGAGGGAATGGGCGCTGCGTGCTTGTGCTTAGCTCGTTCTCCATTCTTATAGCTCAGGACTCACTGCCTAGGGAATGGTGCTACCCACGGTGGGCTGGGGCTTCCCGTATTTACTAATGTAACTGAGATGACTCCCACTCCCACCCTAGATATGCCAGGCCAACACTGTGTAGACAATCCCTTATTGAGACTATCTATGCTGGGTCAAGTTGATAAAACTAATGATGATAAATGTGGGCAGGTACTGCGCGCGCAGACACACACACACACACACACTCACACATGCACAGACATGCACAGATATACTCACACTTGTACATTCACACATGCACACATACATGCAGACATATTCTCACACACATGCACATGCTCACACACTCACATTACACTCACACACGCACACACACGCACACACACTCACACACTCGCATTATACTCACACATGCAGACACACACATGTACACATTCACACATATGCATACAGGCACACATGCACACACTCACATCACACACACATGCATGCACACACACATATACACACTCACACATGCACACATACACTCGCACACTCACACATGCACACATACATGCATATTCTCACATACATGCACACGCTCACACATTCACATTACACTCACACACACACATGCACACACCTACACATATGCACACAGGCACACAGGCACACACTCGCACACACTCACATCACACACATATGCATGCACACACACATAGACACACACTCACACATGCACACATACACTCGCACACTCACACATGCACACATACATGCAGACATATTCTTACATACATGCACATGCTCACACACTCACATTACACTCACACACGCAGACACACACATGTACACACTCACATGTATGCATACAGGCACACACATGCACACACTCATACATACTCACATCACACATACATGCATACACACATATATACATACATACATACACACACATACACACACACTTTTGTATTCTAAGATTTTTTTTTTAAAGCTCCATTTAATCCCTGAGAGTGCAGATTATCAGGAAGGGAATCCCACACCACTTCCTTCTATGTATGCTGTAACTGCCCAACTATGCCACCTTCTCTTAATACACAAATCTCCCTTCACCAGCCTTCAGCTTCTGTCTGTGCCTACTTTCTGCTGGCTGCCATGTGTTGCTGTAGCTGGTAACATCCCTACCACCGCTCTGAATAACCATTGAACTTAACTTTGATTTGCATTGTTCTCATTCCCCCATTTATTAGCAAGCATATTGGTGCTGCCAGGATCGTATAATTATCTTTGTGTCTGCCAGATTAGGGTGTATGGTGTATTATTTCGGGAAGGCAGATAATGCTGCCATTTGGGGCCGTATCTGGGCAGTGTGAACATGCTTTAGAAAGGGTTTCTGTATAAATTAATTTCCTCTCTCAACTGTGTAATGACAGTATATTAATTTTTTGCTCTTTGAGGCATGCAGACTTAACTTGGAGTGGATTTTGTAATAGTCTCCCATGATACCACTGGCTTGGCAATTTGAATACCTTAGCCTGCAGTTTTTTTTTTCCTCAGAAAGAAAACTGATAATCTGGTGTGCCTCCCAGCTAAGGCAATGGTTAATCGAGAGTACTGGGCCTAAAGAGAAGGAAGTGGGTGGTTGATGTTTCCTGCTGTCAAGTCTAGAACCCAAGGGTTTGGAGAAGGGACACTCTCCTTCTCCCCAGGAATATCCCTGTCTTCCAACCTCCATTGCTGGGCCTTTCCTTACAGAATGTAACTGGGGGCCTGTAGTGGCATTCCTACTCCTATGAGGGAAGCCCAGGGACACTTCATAAAGATGTCTTTGTCTGAATAGACTGCCCGTGGGCAATACTGTAGTGTGTGGCAATGGAATTTTCTTCTTCTTTTGTTTGCTGAGAGCCATTTCCAAAGGTAATGGGCCCCATAGCAGTGACTTACTTTTTGCAGTTCTTGTTTTGTTTGTTTTGTTTTTGGTTGAAGCTTTGCCCCTCAGTGAGGGGGAGCCCTCAGTTTGTCTGGAATGGAGGCTGGTGGAGAGCACCCACCATGTCTTCTGCTTCCTGACTGACCTGTCATTTCTACAGGATGCCCAGAGCAGGGTCCACACAGGCAGGCATCCCCAGGCTCTGCCCTCATCAGTCACTCAGAGGGCTTGTCCCAACAGAGCTGGGTGGTGGCTCCAGATGTCCTGGTTCCACTGGTCTAGACTTGGGTAGGACAAGTGGCAAGTTTATTAAGTTGTATTAATTATTTATCTTGTTAGCTGTGGTAAAATACTGGGGGGAAAACAGCTTAAAGGAAGGGTTATTTTGACTTACAGTTTGAAGATACAAACCATTGTGGTGGGGATGATAGCTAGAGGCTACGTGTTGAGTCAGGAGCTACAGGCAGCTGGTCACAGGGGTTCCACAGTCAGGAAGTAGGAGATGCTGCTGTAGCTCAGCCCAAGGACGGGGGGCCACCGGCATTTAGGGCGCATCTTCCCACCTCATCAGCATGCCCAGAGAGCTTCTACGGGGATGAACCACCACACAGGCACACGGATGGCGCTAACATTCCCAGGTTGGGAAGTGTCTTATAATGGCTCAAGTTAAGTTGGTTGTCAACGTGACTGGATCTAGAACTAACCATGAGGTGCATCCTAGAACACACTTGTGAGGCGCTATCATGACCAGATTATGTGATGTGGGATGGCCCGCCCTGGATATGGGTAGAACCGTCTACCAGGCAGCACAGATTAAAGGAGACATCTTGCTTTTCCCTCTTACGTTTTATTCATCCTCCCTGTGGCTGCCACCACTGCTAAAGCCACTGTTGTTGCTACACACCCTCTCACTGGCACCAGGACTCAGTTTCTTTTCCTTCCTGACATAAACTGAAGGACAATCCTTCAGTCCTCCAGGAATCTGCGGTGCCTTCAGCACCTCCTTGGGACTGCCAGGGCATCTAGCTCCACAGACAAAGTATATAAGGGACCTCAGACGCTCTAGTGTGAAGGCAGCCATTGCTGGATTACCAGGCTGAAAGGTGTAAGCCAATGTATTAAGTCCCCTTTATAATATATAGTCATTAGATCACTGCGTTCCTCTAGAGAACCCCCACTGGTATGCAGCCCCTGAGAACCATTGCTATGGGTAGAGGTGGACTGAGCTGACTGTGGATTTGAATATCTCTGGTTCAGGTACAGGATTGAACTTTTAGATACTATGGCAACAAACACATACACACAGACCCCTAATGCCTTGCTTTGTGTGGTTCCATTTGTGTATACTTCTGTTAAATGCTTTCGTGGTCACTGAGATTGCTTGTGGCCTCTGACTGTGAGCTGAAGTTTCTTCATCAGAGATTTGGGGATATTAAAACCTACCCATTAGGATGATTGTGAGGATTAAGGGAAACAATATTTGGAAAGTGCGTGGTGTGGTGCCTGGTGTGTAGTAAGCATAATAGATGAATACAATTGTTATAACTGTACTGTTTTTATTATTGAAGTAATACTTCTAGAATTATAAGAGTTTAGGCCCTGAAGGCACTTGAGAGATAATGCAGTTTGAGTTTGCCTGTCTGTGTTGCCCTCTCTCTTTGGGAAAGGACACAGACTCACACAGAAGTGGGCTGGCAAAGTCTTGAGACAAGGTAACAAAAGATGTGGGGCTCCCGTTGGCTTATCTTCCAGTTGAACACTTTCCCTAAGCCCTCTGTCGATCACCTTGCTTTGAAAGATTTGCTTACCAATCAACACTTACCTTATGTCAAGGATGTTTTGATGTTGCACAACTGATTTTAAGACCAGAGAGATGTGAAGACTCCAAGAGCAGTGTAGTGAGAGCTCTGGCGACTGGCTCCTGTCTCTCAGGGGCCCCACACTGCTGGAGAGGCTCTCTGCCCTCACTCGGATGTTCCGGATGTTCTGTCGCTCTTCGGCAAAGAAGCAGCCATTTTGTGTCTGCTTCCTGCTTGGTGGCTCAGCTTGCGTGGAGCAAACCCAGGGTGGCGAAGGGATGTGAAAGAGAAGACAGATTCCTCCCAAGTAGCACAGGTGGTGAGTCGCCTCCTCTTTAGGAGGCTGGGAAAAGTTGAGCGATCCTCTCCAGCTGGAGTTAGAGGCATCTGTGAGCCACTTGATGTGGGCGCTGGGAACTGAAGGCAGGCCCTCTGCAGGAGCGGCACAGACTCTTAACCACAGGGGCATCTCTGTGACCCTTCACTCTTGTGCACCTTCAAGAAGGCTTACTTAACTTACCATCAGCCCCGCCTTTCCACTCCAGCTGCTTGGATGTGTGTCCAGGAAAAGCTTCGCTGTTCCCGTCCCTCCTCCAAGACCCTCCTCCTCCCCAAGCTACTTACCATCCAGTGCTTACTTACTACTGAAGAACTGCAGACTTTTGTATAAATCGCACCGTGTTTGCTTCAGGCCGTTCTTGGTTCTAGTTGTTTTTCTTCCTTTCTGGCTAATTCTTGACCATCTTGCAATAGGCCAGGCTTCCCAGGTTGCTTATAAGTGACGACATTAGTCACTTTCTTCATTACTGTGGCTTAATACCGGACAAAAGCAGCGTAGGGGAGGGAGGGTTCATTTTCTCTCCCAGTCAGTCCATCATGGTGGGGAAGGCAGGGCAGCCTGAGCATGAGGCCCCGTCACCCCACATCCGACGAGTGCGAGGCCGGGTCACACTGCATCCAGTCAGGAAGGGGAGAGAGATGAGCACTCTTGCTTAGCTCTCTTTCTCCATTTTCCTTTCTACTCAGTCAGGGATCCCAACCCACAGGATCCCACCCACCCTTAGAGGAGTCTTCTATCTTCAGTTAATCGGCTCTGGAAATTCTTTCATAGACACACTCAGAGGTGTGTTTCCATGGTGACTCTCTTCCACTTGGGTTCATGGTGAAGGTGCCTAATAAGCACTGAAGGGCAAGTATTTAAAACATTTTAATCATGAAGCCAACTTAGACTTTTCAGAAATGGATTTTAAAAGCCAAATACAGAGATTTCTTATTTTCTTTTCAAAACTTCTTACCATGGGAAGTTTCTTACCATGGGATATGGTTTCTTCCCATGGGAAATGACTCCATCAACAAAAGAATTAAGAACCAATTTATAAGCTAGACCACAACAAGATGGCATTTAGTGAGACAAGCAAAGGCTACACATTCTATGCAAATGCTTGGAGTGGGCGCATCTATAGACATAAACTAAACTAAACAAAACAACACCAAAACCCATTAGCAGTAGCTGAAGGCTGCTCATAGGGACAGACGTCAACTATACAAAGGCAGAGGGAGCACAACAGGGAGCACAACAGGATGATGGGAATATCCCCAAACTGGAATGAGGTAACTGTTATACAGCTCAGTAGAGTTACTTTAAAAAAAATTGAGGTGCAAATTGGAATCTCATAGCACGAGAATCTAACTCAATAAAACAGATAAAAAATATTGTTAAAGACAAGAAGACGGGCATGAGTGAGCAAAAGAGAAAGAATGTGAGTTACATCTCTGTGACAGGATGCCTGACGGAGCGCACGAAGGAGGAGATGCTCCTGTTGACTCATAGTTTCAGTGAGATTTCATTCCCCCGTGATTGGGAAGTCAGGACAGCAGGAGATGTGGGATAGCGTGTTAGCACACAGCAGCAGAGGGACCCCGGGCAGCTGAAACCTACCAAGGCCGGACGGTAGTGACCTATGTCTGCCAGCCAGGCGGTGTCTCTGAAAGTCTTTACAACCTTGCAAACAGAACCACTGGCTAGAGGCTGCGTATCAACACATGAGCCTGTGGAGGGTAATTCAGCCTCACACTGTAATATTCTACCTCTGGCTGCCAAAGGCTCATGGCTATCTCATAACTCAAAACGCATTCAATTCAATTTCGAGAGTAGCCATGGGGTGACTGTGACCAAAACACCTCAGATGAAACTCCCAAAGAACCTACAAATAAAATAAGAGTCCCTGCAGCCTTTGCAGACCCGGTTGTTTGAAGGACTGAAGCATATTCTGGGATTCATGGCAGACTCTTAACTGGGAGCCTCTGTGAAAGGCCACAGGAAAGTTTCACTTTCTAGCACTTGATAGCACCAAGTAAACAGCCCATCCCCCCACCGGGGGAGTGGAGGATGCCAAGAAAACACTGGAAAGCAAACTTTCCAAACCTCAGCAGGGCAATCATTAAACCCTTAGAGCTCCAGGTCCAGCATGTCAGGCAGGTGGAGGGCTCATCTGGGGCCCACCACACTTGGGAAGCCTTGACCCTCTGCGACTGACATTTGCAATATATGCCTCCTCCTTTGAGGCCTGTTCTACCGAGTATCCTAAGCTTTTTTTGGTCTATGTCCTACCATCCTGGAGTCTCCTTTACAGTTTAAACCTTATCTACACAGCTTCATGCACAGTCCAATCTGATCTTCCATACAGGAAATCTAATGCTGCCTGGCCTGCTGTACCTTGCCTGGCCTCACAGGTGTCTCTTTAGGTCCTTGGGACAAGTCCCCATGACCCCCCAACTCCTGTATACCTGAATAATACGCACCACATAGATGATGCTGATGTCTGCTGCCAGCCCAGTGTTACACTGGGGCCTGCTGGACTTGAACCTCCCAACGTCTGTGTGGCTAAACCTGGAGAAAGTTGGCCATGTTCGGAGAGGGCACACTGCAGCCCTATCTTTTCTTTCTTTTTAAATGAAAGGTGTTTTTTTACACCTTCCATCTTTTAGTGGATGGAGTCCTGTAAGACACCTCTCCTGTTTGTCTGGTGCGGAACGTACCGTCTCTTTAACAGTGATACTCTTTGACAATTACAACCACACTAGTTTCAGTCACAGCTTTCAAAGCCTGAATGCTCCCACACCATTCCAACATCATCTGGCTCCATGTTTTCCTCTGCAGCATTCTCACTGCCAACCTGTCTGAAGGCAGCGAGTGATGACCACGCTGTCTACTGAGGGCTCTGCTACCTTGAAGTTCATTGCTTTTGAATTCTCCCTCATTCAGGCTTCCAGCACATCTTGTCAGGACTCAGACAGAGCCCAGCTAGACTCTTTGTTAGGGTGTACCATGGACGGCCTCAGATCCGATGCCCAGGAGAATCACTGCTCTCATCGGAAAGCTCTTGACGACGACGACGTTTACTGTCTCTGCATTCTGGTCTTCTGAATCCCCACCAGGATGGTCCATCAGACTCTGCTCACATCGTTTTGCAGGTCACAGCTTCACATTTTTCCACCTAACCCCTACAAATCCGTTCAAAAGGCCCCAGAGCCCCAGAGTTAGGTTTCTCGCAGGAACAACCTCTCTCTTGGTGTCAACTTTCCTGTGTTAATTACTTTTCTTTCATGTTGCTGTGACAGAACACATGGTAGACTATCTTAAGGGATCAAAGTTTTATTTTGGCTCAAGCTTCCAGAGAGATTGCAGTGCATTCCGGTAGGCACAGCGTGACAGTGCGTGGCGAGACTTGTTCAGATCACAGTGGAATAAGAGGCAGAGAAAGCAGGCCAGAACCAGAGTGCAAGTGAGGCTTTGAGGCCCACTCTTACTGACCAATGTCTGTCAGCCAGGTGTTGCCTCTTCAGGGCTGTCACAGCCTTCAGAAGAAGCTCGGCCCTGTGTGATCGCAGCATGTGTCTGGGGCAGGGGTACAGTTCAGATTTAAACCATAACAGTCTGGGAGAAAGCATGAGGCAGAGAACTGCGTGCTTCTCAAGAAAGTCGTCATGATATTTGTTGAAAAAAATATTTGAAGCATGATCAGCCCTTTGGGGTGCCCAGTTCCTGAAGCCCAAAAGAACCTGACTGAGGAACACGTGCTCTAAAAGCACACACTATGTAAAATGCTTATGGCTTCTATATGACTGAGACGGAAACTTCTATATGACTGAGATGGATGGCTGTTCTTTGAAGGTCGTGGCTGTGGCACACTAGCGAGTTTTATGTAGCTCTAGCCCAGTGCCTGGACGAAGCAACATAGGAGAGGGAAGAATTACACAGTTTTGTTTCAGGGTTTCTGTCTGTTGGTTCCTCGGCCCCATGCATTTGCCCATGCATCATGGGGGTGGGAACATGTGTGAAAGGAGGCTGGCTGTTCACCTGGGTAGACAAGAACAGACCATGGACAAGATACCTCTAAAAACCTGTCCCCTGTCACATATTTCTTCCAACTTCTAAACTTTCTGAAACTCCCAAGATAGCAGTGTCAGCTGGGACCAAGTGTTTAACATGTAAGTCGCATGTGTGTTTGTGTGTGTGTGTGTGTGTGTGTGCTTGTGAATGTATGCATGTGTATGAGAATGTATATGTGTGTATATGTGTATGAGTGCATATGCATGTGTGTATATGTGTATGTAATTGAGTATATATGTGTATATGTGAGTGCATATGCATGTGTGTATATGTGTATGTAATTGAGTATATATGTGTGAATGTGTATATGTATGTATATGTGTGAGTATATATGTATGTGTATATGTGAGTGCATGTGCATATGTATGAGTGTATCTGTGTGTATGTATCTGTGTGTATATGTGTGTGTATGTATGTATGAGTGTGAGTGTATATGTCTGTGTATATGTATATATGTTTATATGTGTGTACATGTATGTGTGACTATGTGTATGTGTGAATGTATATATCTGTGTATGTGTGTGAGTGTATTTGTGTATATATGTATCTGTGTATATGCGTGTATATATGTATGTGTGAGTATGTGTATATGTGTGAACGTGCATGTCTGTGTATGTGTGTGTGTATGTGTGAGTGTATATGCCTGTGTAAGTGTGTATATGTATATATAATTGTGTATATGTGTGAATGTGTATATGTGTGTATATGTGTATGTAAATGTGTATATGTGTGTGTGAGTGTGTATGTGTGAGTGAGTGTGTATATATGTGTTGGAAAACACTTGTTTGTGTATTTATTCATCTACTCACTTGGACTTCTGCATTGCATCCTTCATGGTCACCTAGTGCTATCCTCTCTTGCTCTTCTCTTTAAATTTTAGACATTTTAGATTGAAACATCTTAATCAGATGAAATTTAGGGATGCACCTGCATTTTGGAAGGGGCTGGGGGGGTAATTTACTGAAATTCACCATGCAGAGGGCCAATTTGGAGGCTCTTGATCAACCCAATAGGTCTTCAATGGGGAGAGCAAGTGCACGGGTGGGGGGGGGTGTATCAATCTGAGGGAGATGTCCTCAGATGTGGACGGTGCTGTTCACTGGCAGCCTAAAATGATGCAATCTGGAGTCTTGGAATATTAGGTTCCCGGGGCTGCTTATCATATTTTCATTTCTGGGGCTTGCATAAGTAAGGATTAAACCTACACAGAGTTCTTAAGAGGGCTCTGGACACCCAGCGAGTTCTCACAATAGCTGTTATTATTCTGCACTGGTCCCTTCTGTGTTGTGCTTTTGATGTTCCTCTGTCTGATGGAGACACACACCCTTTGCTGTGTCTTGGCTTGGCATTAGATTACCGGTATTTCTCTTTCTTTTCCCACTTCCGTATCAAAGCACGTATTTATCAAAGCCTACAGGAAACCGCCAGAGTTTGCGTGCATGCTCTCAAAGGCTTCCTTTGAGTACCCACTCTGCTGAAGAGGCTTGCTTCCCTCTCTGCTTTCTGTAGAACGTCTGGCTCCGTGTCAGTTCCTTACCCAGAAATGGCTCTTCTAGGGTGGAATGCAATCCCTTCCTGCCCCTCTGTCTCACTTGAGCCCTTTGTCCTGCCTGCATTTTCTCTAGTAGCGAAGCATTTTTGGAGCCATCTCCCTGTTGCTGCCTTTTCTTTCAGAATCATTTCCTGGTTGGTTTGAGTTGAAAGTGTAATTTTCTCTTAGTTGGGTCCAAACAACATTAACCATTTCATCAACACCACCTCCACAGATGGTAAGATGGGAGATTTTCATCTCCAAATTCCAGTTTCGAATTGACTCGTATTCAAGTGCATTTACCTAGCGAGACCAAGGGTTGGGTTTTGATAGAATTGCCCTACCAAGCTATACGGTCTCTATCTCTTGGGCATGTAAGAGTTTTATCATTACAACAATGCGGTTGTCGATTTCCTCATTGCTGTGAGCAAATGCCTAACAAAGTGACCCAAGAGAGAAAGAGTTTACATTTGGTTCGCAGTTTAGAGCCAAGAAATGTGGTACAGCATGTCAGGAAAGGCACCGTGGAAGAGACATGAGGTAATGAGTCTTTCTTTTAAGATTAATTAATTTATTTATTATATGTAAATACACTGTAGCTGTCTTCAGACACCCCAGAAGAGGGCATCAGATCCCACTAAGGATGGTTGTGAGCCACCATGTGGTTGCTGGGATTTGAACTCAGGACCTTCAGAAGAGCAGTCAGTGCTCTTAACCACTGAGCCATCTCTCCAGCCCAAGGTAATAATGAGTCTGATGAAGTCCTCATTAGGGAGGAGAGGGATGAAGCTGGGACTCTCCAGCCCACGCGATATTGCCCCCAATATTTAGAATGGTTCTTCTCTTTCTAGTTACATTTCTCCAGAAGCACCCTGACAGTCACACCCGGTGCAAATCCTAGACAATTCTGAATCGAGTCAAATTGACAATGAAGATTAGCCATCACACTGTTTTGCTTTCTCTAAGATTCCTAAGGGGGACTTTGTCGTACTGTTTGTGAGTGTGTTTCCACATGTGTGTGCATATTTGTGTCCCCCCCCTCTCTCTCTCTCTCTGTGTGTGTGTGTGTGTGCACGCCTGTATGTCTGTGTATATATTATTCTAATGTATCCACAGGAGAAGCCACTCTGAGGGTCACTATAGCAATAAATGGTGTGTTTCTATTGCACACCGGTAACCAGAGCATACCAGATTTTGGAATGCAAACTGCTGCTCATGCTGTTCAACTCCCTGTGATGTTATTTGAGATTTTTAAAAACAATTAACTCATGCTTTAAAGAACATTCATTTCATTGATGAGTCATTCAGATAGGATTAAAAAAAATACCTGTTCTTTTCACAAAACTCATAAATATTGACAAATGTGTGTACTCGTACAATGTCACCATAGCCTAGACAGAGCTTCCCCGTGGTTCAGGGCTTTGAATCCTGACTGTGTCCTCTGGTAGGGAAGAGTGGATCCAGCTCATCTTAGTTAGGGTTTCTATTGTGATAAAACACCATGACCAAAAGTAATCCTGAGAAGAAAGTGTTTACTTCAGCTGATAGTTTCATATCACAGTCTATCACTATGGAAGTCAGGGCAAGAACTCAAACAGGGCAGGGACCTGGCGGGAGGAAGAGATGCAGAGGTCATGGACGCGTGCTGCATGCTGGCTTGCTTCCCAAGGCTAGCTTGGCCTTCTTCCTTACACGGTTATGACCACGAATCTAGGGATAGTGCCACCCACTGTGGGATGGGTCCGCCCATAGCCATCAATCAAGAAAATGCACCACACTACAGGCTTTCTAAAAACCCATCTTAGTTTCTCATTTTCTCAGTTGAAAATGCCTCTTTCCAAATGCCTCTAGCTTGTGTCAAGTTGACATAAAACTAGCCAGAGGAAATGACCTTTTGTCAGCTTGACACAACAAACATTTCACTTATTAATTCATAACCTTTCCTTTCTTGGTCATTCCTAAGAACTAATATTAATATTTATATCATAAAGAGAAAACATTACAATTTTAAAAAGTCCGACTCTCTATAAAAATTCAGACGCTCTAAAAGTTCAGTCTCTTTGTAACATCTAAAAGTTTCTTTTAAAGTTTAAGCTTCTCTCAAATATCCAAAGCCTCTAAAATATTCAGTCTCTTTAAAACAGCCATAACCTTTCTAAAACTCTAAGGTCTCTGTAAAACTCCAAAATCTTTTTTTAAAAGTTCAGAGTCTTCAACCACGGGATTTTGCAAAATAAAAATAATCCAAATACTTTCTAAGAACCAGGGTAAAGTCACAATCTTAACAAGGCAAATCCAAATTCTACAAGTATAAATAACCCAGTGTCCAGTGACTGGGGTTCACTCATGATCTTCTATGCGTCTCCAAACATCCTGGGCAACTTCTTCAGCTCTGCCCTCCGCAGCATACACAAGTTTTCTCCAAGGTTCAGGCCAGCTCCACTCAACAGTTGTTGCTGTTCCTAATAATTATTGTATGGCACTGGCTTCTCCAAAATATTGGAGTCTCTGCAACTGGACTGCACTTCTCCCAACAGCCTCCAGGAACTGTTCTCGTTAGTGTTGCTATTGCTGTGATGAACCATCATGACCAAAAGCAACTCAGGAGGAAAAGGTCTATTTGGCTTACACATCCACATCATTGTTCATCATGGAAGGGAATCAAGACAGGAACTCTAACAGGGTAGGAGGCTGGAGGCAGGAGCTGATGCAGAGGCCATAGAGTGTCCCAACCCACAGGACAGTCAGCAGGGTTCCTGGAGCTACCTAGGAAAAGGGCAAGGGGGGGGGTGGGCAAGAAACACAAAGAGGTCTACAGCAAGTCAGTATTTCTGATCAAGCTGTCAATCTTTAATTTTCACACAAGGCGTTATAAAGGCAAGCAAGCAGGTGTGGGGAGGGGTGAAGGGGGAAAGTCATTGTATTTGGGGGTACAATCTCAGGGGGCTAGCATCATTCTTCAGAAACAGTTTCTCAGAATTGTCTCTCAGGATCTTAGGGAAGATTTGGCAGATGCAGTAGGAACTTGGCATCATATTTCAATCGTGAGGAGGTGAAGTGGAAAGGAGTTGCTATGGTAATCTAACCACAGGTGAGCTTCGTTTGTTCGAGCCCACTCGGGTGAGCTCTGTACATACTGACCATCTAGCTTACTTGGCTAATCTTAAAACTAGTACATTTCCTTCTAAAGGCAGCCTAGAGAAAGCAAGCTGGAAATGGCTTAGAGGAGGGGGTTTTAGACCTCTGTGAGAATGGCTCCTGGCAATAGATGAGTGTTGCTCACATAGATGAGTGTTGCTGGCTTTGTTCACATGCTTTCTTATAGAAGCCAGGACCACTAGCCTAGAGATGGTTCCACTCATAAGGGACGTGGCTCTCCCTATCAATTACTAATTAAGAAAATGTTCTACATGTTTGCCTACAGCCTGATCTTGTAGAGGCATTATTCAATTGCAATTACCTCCTCTCAGATGGCTTTAGCTTGGGTCAGAGTTGACATAAAATTAGCCAGCATAGGGGCTCTGACCATGCCACATGTTGCCAAGTCTCAATTTCTCAACATGACCCTATCCATCCTTCTATTGCAACAGGGGCTACACCTTTACCAACAGCCTCTTCCACTCTGTCCTCAGAGACTCCAGTCTCATCACACAGTACCAAGTCTCAGGTGTGATTCATGGCCCCTTCAAGCCTTCAGCTGTGATCCATGGCCCCTTCAAGCCTTCAAACCCAGTACTGCCTGGGAGACTCCTACACATGACCAAGTTCAGTTACCAGCAGAAGATGCAACTTGAGCACACTTTGGACCACAGCTTCTATATCCTGATCCTGAAGACATTTCCCTGGAAGACTTCACCTCAGTGATGCTGGTCTCAGCTCTAGCTGGACAGCATGGATTGTCCTGGCGGAGATAAGGTTTCATTTTAGTGGATCTGACTTCTAATTAATTATGGCTTGTCATCTAGCTTCAATCTACAAGTATCCATTATATTAGCAAAGCAAAGGTTTCCCTTTAGTGGTGTTGGCCTTTCATTAACAGATTGTTCAGCTCTAGCTAACCAGAAACCCCAGATTCTTAACACTAATATCACAAAATGGTTCCAATACAGCCTCTATTTTCCCCTGCAGTGTCACAAGCTAGAACTCTGTCATCTGGACTGCTGTGAGCATTAGTGTCTAGGTGCTTACAATAGATCGTTAATCTGTGAGTGTTTAATGGCTATTAAAGCCCAAACTTCCAAAGTGCTTCTCTAGTCCTCCCCTATCACGGTCAGGGTCTGTTACAGCAATACCCCACTTCTGGAACCAATTTCTGTCTTCACTGGGTTTCTATTGTGATAAAACACCAAGATCAAAAGTAATTTGGAAAGGAAAGGGTTTATTTCAGCTTATAATTACACATCACAGTCAGTCAGTGAGGGAAGCCAACAGGAGTTCAAACAGGGTGGGAACCCAGAGGCTGGAGCTGATGGACACAGGGGAGTTCTGCTTGCTCGATTGCTCCGCAGGCCTAGCCTGCTTCTTCACACACACCTTAGGACCATCCACCCACCCACAGCAATCACCAGTTAAGAAAATGCTCCAAAGGTTTGCCCACAGGCCCATTTTATGAAGGCATTTTCTTGAGATCACCTCTTCCCTGACTGTGGCTTGTATCAAGTTGATGTAAAGCTAGTCAGGATGCAGCTTTAGAGAATGAACTAAAAGAAGAGTGGGTTCATGTTTACAAGAGCTAATTGCCCAGAAGGAGGTGTGATGGTAATTACCCCAATGAGAATATTGGTAGGAAAAGGGATTTTCCATGAAAGACCCTGAGGAGGGGCCCTTTCTCCAAGTCAGGAAGAGTACTCTGTGTTATGTGTTGGCGAATCTTTCATCTTGCACAAATTCCAGGTTGATGGTAAGTGTCCTGAGTCATGGCAGTCAGGTAAGCCCCCTCATCCTTCTATTGTCCCTTGACTGGAGCCAGCAAGACAATGACTGTGCCCCAAGCTGGACACACCCACACCAACTCCCTACAAGAACTCCTGCAGTGCTAGTGGCCATGCATGAGGAAATGGAGGCTTGGGGTGGAGTTGGAAGTGACAGAGAGGCATCTATGAGAGAAAGCAGCATGCTCAACCCTAACTCAGAAGTCAGTGTGGGAGAGGAGCAGACAGGGCCAGCAGTAATGTACAGCTGTCACCTGGCAGGTAAAAGCACAGATTCCTATTCAAACCTGAGTTTCAGGTAGGTCAGAGTAGCGTGTAAGTAGGACTCAACATGGCATTTAGGTGCACATATATTAAAAGTTAACTATTTGCATTGCATTCTATTTTAACTGGGCATGTTCTCTTTTATTTAGAGACCTTGCTTTACAATGTACAAAGGTCAACAACTGAGCAGCTTATAATGTCTGTTATAAATCAAAGCAATCCAAAGTAAAATAAAAGATAAGAACAAACATCTTTGGGGGGTCTGAATAAAGAATGTGTGCACATGTCTGTATATGTACATGTCTCTGTGGTGTGTGTGTGTGTGTGAGTGCGCGCGCATGTCTGTGTCTGTATGTTTCTATGGTGTGTGTGTGTATGTGTGCGTGTCTGTGTATGTACATGTCTCTGTGGTGTGTGTGTATGTGCATATCTGTGTATGTACATGCCTCTGTGGTACCTGTGTGTGCACATGCATGCATTCATTACTGTGTGTGTGCATATCTGTGTATGTACATGCCTCTGTGGGGTGTTTGTGTGTGTGTATGTGCATGTCTGTGTATGTACATGCCTCTGTGGTGTGTGTGTGTGTATGTGTGTGTGTGCATATCTGTGTATGTACATGCCTCTGTGGGGTGTTTGTGTGTGTGTGTGTGTGTATGTGTGCATGTCTGTGTATGTACATGTCTCTGTGGTGTGTGTGTGTGTGCATATCTGTGTATGTACATACCTCTGTGGTACCTGTGTGTGCACATGCATGCATTCATTACTGTGTTGTGTGCATGTCTGTGTATATACATGCCTCTGTGGGGTGTTTGTGTGTGTGTGCATGTGTGTGTATGTACATGTCTGTGTGTGTGTGTGCATATCTGTGTATGTACATACCTCTGTGGTACCTGTGTGTGCACATGCATGCATTCATTACTGTGTGTGTGTGCATGTCTGTGTATATACATGCCTCTGTGGGGTGTTTGTGTATATGTGTGTGTGCATGTGTGTGTATGTACATGTCTTTTTGTGTGTGTGTGTGTGTGTGTGTGTGCATATCTGTGTATGTACATGCCTCTGTGGTACCTGTGTGTGCACATGCATGCATTCATTACTGTGTATGTGCATGTCTGTGTATATACATGCCTCTGTGGGGTGTGTGTGTGTATGCACATTCGTTACTCTGTGTGTGTGTGTGTCTGTGCACTAAAGTGGCTCAAAAGTATAGAAATTGAAAGGCTGAAATGTGTGCATGTCTGTGTATGTGTGTGTGTGTGTGTGTGTGTGCATGTCACACACAGAGAAATGCTTTTTTAAAAAATTTGAGCCTAAAGTAAATTTGATGTTTTATTTATTTAATTTGAATCTTTGTTTTATGGAAAACCAATTTTGGGTTTTAAACCGAGGCTATGGTTTCCAGAGAGAACCCTATAGAAGCAGTTTTGTGTCCGAGAGCGTTTGTTGGTAGGGAATGAATGGACTGTGACAGCTTATTGATTTTCTTATCTTATTCCCACTTTTTTTTGGTAAAATCACTTTTAAGAAAACATTATACATATTCTAAAAAGGCCCTGTGGTTGTTCCCATACACCTGTGACAACTGAGAGGAGCCCACTTCCTTCTCTGTCTCTCTTATCCCTACAAAGAACCACCCGCAGCACTGTTAAAGCAGTCATTTGCTGTATAGATGCCCACAAGGGTGCTGGGAATTGAACCTAGGACCTCTGGAAGAGCAGTCAGTGCTCTCAACCACTGAGCCATCTCTCCAGCCCAATAGTTAATATTTTTAAGTTGTGTTTTAATGGAACTTAGTTTTTCCTGTAGTTTGTTTTCCTTGTGATCAGCCCTTCTCAAACTTTCCCCAGTTTCTCCACCCATGCTCTTATCATCCACCCCTTAAGAATAATTACCTTTGGCATTTTATTTTTCTTCTTTGTTTCCATTATTTCTGAGACAGGGTCTCACTCTATATCCCTGCATGGTTTGGTTAGGTGGGTATTGCTCTGCCTCAGCTTCCTGAGTAGTTGGCTGATACATGTGAGGACCACGCCCTGTGAAGGGTCGCTTTTTTAAGTGATCAGACACATTGTTTTGGTCTGCTCTGTTTTTCCTCTGTGGGTTGCTCCTCACAGTTTTTTTTTTTAATCTTCCCTTGTAGTCTGCGGTGGTCGATCTCCAGACTTCCACACAGTTGTCACCCGTGTCTTCGATTTACCTCCTGTCCGTGGGTTCTGTCTAGTTTCTCTTGTTATATCTTCCCGATCCCCCACCCTCTTCTTTCTTTTGTGGGAACGTATTGCTTAGTAGCTTCCTGAAAGAAGGGTGCACCGACAGGTCGTTTATTTGAAAATTTCTTGTCTGTAAGTGTCTTTATTTTCTTTTTGTGTTTGATGGATCGCTAGACTTTGTGTAGAATTGGAGATTAGAATGAATCAGAAATTCGAAACCATCGCTCCAATCTCTTTCCATCTCGCATTGCTGTTTCTGCTCCCCACATTGACATATTTCTTTTCTCCGAAAGCTTTCAGAGTCTTTATTTATTCCACACATGCTGATTCTTCATGATGACACGCCCACGGTCAGGTCTCTTACTTGTCAGACGGCTAGACAACTCTTGTCTTCAGTCCGGAGTTGCTTTCTCTTACTGTGACTTCAGGAATTTTCTTGTTCATTTTATCTGTTCTTTTCCCCTGTATTTCATATTAACTAGATATTTAATTTAATCGGCAGATCACCTAACTTTATTCTATTTCCCTTCTTGTATATGATGCCTTTTGAAATTGTTCTATTGTCTGGATAAGTTCGATTGTAGTTTCGGGGTAAATTCATAGCGTTTCTTCTGTGATGTTTCCATCAAACCCTTTTTAAAAGGCTGGTGAGAGGCTCAGTGATGTATGAGTGGGTAAGTTTGCTTGTGGCACTGCATGGTGATCCAGGTTCGAGGCCTGGAAAGCAGAGGATTCCTGGAGAGCCACTGGTTCAGACCCTGTTGGGAGGCATAGAAACTGAGTTCTGATGGCCATGAAGGAAGAATAGCAGACACAGTAAGATTGACACTCAGCAGCAAGACATGCTGGCTGAGTCTTTACATCTGGGCCACCGGAAGGGATGTCCACTCCGGGGAAGAGATTTCTTCTCCAAGTCAGTCCTTTCTGGGAGTGCCTTCACAAACTCACCTAAAGGCCTGGCTCTTGCTTGATTCCAGATGCAATAAAATTGACACTTCATTAGCAGCCTGTCCCGCTGCATGGTTCTATTCCAACTCCATCATTTGGTATACCCTCTTCTGCTTTTCTTTTCTCACTGGGATTTCAGTGGCGCTCTGCAAGAAAGGAGAGAAAGCCACAGAAGGCAGAACTTTTATCTCCCTCCCCAGACTCTGAACTACCAGGGTCCTGTAACATCCCCAACCTTGCCCAGATGGCATTCAGCTCCTAATCCACTCACCTCAGGCCATCCTGAGCCTGTTGTGAATGTATGTGTTTATGTAACTGACACATAGAAAGAGCTCAAGAGGATGATGGGAGGTGTGAGCAGAAGGAAGTGCTCAGGCCTCTGGAGAACTGAGCGCCGGTTCTTAGCATTGGGCCTCTTCTATTTAGTCAGGATTCAAAGACTGTGCAAGTGTACATGGACCAGTGCCAGCAGTGCCACAAAGCAGCAGAGCAGCGCTGGATGCACTGCAGCTGTAGGAGCCGTGAGACCTGTCCAAGAGTCCACCGGGCAGCTGCGTGTCTATCCGTACCCTTCCTGGACTCGATGGACAGATCTCATTGAAGTTCTTCTTCTTTTTTTTTTTTTTTTAATGTTTGTGATTTCTAAGTCACTTGCGTTAGTGCATGGGACTCCTTGGTTCGTATGAAGTGCATCCTTACTCTTGCCCGAGGGAGCGTGATCCTGGACGCCTTGGTGTACAATGAGGAAGCAATGGTGTTTTATCTCTCTGGGGAGTTTTGAGTATAATCCCCCAGCTTGCCAACTGCCCTTGCTATAGAGCCCAGATGCTGGAGAAAGCAGAGGAGCCGGTGTGACCGTGTGAGTATGGGCGGAGCAGTGAAGGGGCACTCAGCTGCCCTGCTATGGAGAACAGCAGCAATGTTCGCGGAATGCCTGCTGCGTGCCTGGTGCAGAGCGAAGGATTTAAAATCCATTACGGATTATGTTCATTTTAAAAGGCAGAGCCATGTCATTAAAGCAGGTAGTTCTCTCAAGATGTGCTGCAGATCACATCAGGGAGATCTCTTATGCCAGGGTCTGCTTTACTCTGTATGCATGGTGTCTGTATGGTGTTGACTGGCACTTAGGGACCGTGGAGTCACCATGCCCATCACCGTAACCTGATGACTGTCCTCTTTCCTGTCAACATCTCTGAACACTTGCGGCAAACCTTGCATTGCCTGTTGTAGACCAGTTACTAGTTGATTGGTTGGTTCTTGCTAATAGTTTGCTGTTCTCTGTGGTCAGGGGCGGGGTGCTTGGCTATACTGCCCGTGTGGAGATGAGACGCACAGACTGATAAATCCCTGCTTCGTTAGTGAAGTTCAAGGTTGAGAGACAGCAAACGATTCTTGGCAGAGCCGGCATGAAAGTGCATGTGACTGCGCCCGCGCACACATTTGGCGTCTCCTAGGTTACTTGTGTTTACCAACACCATTACTCCATTCTCCAAGTGTTTACATGATAGGTCCCTCCCTCTGGGAACTTTGGGGAGAGTTATAAGGGGGAGGGGGCTGGATAGTCCCAAGATCCACCAAGGATGGGGCAGTGGGATGACCACCTGTAAGTGCAGAGGAAGGAGGGGAAGCAGAGAAATAAACACAGGTGATTGAAATCACGTTGTCAAGCTGGCCACAGCCCATGAGGGAACAGCCTGTTGTTTAGAAAGCCTGGGTCAGGACGCTGGCGTGCTGGTGCCTCGCACTGGGAAACAGGGGCAGGAAGACGCAGGGTTCAAGGTCATGTTTGGCTACAAGGCCCTGGAAAAAAACAAACCAAACTAAAATGGGACTATGTCCAGAAAGGAAGGACACCATGGGTCCATGTCGTGACAAGGGATCAGCAACTGAAGGGGAAGTGCGTCCCTGACAACCTAGGTCTTTGTTCCCCATCCGCAGGCGCAGCCAGGTAAACCTTCCTCCTGCTGGTCTGCTAGCTCCTAAGGGGTCTCGCTTGGTTCTTGCTCTGGTTAAAGGTTCCTCTAGGTAGTGTGACTTCGCCAAAGGATTGGTGTAGGGGCGCTACTTTCTAGCCCGGGAGGTCTCCCTGACCAGTTCCTCAGCCTCCTTACGTGCTTTGGCTGGTGGTTTGGTTTCCAGTGGGAGAGCGGAAGTGGAATTGAGAACAGAGAGGATGTGGATTTGGTGGTTACGCAAAGGCTGAAGGATACATGGCTGGGACATTGGGCAGGGTGTTAGGAGAAAGGGGAAGTGCCGGTGATTCATTCCAGTAAGAACTCAGGAGAGCCTGGGACAAGGAGATTTATGTCCTGTGGTGTTTGGTATGAGGTTGGCAGTGTGTTTCTTTGATTTGGAAGGTTGGCTGAGGGCAAGGCGACTCCGAGAGCACCAGGTGCCTCTTTCGCTTTTGCTCCGTTGTGCCAGCTTCAAGGGTCTGATCAGACTCGCAGTTAACTCTGACCAGTGAGCCAACGTGCAATGCCACATGCCTGTATTCTGTCCTGGTGCATCCTTTTAAAATGAAACCGAGTGTAGTTCTGTAATGTGTAGTCTGGCATTGAGAGGCAGAGGAAGAAGGAGCAACAACCTTAGGTTATCTTTGGCTACACAGTAACTTAGAGGCCAGCCTGGGTTACCTGAGACTCTGCCTCAACAAGTAAATAATTTTATCAGTACACATTCGTTGGAGAAATGCAACAGTGTTTCTGTATGACTTTTCCAAAAATGTCTTTAATGTGCTTGGATCTATTCACCCCATTGCCTTTTATTTTTGAATCAAGATGTACATAGCCCCCTTTTGTCCCCTTAGGTCCCTTCCTCTTCCCAATTAGTCTTTCTTCTGCTTTCATGCCTTTTAAAAGAAAAAAATCTAGATTTTTGCATTTGGGAGAAAACACGCAATATCTACCTTTCCGAGTCTGGCTTATTGCTGCTGAGGTTCCGTCAGTTTGAATGACGTCACTGCAAGCTTCCTCCTAGCTGAATATTACTCCAATGTGTCCACCTTCCACATTTTCTTTAGCCATATCTCTGTGGGCAACGTTCACTGTTGCATGAAAATGCAGTGTCAAGCGCAGATGTGCAGACCCCCCTATGGTGTGGTCTCTGGGAGGAGGGAGTGTAACTATGTAGCAAGATAGGGAAAGTCTGGACCACGTGGCTGATTTTATTAGCTGTCTCATCAGCCATACACAAGGCTTCCCCCCCCCCCCCCCACACACACCCTGATTCTGAACCTGCCCAGAATTTGTTGTGCACTTATTTATTTTGGTGATGACCAGTCTAATGGGGTAAGATACACTCTCCATACATCTTGATTTACATTTTCCTATTAGCTAAGGATGTTGAGCCTATTTTTTTATTCATTGATGGGTTATTTATATTTCTTCTCAGATGGGTCTGTTCTGCTCACTTACCCATTTATTTAGTGGGTGCTTTGATTTTTTTGTACTAAAGCTTTTTTTTTCATCCCTCACTGGATGAATGGACGATGAGGCTTGTCCACCCCATAGGCCGTCTCTTCATTCTGCCAATTGCCTTTGCAGTTCATAGGCTTTCTCATTTCATACAATTCTATTTTTATTTTTTAAAGAGAGTTTCATTCTTATTTTATATAAATGTGAGTGTTTTTGCCTTTGTGCATGTATGTGCACCACATGCATGTAGTACCCATGGAGGCCAGAAGAGGGCATTGGTTCCCGAGAACTGGAGTGACAGGCCACTGTGAGCTGCCCTGTAGATTCTGACGATTAAAGTTGGGTCCTCTATGGGGGCCATGTCCCAGCTCCAGATCCCACTTTTCAATCCTTGGTTTTATTTCCTGGGCTATTGGAATCTTTGCCGAAGTCTTCGCCTGTGTCTGCATCTCTTACAGTCTGCCAATGACGTTTTCATCCAGTATTTTTAAAGGTTTGGGTCTTACATTAAAGTCTTTGATCCATGTTGAATTGATTTTTTTTTTTTTTGGTACAGGCAGAGAGATGCACGTCTAGTTTCATTCTTCATTCTCAGCACCCCCAAAGAGGCTGTCTTTCCTCTGGTGTAAATCCTGAGTCCCTTTGTTGAGAATCAAGTGGCTTCTTTCTCCTATCCTATCCTACCTTACCTGCCCTAGCTGGTTTGCAGGTGTGTTTGGGGGGCATTGGAATACTAGTTTTGTTACTACAGCTTTGTCTTATCCTTTGACATTGAGTTGGAGCATTGAATTGCAATGCCACTTTTGATTTGTTTCCTGGACAGCTACAGATACAGAACCCCCTTTTCTCTACTTTCATTGGCACCCAGAAACATTGGAGCTCCTGACCACTCTGCCAACCTTGATCTTGAGGTAAGGAACAGCCCTTCCATCTGTGGGGATAATCTGTTTTCAAGAAGCATCTAACCCACACATCATCAGATGCATTGTAAAGAGGGTGACTTCATTTTCTAGGGGAGAAACCTGGCTTTTGGAATGGAAGGACAAATATGGAAAATGATCCTAATCATTGATATAAGTATCTGGTGTATCCAGTATTCAGATACCACAAGGAAAGGGAGAGAACAGGAAGCAGCTGGGCACCATCAAAGGGCACAGATTTTCACACCAAGAGAAGCAAGTTCTACAAGCACATCAGACAGCATAGGGACCATGGTGAGTGTGTGGAATGTGTCCATGTTGAGGAGAGCTGGTTGTCAAGGCTCTGCCTACGAGAGCAGTAAGTCTCTACTTACTTATCAGTAAGTCTACGAGAGCAGTAAGTGAGGTGATAACTATGTGATGTCATTTGATTTAATTATCCCAGGATGGATACATACATAGAAACACTAGGTTGCATACGATAAATGGACATACTTTATAATCTGTTAATTACAAAACAATAGATTAAACATTTTTCATGGTTGAATTAAAGAGAAAACATCTGAAAAGGACTCCCCAGGGATGACTGTGAAGAATGGTCTGAGAAGCAGCCGTCTAATCATATAATGAATGCCAACCCCGGGAACTATGTGGCACAAGATCTGATATTTCTGTATGTCAGTTTATGCATGTTTCTGTATGTCTTCTGATTCTTTCCTTAGGTGTCACTGAGAGGACACTTTTGGGCTAAGATGAATATATGTCTGAGACTTTGGAGGACAAGTTTATTCTCCTTTTTTTTCAGGTATTTTATTTTTCAAATCTGTTCTTGCTACATAGCCCTGGCTGCCCTGAAAGTCACTGTGTTACTCAGACTGGCTTGGGACTCTCTGCAGTCCCCTCCTCTCCCCCACAGATGCTAAGATTATAGGTGTGTGCCACCCGACTCTCAGTCTGCCCTTAAGTCTTCTATTTCTTTGTCCTTCACGAGTTCTTCCTAGTTTTCCAGGCATGTTTTTTATTGTGGCCGGGAAATGTGCTCAGTTTGCCTAGGGCCTCTCTGGTCTTTTGATTTCTCTTGAATATAGAGTTCATGACATTATTTTGATGATGTTTTGCAGGGATGAGGAAGGAGGGTCGGAGGGTCAGACTGTGGGCTGCATGTCTAGAGATTTGTCTTGCTTTGGGGAGCAGTAAAGATGAGTCCTTGTTGAACTGTAAATGTTTGGGCTTACAATGTGAAGGGAGTCACTGATAGATTTCCAGTTCTTTAGATCTGACCCAAAGAATGGGTGTCTGGTTACTTGGCCTCTGTCTCAGTCTCTGTCACTGTCTCTGTTTCTGTCTCTGTCCCTTCCTCTCTCCCATTCTTCCTTTCTTTCTTCCTTCCTTCCTTCCTTCCTTCCTTCCTTCCTTCCTTCCTTCCTTCCTTCCTTCCTTCCTTCCTTCCTTCTCTCCTTCTTTCCTAGACCAGGTCTCACTCTGTAGCCCAGGCTGGCCTAGAATTTGTGGCTATCCTTCTGCCTCCATGTCCTCCTAAATGCTGGGATTACAAATGTGAATGATCACACCTGCTTCAACAGGATGTTTGTTTCGTTTTGAGATTTGGTCTCATATAGTCTAGGCTGGCTTTGAACTCACACTGCTGCTGAAAGGGACCTTGAACTTGGGTTTCTGCAGCTTCTACCTCCTGAGTGCTGGGACTCCACAGGAATGCGCACCACTATGGTGGCTTTATGCAGTGCTGGGGTTGAACCCAAGACTTGGTGTACCTCAGGCAGGTAGTCACGCTGTCCAGCCCCTTGGAAGGATGATTTGAGTTGGAGGAGACAAGCTAGACACTTAGTAGGTGCTCATGGATGGAGGCAGCAGGTGATGTTCATGAATGAACTCCCTCACCTCGAGGACTCGTCTCCACGAGGGACCTGCAGGATGCTGCAGTTGGGTCTGATGAGAGGACACTTTTTTTGCTTCCTCCTCACAGTCCAGTGAGGAGCAGTAGCAGTTGGGGGAAGTGTTCTGGAGATGGGTTGGTACTCTGCAGGACAGAGCTGATGGCAAGGCCCTTCAAGAGGCTGACGGGCCTAACTAGGGTGTGGGGCTAAAGAGAAGCCCTCCTGTCAATCCCAGTGATGCTTACAGGTTTGAATGGCACATGGCTGCTCAGCAAATGTTCATTACATGGAAACAGACATACTTGTCACCATGGGGACTCCAGGTTGAACACCTACACTGATAAGATGTCCTGCCTGAGGGCCAGGGCTGGGCTGGAGGTGGGGCCAGGGCTGGGCTGGAGGTGGGGCCAGGGCTGGGCTGGAGGTGGGGCCAGGGCTGGGCTAGAGGTGGGGCCAGGGCTGGGCTGGAGGTGGGGCCAGGGCTGGGCTAGAGGTGGGGCCAGGGCTGGGCTGGAGGTGGGGCCAGGGCTGGGCTGGGGGTGGGGCCAGGGCTGGCGTAGCCTATCCTTTTTCTTCCTGCTCCTACTTTATGTGTATATATATATATATATATATATATATATATATATATATGTATACATACATACATACATATATATTTGAGACAAGATCTCATTCTAGACCAGCCTGGCCTAGAACTCATAGAAATCCCTCTGCTTCAGCCTCCCAAGTGCTGGGGTTATAGGCAAGTGTCACCACACCCAGATTTTTAAAAGTCTGAAGTTGAATGCTTAACTCTAACAGTTCCCATAGGTGTTCTTCAACTAAGGGGGAGGGTGGTGTCCTCTTGAAGCAGCTGTTCATTTGCTATTCTGCAGTTCTTCACATACTTCAGGTTTGGGGAGTAGCCAAGGCTTGCCCGAAGGCTTGCTAGCATTACAGACTCACCGTGCCTGAATCTGCATTTTACCAAATCCCCTGGTGATTCATCCATGCATTAGAGTTTGAAAGGCCAGCTGCAGGGGTCTATAATGAAAGTGTCTGACTTCTTCCAGGTCCCGGAACTAGAAGAGAAAGGACAGACTGTATGAATAAGGAATGGCGGGTGTCTGGGAGTCAGAAGAAGAGAGCACTGCAGAGCAGAGCGGAGGAGGTCCCATGGGCCCTCGCCATCTGTTGAGCCCGTCATGGCGGCTCTCCCTGGGGAGGAACGACTCCCCTGAGACATGCTGTTCATCTTCTTGATGACAAGTAGATCCATCCATGGGAGACCTGCTCTTTGCTGGATTTTAAATCCACTGCCGAGCAGCTGTTATTTTTGCAAAGGTCAAAGGGCATCTTAATATTCAGGATCACTCCCTGTGTTGGATAAATTTATGTCAGCTTCACGCAGGCTAGAGTGAGCTGAGAGGTGGGAATCCCAACTGAGAAAATGCCTCCGCAAGACTGAGCTGTACACAAGCCTGTGCGGCATTTTCTTAATTAGTGATTGCTGGGGGAGGGCCCCGCCCATTGTGGGTGTGGCGTCATCCCTGGGCTGGTGGTCCTGGGTTCTATAAAACAGCAGGCTGAGCAGGCTGTGGAGGGAAAGCCAGGAAAGAACCCCTCCTCCGTGACCTCTGTGTTAGTTCTTTTCTCCAGGTTCCTGCCCTGTGAGTTCCTGCCTTGACTTCCTTCAGTGACGGAGTATGGTCTGTGGAAACGTAAGCCAAATAAACCCTTTCCTTCCCAGTTTTCCTTTGGCCATGGTGCTTCATCATAGCAATGGTAACCCTAACCAGGACAGAAGCTGGCCCCGGGACAGTGTGGCACTGCTGTGACAGACCTGACCACGTTTCGGGGAGGACTGAGGAACCTTGGGCTGGAAAAGCCAGTGAGTGCTGAGAGCTCGGCTTGCTGCTCTGTAGGAGCGTGGACTATCAGAGTGCTGAGTGAGAGCAGTGCAGACGGCGGAGGCCTGGCTTGGGAAGGTTCAGAGGGAAGCAGAGCCTGTGCCAGGCCATTTGTGTGACGACTCTGTGGTTCTGGTCAGCTGGAGCCGAAGAATCGGCTGTGATCGACAAGAAGCCGGACTCACTCCAGTGCAACCGTTGCTTTGCTGGGACAGTGGATGCTGGTCAGCTGGGCTGAGTGCTTAGCTGTGAGTAACGGAAATGGTTCCTGAGAGTTAACAGGAACCATTTCCTGGAGCTGCAGTCTAGAGGTAGCCCAGGTTATACCTTGTGCTGCCAGCTGAACTTTGTACTGTGCAAGAGTCTCCCAGGTGGTACTGGTTTTGATGGCGTGAAGGATTCATGGAGAGCTACTGAGGCTTGGCACTGGGAAAGGTGACGCGAGATGAGGCCATTGGTGAAGGTGCAGTCTTACTAGCAATTGAAGAGAATTTGAGGCTTGTCACCATGGAAAGAGCTCAGCAGAGACTATTGGTGAAAGTGCAGCCCAGTTGCAGCGCAAGACCCCAGCATTTTGGAGATGCCAGTACCACGGGATGACCACCAAGAACAGCAGTGGCAGTGGAGTGGAGCTGGCCAGAATCTAGAAGACAACCCATGTGCACTGCAGAGGGCAGAGCTGGGGAAGTGCCCTTGGAGACAGCCAAAGGCTTTTGAGTGAATCCCAGATATTAGATATTGAATTATTCACGTTGTTGGAGCTTGGTTTTGCTTTGTATAGATTGTGACTGTGACCTGGTTCTTCCCTCTTGAAGTAAGAAAGTATTTAGCTTTTTAAAAATTTTATAGTAGCCCACAGTTGAGAGTTGATTTTTTTTTTAAATCTGGATTTTAAAAGAGACTGGATTTTCACATAGACTAAACTTTTTTTTTGCAAGAAAATCAAATTGTTTATTGAGTACACATGATAATGGATGATACACAAGCTTTGTTCCCATCTGTTATTTTATCTGATACCGTCATTCAATTTTGTTAATGCAAAGGGTGTGCTAACAACCATTTTATAACCAAGTTGTGACCTTGCTTGGATGACTCTTCAATGGTGAAACTCATTAAAAGTTACAACAGTAACTGGCAGTTTAACACCACCAAGGTTTTTGAAGACAATGACTTCTCCACCCAAACAACCAGAAATAAATTGCAAATCGAACTTGGCACCACCCTGAAGGAATTCTAACTTCACCCTGTTGGGGAAGTTTACCAAGATGGCTTCAGAGTAGACTGACTTTACACAGATCATTAAAAAAAAAAAAGACACATTTACACATGGTCAGACTATTACATTAGCAATCAACAAAAATGTATATGAATTGGTAAAGACTTTGAGACTTTTAAGTTTGTAATATTTTTATTTGTGATATTATTAATCTTGGGGATGAATCAAAAGAAAAAAAAGGACAGGTTATGTCTTTAAAAATGTTGTGTGTCAAGTTGAGAATTGTGTCAGTTGTGGTGGCTAATTTTATGTCAACTTGGCACAGGCTAGAGTCATTTGAGAGAAGAAAAACCCAACTGAGAAAATGCCTCCATAAGACTGGGCTGAAGGCAAGCCTGTAGAACATTTTTTAAATTAGTGATTGATGGGAGAGGGCCACGCCCATAATGGGCGGGGCCGTCCCTGACTGGTAGCCCTGGGTTCTATGAGCAAGCCTGGGAGCAGCACTGGAAACCCTAATCAGTACATAGCACAAGTGTGGGCGCCTGCGCTCACATCCTCATAAAATAGTGAGCATAGCGGTGTCACCTCCATGCCTGGGGAGAGGGCCGGAGGGTCCAGCCAGCCTCGCCTGAACAGTGACCTCCAAGTTCAGACCGTGTTCAAAATATAAGGACGATCTGATGGAGGGCCACACAGTCTTAACCTCTGGCTGCCCATGTGAATATATACACATGTCCATATGTGCACACACAGAACTCCTACAGGCCAGGCATGGTGGGGGCTCATACCTATAATCTCAACACTCAGAAATCGGAGCCAGGAGAATCACTGCAAGGTCTAGGCCTAGCCTACTTAGTAAAATCTTATGTCAAAAGAGACAGACAGACAGACAAACATATAAAACAAGATCCCTCCTCCAACAAAACCCCCACCCCACCCAAATTCAACTTAAAACACCCATAGATAGAGGTGTTGGGTACCCTTGTGCATCAAAATGAAGCCCCAAATGATGTGCTGATGAGATGGAGAGGGGAGGAGTAAGGAGAGATGGGGGCGGAGGGGCTTGGGGGTGGGGGCGGGGAGCTACTACACCACTCTGCCCGGCACTGGCTCTAGGGTTAGGTCAGAAGTAACCAGATCGTTTATTGAGGTCACTGTTCTCTGGGGCTGTGTTACGCATGTCCTGCTGACACCTCACCTGGACCGGAGTCGTGGCAAAGGTTCTATTTACTGGGGAAGAGTCTCAAAGCTCTCAGGTCAAAGAGCCTGGGAGCTCAGGCGCCGTGGCCAATTGTGTTTCTCCATCTCGCTTTCATTTCTGTAGGAGCAGCGAAGGAAGAATGCTCAAGGTGCCAATGAGGGGATAGGGCGGGGCCTGGCTGCCTGAGAGACAGGTCTTGAGAAGCTTTGTGACGAAGCTGACCAGACCTCACAGACGCCGTGTGGGTACTGTGGCTCTGAGCTACACTGTTCAGAGAGGAGGCAAGACGGACAGGGTTGTTCCTCAGCGATAGACATCTGAGGATAGGGATAAGAGGTTGTCTCAGAAGTTCCGTCTTCACCGCGTGGTATTTCCCATGATGCTTTGTTACCTCTTACTAATAGCATGCCTGTCGTTATTCTAGGCATCGCATCGGTGTTTATAGTGTGTTTCTTAGGTTACCCTTGCTGCTGCTTTTTTCCAATGAGAGCAAACTATGCCCCTTATTTATTTATTTATTTATTTATTTATTTATTTATTTATTTATTTATTTATTTATTTTGAGACAGGGCCTCATTACATAGACTAGGATGACCTTAAATTTATAGAGGCCCACCAGCCTCTGCCTCCTGATTGCTGGGCTTAAAGGTGAGCACCATCATGCCCCGCCCTCATTCCTTCTGGTAGGTATCGTATTATGTGTTCCTCATCCTCCTGGACTACAAAGTAAGGTGGGGAAATGGGTTTCTGGATAAGTTTTAGACTTTACAGTGAAAAGGGAACAAGGAATCCCAGTGTTGGGTGAGTCAGCTGTGGAAAGAATTAACCAGTGATGGCTTTGCCCTTAGCTGGAGTGGGTAGGTCCAAAGAACAGAAAACAAGGCACCAGGTTAAGCAAAAAAGCTACTGCAAGGTTGGATGCAATGATACTGCAGAAGGGGTGAGATGGGTTAGATGTGGGTGGGGGAGGGAAGGAGAAGAAACTTCCAGACTAATACTTTTCTTGCTTTAATGGTTAAAGTTTGCTAAGGGACAGTCCTGCTTCCCAGAGGCAGTAGGCAGCTGGACTTATGGCCTTAGGCTCTGCCAAAGGCTTGCCTGAATGAAGTTCCACTTAGTCCCAGCCCCACAGGAGTGGGACTCAAGAGGTGACATAGAAGGCAGGGCGCCAGGCCTGGGGTGGTGTCTTAAGAACCAATGTGAGTGGTTGGGGCAAAGAGAAAGAGAAACTTGGGGCGGGAGGAAGGTTGGGGAGGGGCCCTTAGATCATGGAGAAGGGAGAAGGGTCTCAGGAGCCCACGGGTTGCAGGGTGAAGCTCTTAGCCTATTGGAGGATGAAGTCTTCACCTGCCCTCATCCACCACAGACACATGGCCTTAAAATTGGACCTGTTTAATGAATCCTGTTGGAAATTCCCCATTCTTGACATTTAAATAACGTGAGTTGAACCTTTGATCCAGTTCACTTTATAAACTACTCAACATGAATCGCTATGAGGTGGTCATTTATTTCCTCCTCTGTGAGCCACTGACCCAAACAGAAAACCTCAGAGGTTTGCCTTTCCAGAGCTCCTTGGAGGGTGGAGAGCTGCCCAGACTCTAACCAGAGGAGCTAAGCCACCGGCTCCCCCCTGCAGCTCACTCACAGGATGGGGGCCAGGGTGACCTATATTGACTCCAATTTGCCATGCATTTCAAAGCAGATTAGGGGACCCTTTGAACAGGCTCTGGGCAGTCAGGTGTCCTTGCCAGCACCCCAGGAAACCACATGAGACCCAAATAGTGGCTGGCGCTGATTGAAATAGTGTTTTCTGGAATTTCAGCCCGAGGTTACTTTCTGGCTGAAAACAAAATCACTTTGCCCAGGAAGTGACTGTGGCACTTCCAGGAAGGAGGATCCCCAGAGATCACAGAAGAGGACCCCTAAAACTTACTGAGGAGGACCCCTAAAACTGATGAGGACTCTTCAGAATGGAATCCTAGCAGACGAGGAGATGAGACCTAGAAGAGAGATGTGTGTTTAATGGGGATGTTTTTCCCCAGGCAGCTAAATAAGTTTTCATTTTGAACACACACATAATTCCCCCTCCCCCAAGCTCTTGGCTCTCCAAGCAGTTGGAATAACTTGGATTAAATAAGAAAATCTCAACCTGGATGTGGTGGCATACACCTGTTATCCCAGTGCCTGAGAGGTAGACACAGGAGGATCAGAAGTTCAAGGTCATCTTTGACCGCATAGTAAATTTGAGGTCAGAATGAACTACGTATGAGACCATGCCTCAAAAAAATATCTCACTTGACATGTAAAAAGTATTTATATAATTATACTAATATGTGATATACAATGTTGTATATTATGTTGTATCATAACACAGCTGTTTTATAATGTGTGATATATAATTTAATATAACTTATAAAATGTATTTTGTATCATATACACATCTAATAAGTTACTCTTTGCAGTGCTGGAGATAGACCTGCTAAGCAAAGTCTGTACCACTGAGCTAACCTCCAGCACACATTCTTAGTTAAATGTCTGTGGCTAGATATCAGATAGTGTAGAGGTTTTCATCCTAAGGCATTTCATAAATGCACATAATGCACATGCGCCTGTGTGCATACATACACATATATCCATACATTCTTACATGGACACCCTCACATATGCACTCAGACACCTTCACACACACGCACACACATATACACATACACACACACATGTATATCCATATACTCTCATGCCTACACAGGTGCACACCCTCACATGTGCTTGCATGCAGCACATGTGCACACACATACACAGGCATACACACACAGGCACAGATCCATACACTCACACTTGCTCACTTGCATGTCCTCAAATATGCACACAGATATCCCCACATGTGCACACATGTGTGCACACAAGCATACACACATGCACACATATAAATATCCATATACTCTCACATGCACACCTCATATATGCACTCTGACACCACACACACACACACACACATATTCATATACTCTCACAGCTACATAGATACCCTCACATATGCATGCAGACATGTGCACACACAGGCACACACAGGCATATATATTCATGCATTCACACCTGCTCATATGCATGTCCTCACATATGCACACAGACACCCCCACATGTGCATCTCCCCCACACTTCTGCAGCTTAGGAGTTTACCCCTCTGACCCTTGTTAGGTCTTGAGACTCCTGTGTCATCTCCCCCCTTTTCCCAGGCCCGCCTCAGCTTCTCTGACACGCCCCTTTCCTCTGTAGCCCATGGCCATCTTCTCTTCCTTGTTCCCGAATGTCCCCAGGTGCAGTGACACCAGGAAGGGACCCATGCCTCGGAGCTGTCCTCCTAGGTGAGGCACCACACTGGAACTTACGTCAGGAATGGAGGTGAATGAATGCTCGCACGAAGGAAGAGCTTCCCTCTCTAATCAGAAGCTGTGCAGGCACAGAGCCACGGACAAGGACTGGGGAGCAGTGGGGAAAGCCTTCCTTAACATTCTCAGCACCAACATCATGAGATTATGATGCTTGAAAGACCGACCCCGGGGGTGGGGCCTTTAGTTCAGTCCCTAGCCTCCAGGGGAAGTGAGACTTCAATTATTTGAGACAGATGGCTGGCTGCGGCTAATTTTAGATGGCCTCCAGGAACAGGCCGCAGCTTCCCTTGGCGACCAGTCTGAGCCCTTAATAATCGGGGTGGGGATGGCAATGCTTCACTCTGAGATGTCAGAGGCCATTACTGTCACCCTAATGCAGAACCCAAGGGCAGGATGAGCGCACTGTGCATCTGGTGTTGTGTCCACTTAATCCTCTTCTCTGCTTCTCTACAATCCACTTTACTCTGCAGCATACAGAGGCTCGTCCGCCCTGCAGCCCTCCCATGCAATTGAAAACCAGCTTCCTATTCTATTGTTATTGGTGTGTGTGTGTGTGTGTGTGCACATGCACATGAACACTCGAGCATGAACACACACACACACACACACACACACATACACACACACACATACACACACATGATGTGAGCCCATGCATAAACATAGAGGTCAGAGGTCAACACTGGTGTCCTCTGTCATTCTCCACCTTGTTTGAGACATAACTTTCATTGAACCTGGAATATTTCAGCTACATTGACTAGCCAGTGAGCCCTAGGGACCTTCCTGGTTCCTAGCCCTCAGACCCCCCCCCCCCCAGGGATTAGAACTCAGATCCTCATGCTTTTGTAGTGAATGGTTTACCCACTGAGCCATCTCCAAGACCCACAACACTTTGGTTGGTTGGGCTCAGTGGATAAGAGGACAGCCCACCCCTCTGCTCTTGGATAGATTCGAATGGTGGCTTATTTCTGATCTGTCTAACGTAGGCTCCTAACGATGGAGGTTGTCTATTTAAGCATCCTGCTGTTTGCTAAAAATGGGAGATGATACAGAAATAAAAAAGTATTTGAAGTCGCCATGTTGGTGACTTAAGAAACTCATTTGTAGGGACTTCCTCCCAGCACAGATTCATACACCTGGAACCTTTCATATATATATATGTGTGTGTGTGTGTGTGTATTAATAATATATAGCCACTTGATATGAATTACCTCATTGTCAGTTTTCTTAAAAATGTAACATCATATATAAAGGCTTATGCCTTTTCCTTAGAATGAGCTTATATATAAGTCTATGAGATTTTGTTATTGATTTGCCCATGATTGACACAGCCATTTTTCTTCTGGTGGAGAATTTAAATAATTTCCAATTAGAAAAAAAAAGAAGCTGAACATGGAAGTTCTGTATGAGCCAGCTACGCCTCTCACAGGCTGAGACCCAAAGGACCCCACTTCTGAGCGCTGAGATGCTTTGAGATGTGCTTTGGCTGTGGTCATGGTGGCCCAGGATGGAAGCAGCCAGTGTCTGTGTCTGGGGGAAGGATGAGGAAAGTTCTACAGAGACACACATGCTGTATTCAGCCACAAAGAAAACTGAATTAGTATCATAAGTGAAGTGTCAGTGCACTGGCTGGTTTTGTGTGTCAACTTGACATAGGCTGGAGTTATCACAGAGAAAGGAGCTTCAGTTGGGGAAGTGCCTCCACGAGATCCAGCTGTGGGGCATCTTCTCAATTAGTGATCAAGTGCTGAGGGCCCCTTGTGGGTGGTTCCACCTTTGGGCTGGTGCTCTTGGGTTCTTTAAGAGAGCAAGCTGAGCAAGCCAGGGGAAGCAAGCCAGTAAGAAACATCCCTCCACGGCCTCTGCATCAGCTCCTGCTTCCTGACCTGCTTGAGTTCCAGTCCTGACTTCCTTTAGTGATGAACTACAAAGTGGAAGTGTAAGCTCAATAAACCCTTTCCTCCCCAACTTGCTTCTTGGTCATGATGTTTGTGCAGGAATAGAAACCCTGACTAAGACAAATTGGTACCAGGAGTGGGGTATTCCTGTGACAACCTGACCATGTTTTGGGGAGGATTGTGGAAGGACTTTGGAACTTTGAGCTAGAAAAGCTGTGGAAAGTTCTGTAGGAGCTTGGAAGACAATGTTAAGAACAGTACAAAAGATGGAGGCCTGGCTTGTGAAATTTCAGAGGGAAGATTAAAGACTCTTACAGTGGCCATGTTTCGATTGTGAAGATTCTGTGGTTTTGGTTAGCTGGGGCTGAAGAATCAGCTGTAAGTAACAAGATACCAGAACCACTAATGCAAACCTTTGTGTTACTGGGACTATTGATGCTGGTTAGCTGGAGCTAAGAAATTAGCGGTGATTAAGAAGAGACCAGCATCACTGAGGTGAAATCTGGGAAATGTTTTCTGAGAGCACAGAGTGTGTTCCAGAGATAGCCACAGTTGTATTTTGTGCTGTGGCTGGACTTGTTACTGTGTAAGAGTCACCCAGATGGTACTAGTTTTGAAGGCATGAAGGGGTCATGAAGAGCAGCTGAGGCTCTTGGCACAATGAGAGGCCAGGGAAGGCCATTGGTGAAGGTGCAGCCTCAGTTGCAATTGATGGCCCAGGACTTGAAGGGGTCAGGCATAGGAGCAGAGGCTTTTCACCATGAAGAGAGCCTATGAGAGGCTATTGGTGAAGCCTAATTACAGTAGAAGTCAACAGTGTTTTGGAGGTGCCAGTACCATACGATGACCACCAAGAACAGCAGCAGCAGTGGAGTACAGGCATCTGGAGCCTAGAAGACAATCTGTGTGCTACAGAGGGCAGGACTGAAGAAGTGACCCAAGCCCTTGGAGGAGCCCAGAAGATCGTGAGTTGGATCCCAGACATTGAACCATTGGAGTTGACTTTTGCTTTTGGTTGTGACTGTGCCCTGATATGTTTCCCTCTTGAAGGAAGAATGTATTTTAGTGGAGCCCAAAGTTAAAAGACTTTTAACTTTTAAAAGACTTTGAATTTTAAAGATATTGGACATTTTAAGGTGATTGAACTTTTAATATGTAAAGACTATGGGACTTTTAAAGTAATTTAGATCTTGGGGATGAATAAGAAAGTAAGGGTTGAGGCTTAATAGTGATGTGTTTGTGTGTCAAGTTGACAAGGGGTCAATTGTACTGGCTAGTTTCATGTGTCAACTTGACACAGGCTGGAGTTATCCCAGAGAAAGGAGCTTCAGTTGGGGAAGTGCCTCCATGAGATCCAGTTGTGGGGCATTTTCTCAATTAGTGATCAAGTGTTGAGGGCCCCTTGTGGGTGGTTCCACCTTTGGGCTGGTGCTCTTGGGTTCTATAAGAGAACAGGCTGAGCAAGCCAGGGGAAGCAAGCCAGTAAGAAACATCCCTCCATGGCCTCTGCATCAGCTCCTGCTTCCTGACCTGCTTGAGTTCCAGTCCTGACTTCCTTTGGTGATGAACAGCAATGTGGGAAGTGTGAGCTAAATAAACCCTTTCCTCCCCAACTTGCATCTTGGTCATGATGTTTGTACAGGAATAGAAACCCTGACTAAGACAGTCAGAAAGACAAATATGTTTTCTCTCACATGTGGACCCTAGGTTTCAGTGTTTTCGCACATACATGAGTGTGTGGAGGATTCAGGTTAAGAAGACAGAAAGGGGACTGTAAGGGGGTTAAGGAAGGGTTGGGGAAGGGAAGGAGAGAAAAAGGAGGATAAAAGAACATAGGTGACATTAAAGCAGAAGGGGACATGAGGGGGAGGAGGAGGACTAGAGTGGGAAGAGGGAGACTAAAGTGGAAGGAAAAGGACTAGAATGGGCGGAGGGGGACATGAGTGGAAGAGAAAGACTAGAGGGGGAGGAGGGGGACTAGATTGAGAGGAGAGGGACATGAATGGGAGGAGGGAACAAGAGTGGGAGGAGGGGGACTAGATTGAGAGGAGAGGGTCATGAATGGGAGGAGGGGACAAGAGTGGGAGGAGGGGGACTAGCAGCAGAGGGCGGAGAGGTCGGGAGGGAGGTGGGAAGGAGGATCTTTTCACGGTGCTCCTCTTGCTGCTGCTGTGCTCCAGTTGGTTTGCCTGCCCAGAAGAGCACTCCATGAGGTGTTTGTGCCTCTGCTGGGATCAGTAGAGCTCTAGAAAATCTAAAAGCTGTTCTTGTCAGTCCCTGGCACTGTGGGGGCATGTGCCGAGGCCATGCTGTACCCCCAGCGGCCATTTTAGAAGTCCTGGCCAAGGCTGATGTTCCTGGAGGAACAGGCCCAGGTTCTACCTTCAGATAGTAGCTTCCTTGGAGACAGAAAATAAGTTTTAAATGAGGAAGAAAGAGTTTGACATACTTTTTTTTTCTGGCCTAGATATAGAAAAAGTAAAATTTCTGTACTGAGAAATTCTGAGAGAAACAAGGAGGCCAAGGGGGGCTTCCGATGGGGGCAGGCTTCAGAAGAAGTAATCAGAAATGCTGAGCCTGGAGGGCAATCATGAGGGGAGTGGGAGAGGTCCTTCCCCAGGTGGGGCTGGAGGAGAGGCGGCTCTTCAGTCTCCACTGGAGACTGGCAGTGTCACAGCACAAGGACGCGAATTCAGAAAGAGATGAATCCGAGAGGGATTGAGCCAACAGAGTCTGGAAGTAGTGTGAGAGGGGACGAGCACATAAGGACTGTCTTAAAAATGTGTGCGTGAGAATATCCGCCGGCCTTGCACCACTGAGGCGAGGCCTACCGTACACTGCTAATGGAGTGAAGGGATTTATTTTGGCTCATTGTTCTAGAGCAGTGGTTCTTGACTTTCCTAACACTGCGACCCTTTAATACAGTTCCTTATGTTGTGGAGACCCCAACCATAAACCTTTCCTTCTGTAAACCACCATGGGCACAGTGGCTTATCACAATAGAAAAGTAAAACGTCGCAGTCCCCTGCAAGGTTCCCTTCCTAATGGCATAAGGACTTTGATGTAAGGCCCCAACTTCAGAGGTCCAACTTCCTACACTGACAACATGGGCAGTTGGTCTATACTGTAGCAATGAATATGCCAATCTCAGGAGGGCATCTCCATTCTTCTGAGAGATGATGGATGGAGAGGGAGAGAAACCCAAGGAACAGAGAGGAAAGTTCAAGGACTCTAGGGTGACATTTCTCTGATGTCTTATCAAAACCCTTTTGTATTTGTAAAAAATCTGTTATGGGGCTGGATAGACCATGTAGCAGTTAAAAGCATGTGCTGCTATTTTCGGAGGAACCACACCTCCTGCTTCTCTGACCCCATGATGGGCAGCTCATGACATCCTGTAACTCCATATCCAGGGGACCTGACACTCTCTTCTAGTCCTCAAAGACAACTGTCTCAGATGCCCATACTCATACACATATTTTTTTGTAGGTTACCAAAATTAGGGCCTTTCAACTTTTGTATTATTAATTAATTAATTAATTAGTTAATTAATTACTTCTTTTTGCATGTATCTATCTGTGTGGTGTGCATGCATGTGTATGTGCATGTTTATATGTATGTGGGTTGCATCCATCTTGGAGGGTGAACATGATTGTATGTACGCACGTGTGCGGAGGCCCAAGGCTGACATCGAGAGGCTTCCTTGATTACTCTCGACCTGATTCACTGAGGCAGGGTCTCTCAATTGAAAGAGAACCCGCTGCTAATCTAGCTAGCCAGCTTGCTCCAGATATCCTCTAAGTGCTGGGATTACAGATGACCCACCACATCTACCTTAAGGCATTCACATGGGTGCTGAGGATGTGAACATGGGTCCTTGTGCTTACACAGCAAGCCCCTCACTTGCTGATCCATTTCTCCAGCCCGTCCGTCCGTGTCTTTGAGACGGGAATGCTCACTTTTGTGTGGAGTTCACTCATTTGGCTGGCCTGGTGGGCCAGTGAGCCTCAGGGAACTGCCTGTTGTGCCTCCTCAGCACTAGGATTACAGGTGTGCTCTACCACATCTGAAGTTTTCTCATGGGTCTGGGAACTGAACTCTGTTCTCAGGCTTGCACAGAATGGCCTTATTAACTGATCCATCTCCCCAACCCCAAATTATACTTTTAGGGTGAGTTTGTCTGCCCTTCCATGCCTTAGTGGCTCTGCAAACATCTGTCCATCAAGACGATGTCCTTGTGACCCTTAATTAAGAGCTGAAAGTCACCCTAACTGCCAAGGAAAGAGTCAAGGGCTAAACCAGCCCTCAAGACAGTGCCCTCTGGAGATCCGAGCCAGGGCAGTGAAGTCCTTGCTGTTCCTCTCAAGACATTAAGAATTCTTTAGAAGCTGCTGTTGAGGTCATAATACAGTTGTCCAAATTGAAAAGACATGGTTACAAATCCTAGGGTCATATTTTTAAGTTGAGTAGATGTAGAAATTAGATTTTTATGAATGAGTTATTTCCATGCCATTGTACTCTCTAGGTGGTTGAACACTTGTATGTTGATTTGATTAAGCAGTCTACCAGAACACAAGCCGTAATAGGCATCTTGCCTGAGCAACTTCACATACTTAGAACTTCAAAGGTTGCTTTTTTTCTTCTAAGACCTCCGGGTGTTTTTTTTTTTTTTTTTTTTTTTTTTTTTAAACTGTAGTATTAAGAAAACCATAAAAGCCTTGTGCAGCTTCCTGGCTCAGTTTTCACTGTTGTTATGTGGTTTTCATTGTTGTTGTGTGGTTTTCATTGTTGTTATGTGGTTTTCATTGTTGTTATGTAGTTTTCATTGTTGCTATGTGGTTTTCATTGTTGTTATGTGGTTTTCATTGTTGCTATGTAGTTTTCATTTTTGTTATGTGGGTTTCATTGTTGTGTGGTTTTCAGTGTTGTTATGTGGGTTTCATTGTTGTTATGTGGTTTTCATTGTTATGTGGTTTTCATTGTTGTTATGTGGGTTTCAGTGTTGTTATATGGGTTTCATTGTTGTTATGTGGGTTTCATTGTTATATGGGTTTCATTGTTGTTATGTGGTTTTCATTGCTGTTATGTGGGTTTCATTGTTGTTATGTGGGTTTCATTGTTATGTGGGTTTTACTGTTGTTATGTGGTTTTTATTGTTGTTATGTGGGTTTCATTGTTGTTATGTGGTTTTTATTGTTGTTATGTGGGTTTCATTGTTGTTATGTGGGTTTCACTGTTGTTATGTGGTTTTCATTATTGTTATGTGGTTTTCACTGTTGTTATGTGGTTTTCACTGTTGTTATGTGGTTTTCACTGTTGTTATGTGGTTTTCACTGTTGTTATGTGGTTTTCACTGTTGTTATGTGCTTTTCATTGTTGCTATGTGGTTTTCATTGTTGTTATGTGATTTTCATTGTTGCTATGTGGTTTTCATTGTTGTTATGTGGGCTTCATTGTTGTTATGTGGTTTTCATTGTTGCTATGTGGTTTTCATTGTTATGTGGGCTTCATTGTTGTTATCTGGTTTTTATTGTTGTTATGTGGGTTTCATTGTTGTTATGTGGGTTTCATTGTGGTTATGTGGTTTTCATTATTGTTATGTGGTTTTCACTGTTGTTATGTGGTTTTCATTGTTGTTATGTGGGTTTCACTGTTATGTGGTTTTCATTGTTGTTATGATTGTTGTTATGTGGTTTTCATTGTTGCTATGTGGTTTTCATTGTTGTTATGATTGTTGTTATGTGGTTTTCATTGTTATGTGGTTTTCATTGTTGTTATGTGGGCTTCATTGTTGTTATCTGGTTTTTATTGTTGTTATGTGGTTTTCATTGTGGTTATGTGAGCTTCATTGTTGTTATGTGGTTTTAACTGTTGTTATGTGGGTTTCACTGTTATGTGGTTTTCATTGTTGTTATGTGGTTTTCATTGTTGCTATGTGGTTTTCATTGTTGCTATGTGGTTTTCATTGTTGTTATGTGGTTTTCATTGTTGTTATGTGGTTTTCATTGTTGCTATGTGGTTTTCATTGTTGCTATGTGGTTTTCATTGTTGCTATGTGGTTTTCATTGTTGTTATGTGGTTTTCATTGCTATGTGGTTTTCATTGTTATGTGGTTTTCATTGTTGTTATGTGGGCTTCATTGTTGTTACGTGGGCTTCATTGTTGTTACGTGGTTTTCATTGTTGTTACGTAGTTTTCATTGTTGTTGTTATGTGGGCTTCATTGTTGTTGTATAGTTTTCATTGTTATGTGGTTTTCCTGTTGTAGATCTGTTGGAGAGTTACAGCTGTGAGTGAAGTGTTAAGTACTTATGCATCTAAAGGACGCTGGTGAACCATCTCTGGACTCTGTGTAAATGGAGTTTCATAAATCATTCTAGAAAGCTGGCCCAGTAGTATAGCTATAACCTCGGAACTCAAGAGGCTAAGGCATGAGGATTTCAAGCTTAAGGCTAGACCTGTCTCAATAAAATAAGAGCTGGGGAGATGGCTCAGTGGATCCCCAGAACCCACAGAAAATGCCAGGTGTGTGTGGGGAGCCTGGTTAAGATCTTAGCCTCAGGAGATGGAGCCAAGGGATTCCCCGAGCAAGCTGGCTAGTGAACCTAGCTGCATCACTGAGCTCTGAGTGTGATTGAGAGATCTGCCTCAGTGAATAAGGTGGAAGAATGATTACGATTCCTGATATCAACCTTGGCCACACACACACTCGAAAATGGGGGAAAAACCCCAAACACCCTTCTTTCCAAAAAAGTACTCTACAATTCTACCTCATATAGCATGTCACTCACCCCTATTAGCTGTTGAGATAGCAGGAGAGAGTGTAATAGTTTCTTTCTCTTCCTATGGCTATGATAAAATACTAGGACAAATGCAACTTAAGAGGGAAAGGGTTCATCTTGGATCATAGTTGGAGGTCACAGTAAGTCATCACAGGGAAGTCACAGCTGCAGGAGGTAAGGCAGTTGGTTACATTGTATCCAAAGTCAATAAGCAGAGGTCCAGGAATGCTTGTGTTACTGTTTCCTTCTTATGAAGTCCAGGATTTCAGCCTAGGGAATGGGACTGCCCATAGTGGGTTATGTCTTCCCTTCTCAATGAACACAATCAATGAACCTCTCAGAAGTATTCCCAGAGGCCCATCCCCCTAGAGGTGATTCTGAATCAATCTCATCAAATGACAGTTGAGACCAACCATTGCAGACATTTTACAAGTTAAAAAAAATCTCTTTGTAGAGAACTGTAAAACACAGAATTTCACACACTCTATCTTGAATCAAGTCAGGGAGCTGTCAGGTGGAACCACAGAGAACAAAGCTTTGTTGAAGGGCACAAATGTACTCCACAAGGGACTGGGCCACATCTAGAAATAGTGAATGCCAGGGAGGTGGTTCCCAGAGGCCAGAGAATTGACAGGGTGGCAGCAGAGGTAGGGGCATTTTCAGTTGTAGAAACGAAGTCTTTTCTGCAAGACTGTTGGGATTGTGCTGAATCTGAATTTAAACTCTGCTTGATATAACATAGACCTTGACTGTTCCCCAAAAGGCCCATAGGTACTATTTCAAGATAATTGAAGTTTTAGAATCTGGGATTTAGTAGAAAGCTGGGTCAAGTCATAACTTTTGTTGTAGGTAGAGTTGTTAACTTGACACCTAAAGCCATATGGGGAAGAGGAACCTTAACCAAAGACTCACCCAGATCCGATTGGTCTGTAGGCAATGCCTGTGAGGCATTTTCTTAATGGCTGATTGACAGAGGCAGTCCCAGCCCAGTATGGGAGATGCCACCCCTGGGTAGTGGTACTGGCATGTATAAGAAAGCAAGCTATGAAAGTCATGGAGAATAAGACAGTAGGCAGCACTTTTGTGGTCGTTGCTTTAGATCTCACCTCTAAGTTCTTGCCTTAAATTCTTGCCCTGGTTAGACTCCATCAGGAGGAGTCTAATATGTTAAAATAAGCCCTTTCCTTCCCAGATTGGTTTTGCTCATGGATTTTATCACAGCCATAGAAAAGCAAACCAGGATATCCTTGAGGTGGATATTACTGTTCCAGCTGTTTCCTTCTTTCCCCTTGCTTCTTGGCCATCAGACAAACACCACACACTTCTCCATACTGTACTCTGCCACCACAGGGCCAAGCAACAGGACCAAGTGACCATGAGCACAGATAAGCATTCACTCCTTCCAATCTGTGCATCTCAAGTATTCCTCAGATATTCTAGGAAGCTGGTTAGCACACTGTCCCTCCCAACTGTGCCTGTACCAGTGAGGAGAGTAAGAAGCAAGAATCTGTCTGTACTGTGTATGGGGTAGCGCTCCAACTGGGGGAAGCCCCTGCTAAAAGGACTGAGAGCTATCTGCCCCACATAGGAAGTACAGAGCCAATTCTGACTCCAGTCAGGGAAGGATTTTACCTTCTTTCCTCCATGCCACCCTGAGCTGAGTGGGTGTGGGTTAGGGTCGACAAGGAAGTTAAAGAAGAAGACAGTGTCTCCCTGTGCTCTCTCCACCACTTTGCTTCTCAGTGTCTGTTGCTGTTTCTAAGCCCAGATCAGACAGAGAATTTTAAATTAAATGAGATTAAAGTTTTGATTCAGATGTTATTGAACACTTTAATACCTCCAAATGCGACTGTTATTTAGTTTTAATACTTTTTTGGTGGCTGAAAAGGCCACAGGATCTGTTTCAAATACCAAATGAAAGACAGAGGAGTTTTAAAAAAAGAAGGGCTTTTAATATTTTACTCCACTTGCTTTGGGTTGTTAAACGTAGTCATTATGGAGAAGGAAGAGTCTTTGTGTGTGAGTCCTTATTTTATGTGGGAAAATTTCTCTAGAACTAATGGCCAAACATGAAGTAATAAGTCAAATGTTAAAAATACAATTACGGTTTTTAGATAGCAACACTGGTAACAACCCATTGGCTAACTCTTAGGAACTGACATCACAGATGCCCCTGCCTCTTTAGCAGGGCCTCATGTAGCTGAAGTTGACCTGGAACTCCATATGGAGTCAAAGATGGCCCTGACACTTTGATCCTTTTCAGGGGCCTGGTGCTAGGATCATAGTTGTGCACTACCATGTTCAATTTTAGGCTATGCTGGGAATTAAAGCCAGGGCTTCACTTACGCTACATTACACTACATTCTCTCAACTGGGGTACAGCCCCAGTCTCTTGCAAGAACAAAAACAAAAACAAAACAAATAAACAAAAAAACCCCACAAGCTTTTCTTTGTATTCTAGTTGCCCTGGTGAGAAAATGTCTAAAGTCACAACAATACAGTGTTGAAAGCAGAAAGCAGCCTACAGAACACCTCATTTTTCTTTGTTTTGATGCCTTTGTCATTATGGTACTTAAGAGAAAACTCACACACACACACACACACACACACACACACACAAAAGCATGCAGATTTTATTTTTCCAAAACAGAAGTATGATTACACAGTACATATTTGGTTTTGAGATGCTGATTTGTTGAATATTTCCATGTTAATGCACAAAGATCTGCTGTAGTTCTACACTGTCATTTACACATGATGTAAGCATGCCCCCAAAGATGGGGCCTGGTTTCTAGAGTGGCCATGTATTTTTAATTGGTTGGTTCATTAAGATGTGGAGAAGTGGTCCAGGGGATATGGCTTCGTGGGTAAAGAAACAAAATTAGTTGCTGTGTGAGTAGAAGGATCTGAAGTCAGAGCACCACCACCCATGAAAGCCAATCATGGTGCTCCCCATCTGTAACCACAGTACTGTGTGTGTGTGTGTGTGTGTGTGTGTGTCTGCATGTGCAAATATGTAGATTCTGTGGGTCTGCTTGATAATTTGTCTAGCACAGTAAGCTCCAGCTTCAGTGAGAGACTGTGTATCAAATCATAAGGTGAAGAACACTTGATGAAGACACCTAATGTCAACCTGTGGTGCTTCCACATGTGCCTGCTTGGGGTGAGGGAGAGAGGGAGGGAGGGAGAAAGGCAGAGAGAGAGAGAGAGAGAGAGAGAGAGAGAGAGAGAGAGAGAGAGGAGAGAGAGCACAAGTGAGCTCTGGTGCCATCGGTCTTGGAAGGGATTAATGATTAATGTAGCATTTATGGGACCCCAGTTAGTTCCCATAAGAATGAGTTGTTATAAAAAGAATAAAACTGGCATGGCCTTGTGCTATGCTCCTTACAAATGTTATGACTCCTGCTACGAGGCCTTTAATAGAACCCAGTAGAGCCTAGTACAAGCCGGCAACATTTTCCTGAAACTTTGGTTTATTTTCTTTATAAACTACCCAGCCTAAGGTATTTTGTTATAGTAATGAAAGTTGGACTAAGACAGAAAGTTAATACTGATGTGTGGAAGCCTTTCTATAACTCTAGCAGAAAGTGTGGGAATGGCTTTGAGTTGAGATGAGGTAATTGGCAAAAGTTGGAAGAATGTGAAGGAGCAGGTTAGAAAATACTAGATCGCAGCAAATGGAGCTGTGTGTATGATTGAGATAAGGGTACTTTCCTCAATACAGCCTCAGAAGATGAGGACAGTAGGAAATGACTGTCAGGGTACTGACTGTCCTATGGGAATGAATAGTGTCCATTGCTGTGAAGAGCCCAGCCTTGCCCATGCCCTGAGGCTTATATACAGTTAAGTCAGAAAATGATCATGGAAGATGTTTGGTGGGGGAATTTTCAAACACCAAATATTGAGATGGGCTTTAGTGAGAGTCTTAGCAAGACTTGAGGATTAGTTCCTGTCTTCACTGCGTGGACAAAAAGTACCTAAGAAAAACAACTCTGAGGAGGAAGGTTAATTTTGTCTCATGATTGGAGGACACGGTCATAGCTTAAAAGCCACTGGAGTGGCCTTTTCCTTACTGACTGTAGGACCCTAGCCCATGGGATAGTGCCAACTACTTTCAGGGTAGATCTCCCCTCCCACGTTAGTCTTTTCTGGAAACGCCCTACAGTGCACACCCCAAAGTATGTTCCACATAGGTATCCTCCTGAGAGTATTGACACTGGCAGTGGATGTGTTGACTGTCACACTCAGATGAAAGGAAGGCAAACAGAACAGATAGATTAGGGAGGGAGGGCAAAGGATGGGAATGATGCTAGCACAGGTCCGGAAGCCTAGAATATAGACGTGTCAGAAACAGCCTTTGCCCTGACCCAGGCCACCTTGCATTGTGCTCCTGTCCGGTGAGGCATTCTGTGGTAGCTCCAGGCGTGGGTTCTGCAGGCTCAGCGTAGCTCATGCAGCAGCAGACCTCCCTGTCTCCCATGTGATGTGCCTTCAGCCATGCCCAGGCTACACAGAGTACGATGGCTTCCATGATGTCTATAGCCGGTTGGAGGTCAGCCCTAGGAGTGGAGCTGCTTGCCACAGAGAGCCCTGAATGGAGTGACCCACACTGAACCTGGAGTCAGGATCCCAGATAAATGGACCCAGCAGCTCGTAGGGTCCACCTGGGAAAGCCAGACAACTGAAAGAGCAGCCAGCTCTTCTCAGAGAAACCTTTCAACTCACGAGAGAAGTCTTGCTTCCCTCCCAAGTGGAGGAAATGATGCCAGCCAGTACTGTAGCCATCTTCTCTTCCAAGCCGTGTGCCCAAAGGACAAACGATACTGACTTCCTGCTAGTTGTGGCTTTGGCTTCTCAGGACCAACGGAACTCCTAAAATCAGAGCACAGAATGAGCAACAAGTTTCCTACAAGGAGCACTGCCCTAACGGAGGCAGAGGCTTAGCCACTGTGACACCAGCTCAGCTCAAGCCTCCAGTAGTCACTGTGACACCAGCTCAGTTCAAGCCTGCTCTGCTGGAGGACCATGTCTGTTCCTAGCCTGGTGACTAGTCACCTATTCATAATGACAAGATTGAAGAAATGACAGGTAGCACAGAGCTCTGGGAAATCAGGAAGCAGGCAGGGGTGGGAGGAGGGGAGACTGTGTCTGTGTTTGGGGGTGGGACTTCCTGCGGCCTTGAGAGAGTCCTCGCTGAAGTGTGCATAGAACATGGTGCTGGGTGTGGGGGGAGCAGGGGTAGAGCTGAGGATATAGCTCGGTTGGTAGAGTCTGCTAATCAGGGGTGAGGACCCACAAAAGAGCTGTCTATATCTCGACCCTTACTATTGGGAGGGTGGAGACCGTCGGGTCCCTGGAGCTCACTGGCAAGCCGGCCTAGTTTATGAGTCCCAGGTTCAGTGAGAGACCATACCCCAAAGATACAGTGGAGAGCAGCAGGACTGGCCAGAGATAAACACAGTTGCCACCGAGCCTGATCCTTGAAGCCCATACGCTGGAAGGGAAGAGCCACCATTGGCAAGGTGTCTGCAGATCTCCCCTTGTCCACCATGACCTCAGGAAGTGGAAGGAGCGACTGTATTCCTTCCCTGAGAGACTCAATACTGTTAAGACGTCAATACTCACTTCATTGATCTGTGGCTTTAGTGTGAAACCTCAATCAAAACTATATACATTTTTTTCTTAACACTTGATAGGGTGGTTCTAAAATGTGTGTCTAAGTGCAAGGAATCTATGCCGGCTGAGATAAGCAGAAATTACCCCTCAAAAATGTTAACGTTACCGTAGAGAAGGGAATCTACTTCTAGGCCATCTCCTCCCTTCACAGTCCATTTGGTTGGGTAAGTCAGTCACCTGGCCTGGGGGACAAGCCTGAGGAAGGTGGGTTCACTTTAAGCCATGCCAAAGAGATGGGTGAAATAATTATCCCTTCAGTGAGACAATATGCTTACCCTTCCCCAAATTCCTACATCCTAGCACAAACCACCATGAGGTTTTGTTGGCCTTTGTCCTTCAGATGCCTGCCAGACGCCCGCCCTCCCTTTCTAACCTCTCACCCCAGTGTGGCTCCTGTCTGGATGGAGCTGGTCTTCCTGCCAGCTTACCTCAGTGTGGCGGCCCTCCTCACATTTTTTTTTTATCTCTGGTTTTTTATTTTTCTTCCCTTGGGCAGCTGTGGACATTTGCAATTTGCCTGTCCTGAGGAGTTTCTTTTTAACACTCATAAGATTGTCCTGAACCTCTCTTTCAGTCTGTTCTTAAATTCTTTTATGAAGGAGACTAGGAAACCCAAGGGGGACCCCCATTTCCTCTGAATTATCTACACCTTAAGTTTTGGAACCTGTGAAAAATAATGCTTCATGTTTTGAAGACAGAAGTGACACATCCTCTGAGTACCTTATAATGACGTTCAGCAATCAACACAAGATTCCTGTGACCCCGTGGGAGTTTTTTTACCCCGTGTACACAACGTAACCAGCCAATGCATCTGTCGGCTGGAGCCCCTCTAATTAACGTCACTCATGGGCTCTTTATCTGCTGGTAGCATCCAGTTCCATGGATGGTGGCTTCCGTCACACCACACTGTCCCCTTTAGATGGATCTCAAGTCTCAGGTTAGCTTTGGATTGACTAGCTATAAATTAGATCCCCCACAAACCCTTCCTCATGTTTGATTAATGGTCTAGAGTTCAGGGCAATACCTTCTTATGTTTCTTAGTTTATTAGACAATATCGATGAAGGGATGGATGGAGTGACGTGTGAAAAGGGACGCTCAGAGCCTCTGTGCCACCGTCAGGAGCCTCCATGGCTTTTGATGGGGCGTGGCAGTGGCTAACAATGGCAACCAGTCATTCCAGAGCTCAGTCTTGTCCCTATGGGCTGCTGCTTAGTCATGTCTGAGATTCATGGTGTTGATACATTTCTCCCTACCACCTCCTCTCTCTGGGTCGCTGGGGGGGGGGGGGGTTGCAAACACCAAGGCCATTGAGGTTTACATTTCCCCTGCGTTTGTTTTTTGTGTATTACATTAAGTTCGAGGGTTAACTCAGAGCAAACAAATGTGCTCTTACAACATAGAATGTCGAGTGCCTGTCTTTCCCCATACGAACTGAGCTAGGTTGGACTCCAGCCTCAGGATCAGGGCATTTTTGGACAGTTTGAACTTAGTACCACAGAGGCAGACCAGAGTGGCCTCCTAACTACTCTGTGTTCCTACTCCTGTGGCATCCCTACTTTTGAGTCTGGACTTTGAAAGAATGCACAAGTCCAGTTTGACTTCCAGAGTCACTGTGAATGTTTATAGTTAGAAGTGATATTAACTTTTAAAATGGGCTAGGGATAGTGGTACCATGTGTCTGTTTTCCAAACACGCAGAATGCTGAGGCAGGGTGATCATGAGTTCAAGAACCTCCTGGGGGAGTGGAGGATGGCTAGGTGGTTAAGTGCACTTGCTCCTGTAGGAGGCAATGCTAATATAGTTCTCAGACCCATATTGGGCCTCTTGCAGCCTTCTTTAACTCCAGCTCCAGGGGATCCAGTGCCTCCTTGTGACCCCCATGGACACATGGACACACACACACACACACACACACACACACACACACACACACACACACGACTCCTATCTTTTCTCCAAATCTCTAAAATGGAGCTGATTGTATCACAATATTATCTGGTGATCCGTGATTTTAGACTCTGGAAGCTCTATGTCTGTGGGATGCTGCATGCCTGATGTCACATAGAGTCAGGTCAATTCTCCAAGTTATTGGTTCCTTGGCTAGATATAACTGCATTGGCTGGTCAAAAAGTAGGTATCGCCTGTAACTGCAGAGAAGGAAGACTATCTTTGTACTATGTTGTATTAACAGACACCCGAAATAATCAATGTAGTTAAGAGAAAGGCTTGTGTTGGGTCAGTTTGGGAAGTTGGTTGTTTCCAATGCTTTAGGCTGAGGGCAAAACAGCATATCATGGGAGGAGCCATGGCACAACCCAAGTTGCAACAGTTACAAAAGAGAGAAAGGTGGCCACTCGGTCCCAGGATAGCTTTCAAGGGCCATTCCCTAATACCTAAGTTGTCCCAAAGGCTTTGCCTCTTTAAGGTTACACCACCTCCCAATACCACTACTATTGGAGATGAAGACACTAACATGTGGGCCTTTAGGGCATATTTAACATGAACAATGTAACAAAAGATTCACAAAATCAGATCAAAGAAAGCCTGGGCTGTGTGATACATTGTATCAACTCATTTAGCCAGTTAGTGGATGAATCAATACACTGTCAACTTTCAAGCCCAGGCATGGAAGAATCCAGAGAACTCAAGTGCCAGCCAGGGCCAAAGCCCAGCCCTTTAATGCCTCTGTGATTCTTACACTTCTCAGAAGCATGCTGTCTCCTGTGGTAACGTGGTTGATGTTCATCCTCACTGCTTGATGTATGAACTACTCTAATCTTCCCACATCCCCTCCTGGGAAGGGTGTTATTAATATTCACATTTATGAGTGAGGGAACCCAGTTACAAGAGGTTAAATCACTTACTTGAAATAAGTCATTAGGAGCAGAACTTGGATTTGACCCAGGCAGCCTGATCCAGGATTTGTATTTTTATCTAAAATATTATCCTGGATAGATATAGGATGAGAAACCTTAGCAGAAAAGCTATTTCAAGTTTACAAATTGGAGGTATGAGGAGGGTGGGGAGTGGGAATCACAGAATCCAGAATTGTTAGACTTTAAGGTGAGGTTTTCCTACCCTAGTGTAAATGTGTGTTTGTATAAAGATGTGTGTGTGTGTGTGTGTGTGTGTGTGTGTGTGTGTGTGTGTATGCACTTGTATGTGTGCAGTGGCCAGAAGAGGGCTCTTCTTTCTCCACAATGCTATCCTGTTTACCATTTTTAGACACAGTCTCTTACTGGTCAAGTGGCCTAGCCTGGCTTCCCGGAAGCCCCAGGGACCTTCTTGCTGTTACCTCTGAGGGCTGGGATTTCAGCTAGGGGCCACCCCATCCAGCTTTTCTCTGTTCCTGTAAGAGGTCTAGGTCTCAGACTCAGGTCCTTGAGCTTGCATGTCCAGTCCCTCACCGACTGAGCCTCTCTTGATTTGTTGTATTCTTCTCTGCAGAGGCCAGAGCCCCGTGTGCATGTGAGCCTCCTCTCAACACCCCTTTTAGTGAGTCTTTGCTGTATAGAAGGTGAAGATGACAGCGGTGATGATCCTGTTTCCCTAGACATTTCCTTGGGGCCCAATTGGTTCTTTGGGGGAAGGTGTGGACAATGCCCCCCTCTTTAGGCCTGTGTTTCTCCTTCCCTGATTTTTCTACATGGATGGAGAGCTTCAGTGTCACCCATGCAGTGTGCTCTGGTCCTGGTCTACTTTACTCAAGGGTAACTGTTGTTTTGTATCTTGCAAATCGTTTTTAATTCATGCCCTTCCCCCAGAGCTTTACTTCCATATTTTTCTGCTCCCTGTCAGTCAGCTACTGACATTTTGAAAGTCAATATTTACACTAGCCATATCTACGTTTAATTTATATGAAATGGCCCCTGTCATGGACTCTTGAAGAACTGGGCCATTTGTCACACGCCATTTACCAAGCTTTATTTTTTTTTTCAACAATTACTTGCTCATGACGGGACATTTATTTATAACAGAGCATAGCCTTATTTTAAAACATTAAAACCTGAAGAACATTTCAATGAATTCTCTCACTGTCTGGAGCTTTCTATAACATTTCATTAGCTTTGACAGTTCGGTTTTATACAAGTGAAATTTGGGGGCTCAGAAGGGACGCCTTTTCTCACACAGCAGGCAAGTAAGTATTTTCTTCCTGCATTGGCTCAGCAAATGGAACCTAATCTCGAAATCCCTGAGCTGTGTTCTGAGGCCCCTGATGACTTAAACTCTGATGGTGTGAGAAATTAATCAATTCCTGCCCTCGAGGTTTTTCGCTGCTGCTGCCAGACCACAGGGTCTTCTAATTGACACACAGCCATGGGATGCTAGAGCACAAGGGCATCTCCTGTGGGAGTGTGTGAGTATTAGAGCCATCTTAAGAGCCTGGACTGGGCTGCTGGCGTGGGCATATTTGCTCTTTTTAGGAAAGGTTCTCTCTCTCTCTCTCTCTCTCTCTCTCTCTCTCTTTCTCTCTCTCTCTCTCTCTCTCTCTCTGTCTCTCTGTCTCTCTCTGACTCTCTGTCTCTGTCTCTGTCTCTCTCTCTCTCTCTCTCTCTCTCTCTCTCTCTCTCTCTGTGTGTGTGTGTGTGTGTGTGTGTGTGTATATGCACACATAAATGTGTGTTCAGAGGTATGTGCATGTATACATGTGGAGTTCAGAGGTCAGCCCCAGGAGCCATTTATCTTGTTCTTTGAGACAGGTTCTCCCATTAGTATCTGGGGCTTACCAGTTCAGCTGGTCTGGCTGGCCAGAGAGCCCTGGCAGTTTCCTGTTTCTCCCCCCTCCTCCTCCTCCTCCTCCTCCTCCTCTTCCTCTTTCTCCTCCTCTTCCTCTTTCTCTTCTTCCTCTTTCTCTTCTTCCTCCTCCTCCTCTTCTTTCTTCTCATATCCTTCTCCTCCTCCTCTTTGATGCTGTGATCACAAAAGAGCTCTCTCTGTGGGTTCTGGGGATCAAAGGGTTGTTAGGCTTCTGCAGCAAAAACCTTACTAATGGGGCCATCTCCCTAGCAAAAGGCCATCTTAATGATGATCTTAGGTTGGAGTTCCATAGGCAGAGGCTGAAACTGGGGTACACAGGACCACTAGAGGGAAGGTCTAGTCTTCTGAAACTGCTGTGAGGGACCGAGGGAGGCAGGACTGAGAGGAATGCAGAGCAAGGCTGTCCAGGTTAGCCCAGCTCTGGTCACAGATGATGTCACTGAGTGGCCTCACCTTGAGGCTAGGTCCTGGGTTCTTCAAAGTTTTAGATTTATTTTATCCTTTATTGTTAATATCCTCCACTTTGATTGTTTAACCTTTAAGTATGTCTTTGGGCAATTAACTCTTCAGCCAAGTTGTACTACTTCCTGGCAAAGATTGCTGAAAGTTTCAGCATTTAGAGCCTGAGTTACCATTGGCTTTGGTCATCAACTTTAGAATTAAGAAACACCCAGGGTGTGAATGAGATACCCCTTTGAGTTGAGTGCCTGCTGGGGTGTTTCCAGAGAGGAGTGACTGAAGGGAGAAGAAAGCCTCGATGTGGGTAGCACCATCCCATGGGGCTGTGGTCTTAGACTGAATGAAAATGAGAAAGACAGCTGAGGACCAGCAGTCATCTCTCTATCTTTCCTGGCGGCAGACTTGACGGACATAGCTGGCCAAACCGAGGTCTACTGCAAGGTACCTGTTGGGTACGAGCATCCCCAACAGCACCAACAGAAGTAGATTCCTGCAGTGTGCACGGAGTTTCTGCTCCACATCAGTGGCGAGTGCACACCGTCTGATTGACAGATGGAAGCCGGGGCACTGACAAAGCCAAGAGCTTCAAGAAGGAAGGATAAGGAAACAGTTGCTCCTGCTGGAACCAGAATCTGTTTGGTTACAGAACCAGCAGGGCCAGTTAATACTGACTTAAACAAATATGGTTTCATGGTTTGCACGGGGGTTCTAGTAGAAACAAGCCGCCATGTCTTCCTTAGCATGCTGGTTCCATCCTCAGTGCGCCTGTCATGGTCTCCTAACAGACGCCGTGCCTTGTCTTCTTCTGTGTCATAGGCAGGAAGGATGAGAGAAGGAGCTGTCAACAAGAAGTTCTCATGCCAGCACATGCCTGCCCCCCATCAGAGGAGGGGCTGGGAAATGCTCCCTTTGAATTTTACAGCGTCAACAATAGAGATGGATAGGATAAGGTTGGAGGCTGGGCTGACTGTTTTGTAGCATGTGCTAGAGAGATTTTATTTTATCTTTGTGTTGTTTTGTTTTGAGACAAGGTCTCACATAGCCCAGGCTGGCCTCTAACTTGCTATGTAGCAGAGGCTTGCCTTGAACTTCTGATCTTCTTGCCTCCGTCTGCCAAATGCTGAGATCACAGTTGTGTGCTGTCACCAGATGTGTGCCACCGCACCAGGCTGGAGCCGTTATTTTTCAAGGTTGTTTTCTGAGCAAATAGTTTTCAGTGACTAAGGGTAGACAGTGTACTTACTGCTTTGCATAAAGAGAATCAGGGCAAGCTAAGGTTGAGGCTGCTTGCTCTCCAGCAAAGGGAGCTGGCCAGGGAGTTGACATCTATTCAGCTTGACAGAGGCCGTTAGGAAGAGATGCCATTCCTACACAGTTCCACCTAACAGGATACACAGAAGATAGACTTGGCCAATTGGGCAAAGGAAAGGTAGTTGGCTGAGACCACTTTGAAGATGAGACATCCATCTTTTGTATGCTCATGGGTGATTGATTATTTCCTTTGTAGCTCTGGGGAGTGGGTAGGTGGTTAGGTACGGGCGTCTGAAGTGTTTTGTGGAACATTTAGGAGGATCTGGCCAGTGTAGAGGTGGACTATGATGATTAGGACAGATTCCCAGTCTGGGCACCAAGCAGTACCCCCATTCCTGTAGGTGAGCGCCCCTAATTCCCACAGTACAGCTTGTGCTCATGATAATCACCCTCGTGGTGTAGAAAAGAAACCGGAGTGGACAAAGGCTAAAGCTAACCATCTAAGGTCTCAAAGCCAGAAATGGAGGCACCGGGCTTGAGCCTGATGTCTTTACTGTGGACTTTTCTCCTGACCGATTCTTCATTCCACAAGTCCTTAGTGAGCTTCTCTCATGGGCCAGGGCCCACTCTTGGTGTGGGGGTGCACAGTGCTATAAGAAAACATAATTTCACCCTTGTGAAGCTTCTATCTTATTATAAATAAAAGCCGTGATAGGGCATAATTAAAAAGTTTAACATAGGAAAAACAACTGCTTTGTAAATCAGGTAACTTTTGTAAACTGAGGGTGATCTTGAATTCCTGATCCTCTTGCTTTGATTTCCCAAGAGAGGTGTGATTTCCCATCACACCTGCCTCTGAATGCTTGGATTTTTCTTTTTCTATTCATACTCATGTGTGTTTATGTATGTGTATGTGGGGAGGGCACATGTATGTGTGTGTGTGTTTACACATGTGCATGCACATGGTTGATGTCAGAATCATCATTCTTTATCTTATTCATCAAGGCAGGGTCTGGTCTCTCTGTCAAATTCAGAGCTCTCCGAGGTGGCCAGTGTCCCTAGTCAGCTTGCCGTGGGGATCCCCTCATGCCTCCTGAGGCGGACATTACAGGAGGATGCCAAGTCCACTCAGCATGGGTTCTGGTACTCAGACATCTCCACAGGCTTATGGGCATAAATCTGGTTTAACCACTGAGGTATCTATCTCCTCGGCCCAGCTAGGGGCAGTCTCTAAAGCAGAAGTCTGGGAAGGATTTGGGTTCATTGGACGACCGTGAGGTCCAGGAGGATTTATTTTCATTTCTGAGGATGAGAACCCAGGCGTGGCTGTGCATGGAGCCCTGGCTTCTGACCTTTTATTATGAAGCCTACTGTATTGCCATTTGATCTTATAACTAACTTCCTGTGATCTATATTGGGTAGCATGGCAGAATTGAAATGAGAAAGTAAATCTAGCGAGGAAGGAACTTTTGGCCGAGATGAAGGGCTTTAGAGTAATGTCCTTACAGATTTCAAAGCCTTCTTTTTTTTTTTTCTATGCTTACTTTGCCCCCAGTGGCCCCGGTATACTATATAAAGGAACAATGTTTGATGCTGCAAGAGAAAGGGTATTTTGAATACTTAAAGAGCAGAATGTATCTTAACGTTTTTTTTGTTTCTTTTAAAATTTATTTTGTTTTTTAAATGTGTGTGTGTGTGGTGTGTGTGTCTGTGCAGTTTTGGACACCTATGTTCAGGTGCCCTCAGAGGCCAAAAAAGCACATTAAATCCCATGTAAGCTGGACTTACAGACAGTTGTGAGTGTCTCAGTGTGGGTGCTGGGAGCTGAAGTCTGGTCCTCTGGGACAGCAGTGTGTGCCTAACCACTGAGTCAACTCTACATCCCAAACTTAGATCTTTTTCCCCCTTTTAAAATTAATTAATTAATTTAGACACTCCATATTTTGTCCCCCACCCCGCCAGCCCCCATCAACCCTCTGATTGTTCCATATCCCATACCTCCTCCCCTTCCCTCAAACTTAGATCGTAAATGCAGCTATGGGAGAGATGAGATAGGCTGGATTATTGGTTCAAACATGGAAAATTGTTGTACAGAACACACTAAAAGTATCTACAGCAGACCACAAAGCAAACATTGAGTGTATGATTAAAATGATTCTAAGTATGCATTTCTTCCTGCTTCTTATTGCTCTGAAGAGCTTAAGACTGTGTTGCTGTTGACAACAGGGGTATTTCCCATGTGGGCTAACACCTCTGACATCAGATTCCTCTTTGCCAGGATTTGGATCTCCCCCTCTCTCTGTTGGTTGTTGAGCTGTTCAGATACTAGTTTTGACTAGGCTGGGACTGCAGACTGGCCGCCTTATCTATCTCTACTAGATGGGTTCTGGGAATCCAGACTCTAGCTGTGATGCTTGCTCAGCCAACTGCTTAACCAACTGGCCATCTCCTAGCCCGTTTTGGTTAGCCAACTGTTTGCCCCAATACCACAGCTGTCAAGTTGCTTTGTTTGGTTTTTGTTTATGTTTGTTTTTTTCTTTTTATGTGCATCTCTAAAAAAAAGATTTAAAAGATGATTTAGATATGCTCCTGAGCTGATCTGGCAAAGTCCTTTCTCTTTGTTGTGCCAAGACCACCAAGGACTCTCTCAGTTGAGAGGTTGGCTAACTTACACAGTGACTGCCTGCTGTGTTTGGAATCAGTCTCCCAACCACTGAAGAGGGACTCTGCAGAAACACTGGGGCAGACCTTAAATGCCAAGGTAGACACTTTACAGCTTCCCTCCTATGAGTCTGAAGGTCAGTCAGGGGTGAAGGCAGGAGATCCACTCAGAAATCTTTCTAGGTGTCTGCGCAACCCTAGGCACATGGCTTGTCCTGTATTCATGAGGAAACTTCTGTATTCAAGGAGCCTAGCAGAACTTTTCAAAAGAAGAATGTATTTTTTCTCTTTACACTTTTTTCTTTTACCATACTGCAAGTATATGTGGTATATACATTTACACATAAACATATTTTTTTGCATGTGTGTAGGTGTCTGAACATGTATGGCATGTATATTCAGAGGCATAAGACTGATGCTAGGAATCATTCTTGATTGCTTTACCCTCTCATTTGCTGAGTCAGGCTCTCTTAATCAAACCCAGAGCTCATGGATGTGGCTGGTCTTGCTAGCCAACTTGTCTGAGAAACCCTGGTCTTCACTTTCTGAGGCTGGGATTGCAGGCTGGCCACCTTATCTACCTTTACTAGATGGGTTCTGGGAATCCAGACTCTAGCTGTGATGCTTGCTCAACCAACTACTTAACCACTGGCCATCTCCTAGCCCATTTTGGTTAGCCAACTGTTTGCCCCAATACCACAGCTGTCAAGTTGCTTTGTTTGGTTTTTGTTTATGTTTGTTTTTTTTCTTTTTATGTGCATCTCTAAGAAAAAGATGATTTACACCAAGCAAGCTCTGAGTTGGGCCACAAATATTATTTGCACCAAGCAAGTTCTGAATTGGGTCACAAAGAAATCTGTCAGTGACTTTCTAGGGTTGTACAAGGAAGGATGAGTAACATTGGAGAGCCCTAGGCCTGCCCTGCTGCCGCTGGTGGCTCTAGGTTGTCAGTCTCCACTGCGATTGGTAGATTTTCAAGCTACCTTTCAGCTGAGAGAGGAAAATGGGATTAGAAAGCTGGATTGTTTACTATTTTCGCAAAATACCCGATGAACATGACACACGGAATAAAGAAGGGTTTATTTCAGCTCCCAGGTTGAGGACAGCCATCTTGGTGGGCAAGGACCAATGGTAGGAGTTGGGGGTCTGGCCACGTTACATCTGCAACCTGGAAGTGGACACTAACACATGCTGGTGCTCAGCTCAATTTTCTCTTTTTATCCGGTCTAGGACCTAGCTCTTAGAAGGATGCTATGATTGATGCTGCTCACATTAGGGGTGGGACTTCCCATTTTGTTGAACCCAATCTAGAAGGTTCCTCTAGATCTTGTCAAGTTGTCAATCAGTGTTTTTCTTCCTTTGGTTGAAAATAGACTTTTCCCTCATGTAATATATCCTGATTATGGTTTTCCTCCTCTTTATTCTTCCAACTCTTCCTCATCTTCCCCTCCATCCAGATCCACTCCCTTTCTGTCTTTCATCAGAAAATGAACATGCTTCTAAGGGATTATAAAAACTGACATATCAGAATTGGACAAAACAGAGAGCCCCAGTTTGTACCTTCAGGAATCCCATAAAACAACTAAACTAGAAGCCATGATGGAGACATGCCATTTAGGGTTGAGTGTTCCAGGGTGTCTCATTCTCTGGACAGTGAAGTGGATGCTCGTGTTAATCATCACAGACACTGTGACAAATACAGTTTATGGAGTGCCCAGTACATTCTGGCATGAGAGGGAGGGAGGAGAGAGAGAGAGAGAGAGAGAGAGAGAGAGAGAGAGAGAGAGAGAGAGAGAGAGACCTATGGAATTTGGCAGGACACCAGGCCTTCTCCTGGAAACAATTATTTGGATTTTGGTAAATAACTTTTGGGTTATTAGCATGCCTTTATAGAGAGGTTGGCCAGAGAGGGCTGGGAAGCTCAAGGTGCACAGGTGGATGGTATAGCCACTCGACAGCTCCTGCTTTCACGTCATCCAGAGCAAGGCTGTATGGCCAACCCTTTCGCCATTCGCCAAGAATCAGGATGAAGCCATAACTCTCTCCAAAACTCTGTCCAGGCAAGGCAGATAACCCAATGTGTTATTTTTCCTGGGAAAGTGATTCACAGCATTTTCCGCTAACACTTTCCATTAACAAATTGCTCAGGTCTCCTTTTGGCTTGTGCCAGAATATGAGTCGGATTTCAATTTCATCTTCTTCTGTCACATGGCCACAGGGAACTTCTATTTTCTATATACTTTTTTTTTAGAAAAACCATATCACATCTGGCAATCACTCCATCGGTTCCTGTAGAATATTTTATGATGCCCCCTCAAAGCATACATTCTTTAATTTAATCAACTCCAGTCTAGATTGGATTTGAATCAATTCCTTTGTAAACTTTTCATTAAGTGAAGTTTTGAAGTAAATATCTTTCATATATGTCTTTGTACAGATACAAGACCATGTCTACAGTGCAACTTTAACAAATTTATTCATGTGTTTTTTTTAATTTAATTTGAACTCTTGACTATGTAAAGTTCTGCACACAAAAATGACTGTATCTGCAGGGCGATCTGCTACATTCTTAACTAGTCAATCATTTCATACTTAATTTGAGCTCATATTGAGTACTTGAACTTTCTTAAGTTACTCTGGTAACATTAGGAGGAACACGTACACACTAAATAAAGTCTGAGGAACTAGAGGTATTAAACAAGTTCCTAATTTTATCTACTGTTGTTTCTGTTTATTTGTAATCTGGGTTTTTGTGGTTTCGGTTACCATGGTTAGCTGTGGGTCAAAAATATTAATGGAAAATTCTAAAAGTAAAGTATTTAAGCTTTCAGTTTCAAGTCGCTTTGAGTAGCATGGTGAGATTTTGCCTTCTCCTACTGTCTTTCCAGGTCATGAATGCTCCCGTGTGCAGGAGGTCCATGCTGTGCACACCACCCACCCATTAGTTACCTTGTGGTCTTTTCAGTGATGAGATCAACTGTAATGGTGTCATAGCGCTTGTGTTCAAGTGAGTCTTACTCAAAGCCTGAAAGTCAGGATGGCTGCTATTTGGATGTGCCACATAGATACAAGGTATTTCTTTTATGTGATAAAATGGAAGGTCAAAAGTCATGGCACATACAGAGTTTAGTACTAGAATGCTAGGCATTTAGTGGAGATATTGAATCATTCCCTACATATAAGGTACACAAACACACACACACTTTTGAGTGTATACATATATAGTAGTATCTAGATACTATTTTTGTCTTATTTGCCAGACTATTTACCGTGTGTTTGATTAAATCACCTTATTATAAAATTAACCAAGATTGGACGCAGTCAGTGTTCACGATGCATCAAATCAATAAGCTGAGCTGCTGGATGTTCTCCGTGAAGCCTTCTGCATCTGGGTTCTGTGCCTTGCTGCTCTCTCTGCTCTGAGAGAGTGACCCACGTGATCTCTACCAGAGTTTGATAGCTTGCAGGCCAGACGTGGTAATGGTGTCACATCCCAAGCATCTATGGAAGTGTTTTCCATGACTGAGCTCACGGTATACTGAAGTGTTGTGGTAAATCTCCAACCTAAAAAAAACCCAATCAAAGAAATCACAACTCAATTAATTGGAATACAAACTACACGTCTGGATTGGGCAGATCCATGGCTACACTGCTCTATTCCCATCTATGAGAGCCCATATCACTTGCAGTTTCTCCAAGCCACGGCTTCTCTCTATTCTCCCTCCTCCTCCTCCTCCTCCTCCTCCTCCTCCTCCCTCAATCCTCCAATCCTCCCTCCTCTTCTCCCTTCTCCCCCCAAAACTTTCAACTCCACCTTCCCTCCTCCTGCCCAATCACTGGCTCTAACCTTTATTTGAAAAGTTAAGGTGGGGAGAAGGTTCACAAGGCAACTCCTCGTCTGCAGACCCTCCCAAGAAAACAAAATTAACATCAAATACAAGACCAGGGCTATCCACCACACTGAAGTGTTTTCTGCGACAGCATGCATTCACACTATGTCTACAGACGGGATTTATGTTAGAGAGCCTGCGGTCCAGATGGTTGAACTACTACTTGCTCTTCGTCTCTTTATGGAAAGGTTTGCCTGCCCCTTGGTTTATAGCTCACTGCATCCCCTGCCTTTTGGCTCCCACTGGGTTTGTGGCAAGAACTGGAGGGGACGGGGTGCTACAGAATGGAGTTGTAGGCTGTATTCTACTGGCTGCCTCACCCTTTGCCAGAGGATGGCTTTGTTTCTGGACAGAGAATCCCAGCACTTCTGGGAGGCCCTCTCCAGTGGGCTCTCTCTGCCTCTGGGTTCTGGTGATCTTACTCCTGAGCCCAGCCACAGGCCCAGAGACAATACTTCACGCTATAATGAGCCCTGCCGCCCTGTGCTATTTCCTGTGGCTTTCTTTGCTTTGGAATTCCCCTCAAATAGCCTTTTTATGAAACCATTCTTAATTTATCTTAATTTATTTATACCTTATTCCTTCTAGGATTCAAACTGAACAGCAGGTTACCGTTTTATGTACATATTGTGACCTGAATTTGAGGGCGTAGAGAAAAGCCCGGGAGGAACCTCACGAGAATGGTACCTGCTTGTGTGTGCCAGGGGAGGGTGTCACTAACCCCTCACCACGTTCTTACTTTCGGTTGAGTCTGTGTGATGAAGATGTATGACTTTTTGCTCTAATGGAAAGAAGCAGTAAGTAATGTGAGGGGGGAAAACAAAATAAGACAACAGAAGCGTACACCAGTAGTCTTTGCTTTTGTGGCTAATTGGTGTTATAACAATTAGATATTGCCTTCCTGGGAGGAATACGGGAATGGAGAGGGTATGGAGGGCTCACGGGGTTGGATAGTTGCCTTCCTTTTCATGCACATGTATACCAGTGACAGTCCCCCCACCCCCACTACACACACTGAGAAGCTCCTCAGTACCGTGACTTTAGCCACTGAACCCCAACCTTGGGCACAGAAGCACAGGCCATGCACCTGTTGTGGGGATGGGGCGCTCACACTTAACACCTGCATGATGGTGATACTAAAGGCGGCCTGCACTGTTGCATGATAAGCCACTGTTCTTCTGAGCATGCTGTCCTCTGTCGGCATGGGCCCTGCTGTGTGTGACTGGTCCTTACTTGCTAATTCAGTACTCTCCGGAGGAACCCTGGGCTCTTTCTAGAGCATGACTAACCAGCTCAGGCTTCTAGGCTTCCTGAGGTGTAAAGCCTCCTCAGGGACAGTCTAGCCTGCTGGTTAAGTTTTATTTCCAGAAGACCAAAAGCTCACGCGAATGGGTCTGTGGTGACTGGTTCTGATTTTATAAAGGTCCCAGGAAGTTCCGTTGGGGGTCTTTGTCCACATCAGTGATTTCCATAGAAAGAGCAGGCCAAGCAGAGGTTGTCAGTGAGAACAAACCAGCAGTCAGGTGTTTAACTCTTGCAAACAGAACTAGAGGCAGAATAGGAGAGCCCTCAATTTACTGTTTAGTACTTTGAACTATAGTATAAACTTGAGGATCACCGCGGGTCACGTGGTAACTGTCTCATGACATGGGGAGCCGTGAACCAAAAACTTCCCTCTGGATTACAGAGAGCACTGTTTCAGAGAAGACTGAAAAGGAAATGCTGGTGCAGAAGGTGTGGAATGTTTAGTCTGAAAGCTCTTCGAGACCTGCCACTTAGTGGAGGTACCTAGGAGAGCCCTCTGTGATGGCTGTGAGGCAACCGGCCTCTGGATGGAGGGGCGGGGCTCGGAGCACCCAGCCATGTGAGGTCATGCCACACCCCTTAAGCTCTTTGTCAGGCCTCTCTCCTGACTTCTGTACACCAGGACAGGGAGGGAAGCTCCCTGCAGCAAGAGAGCTCCAGGCAGGGTTGGTGGGTGCTGTGGTAGGTCACAGACAGGATTTGGGAATGGACCTGACTCCCCTGGCTCTCTTTACTATACCCAGAGGCAACTAAGAATGTCTCCCTAGCTGCTGTGTGAACCACAGATTGCCCCAAGGTGTCTCATTAATGTCCACTCCTATTGGCACCAGGAACAAGTCTCCAGACAGAAATTCTACTGGTGGCTTGGGAAGTGAAGGAGAACAGAATTTCTGGAGAGGGCAGAGCCTGAAGCTCTGTACCTGTTGCAGAAGTCTCTTCCTGCTCTCTCTGCAGAAGGGAGGGGGGAACTGGGGAAGGGCATCTGCCTCTCCCCAGGCTCACAGTTGCAAAGTGCTGGGGTTTTCTCTAATGGCAAAGACTATTTCGTAACTTCTACATTCACTAATTTTTGCTCCAGTAGGCCATCAAGGAGAAAATTTCCAGAAGGTTGGTGTAAGTGCCATCAAGTTTTCTTCCTAATGTAATGCTTTGGGTGGAAGTCGATTTCCCCTCCCCACCCCCTTTTTAATGAAAATGTATTTATCCTTATCAGAGCAGCCCTGGGAAGCTCTTAGCAGACGAGTCCCCAAAGCCTGTAACTACCCAGGAGGATGCATTTTGCTAAAAGCCTGGACATCGTGGAGAAAATGATAAAAAGGACCACATCGGGCAGATAAAATGACAGTGGTAGAAGGGCCCGAGGCAGAGGAAATTGAAAGAAAATGGAAGAAATGAGAGAGAAATTGCAGCACTGAGGATATTTGAGTGTATTCCCCTGGAGAGCGAAAATAGCATGAATTTTTAGAACAAAATATTAATGCTTAAAAGTGCCCAGTCATGGCTGCCTGAGGCTTCTGATTGCTGCCTTCAAGTTTAGCCATTCACACCTCTGGGTGTGTCTGCAGTGGTGTTCTTAGAGATGACTAGCTCAGAGGGGTTGAATGTAATCAATAAACGAATTCCCCAAAATATGGACTCAGAATATGGTGGTGTGATTGGGAGGGGGTGAGAAGCATTGAGATGAGCCAAGAGGAGCAGGCTACTGGGGACACCTTCTCAGGACTCTGCCTGTCACCATTGCCATTTCCCAGGGTCCTCCTTTTCCTTGGCTTCCTGGCAAGCCCTGACATACCATGTGCTTCTTCCCACCATGATGGGCAGACACCTATGAAGGCTGGAACCAGAACAAGCCTGGAACCAGAACAAGCCAGTCCTCTGTAGCCCATCTCTAGGCTGTTGCCCTCATGGTGGGGAATGGCTAATTAACTGGGAGGGAGCTCTGCCTTATAGGAGGAGGATCAGAACAGCAGGAAACAGGGGCATCCTGGGAAGCCAGGTGAGGAGCTCCTGGGGAGAACGCCATGTATTGTACAGTCTCTGTGACCTTTGTTGTGCGGATAAAATCTTTCATTTGAGTATTCCAGGTAAAACACAATCTGAGAGCCATCTCAGCTTCATCCCTTATAATTGAATATTTTGGATATTTTCAAGCATTTGCTTATAAGTTGTGTTCTTCTACCTCATGGTGTTCAAATCTATTCTTCCCCCACTCCCTGTTTTAAATCTCTCCCACCCCATACAATATTCTGAGCTCTAAACTGGTTCTTTCATTTAAGAACTATCTCCCATTATTTTGAGTTCTGAATTATACATATATTTTGCTTTTAATAACTTCCTGTTGAGTGATTGAGGTCTGACTGCCCAGAGCCGTTTATGCTTCCTATTATTTGTGGAGGTTTCCTGCATGCACAGAAGACACATTTCCGATAAGTGTCAAGAGAAGGAGTTTAATTTGGCAAATATTTATGAAGAGCTAGCTTTGTTCTGGCTGGAGGAGCAGCTCCCAGGAAGCCGGGTGTAGTAAATGGGTTAAAACACAGTGCCGAATAATCATTGTGCCTATGGAACATGGCAAAGCTAAGACACACACGTCGAAAAAGCAGTGAGGAACGGAGTCGGAATTGCTTTTTGAGATGATAAAGTGTTGAATTAGCCATTTCCCCAAACTATTTGAATTTACAGCTTATATTATGTTTGACTATCATTTAAATTTTTTTTTTTTCATATTGGGGAAGCGTCTTGTTTTCAGAGTTTGGGAGCTATAAATGTTCTTACTCGGTTGGGTTATGAGTCTAGAGCTCCCTGGACTTATACTCATCTTAATTGCAAAACAGCTAACTGGCTACACTGTGTTCCTCTACATGTCACCCATTTCAGCACAGCTTGTGGGAAAGTGATGTGGGTGACTTCCCGATTTCACAGACAGCAAAGCTGCAGCTTAGAGATCTTAGGTGACTTGTAGCAGCTTGAAAGGGTGGTGCTAATTCAGATTAGCACCTAAAGGAAAGGCCAACTATCGTCCATGGGAAGTACTAGATATGTCAGAGAGGCCATGGTGGTGGTGGTGGGTGTTGGAGGAGGCAGGAGCAGCCAGGAAAGACGTTAGTGTCATCATTACAGGGCTTGATCAGGGCATAGGATGTGGCCCATTTGACTATGAGGTGGAGAACATTCAGAGCATGCACTTGCAAATGCATATGATCAGGTCTTTTGAAGTTGCCCTCTGGCTTAGCTATCTTTGAACTTGCCTCTTGCCCTTACAGTAGAATGTTTCAGAAGGAAGAACAGAAAGCGATTGGCAGGAGGTAACAAGGGTCTGCTCTGCAGTGAAGGAGCCATCACCCACAACAGTCTTTGTTCCAGTCTCCACTCTCTTTTCTGTCTAGTTCCGGCCCTACCCTCCCGTCCAGGAAGCCTGCTGTTAATGCAGGATCTTCTTCAAGACTTTAGAGATTTCTCTGAGATTTCTCTACCTTTCCTTCCTCTAAGTATGCATTAGTGACTCTGTAGCCTTAAAAGACCCCCCCCCCCCCAAACACACTAAAGTGATGGAGAAACCCAAACATGCCCGATCCATTGAATGTTTGGTTTGCTTGACTGTGGCATATTGAATGGGGTTCTAAGATCAGATGTCACTGAAGATGTTGGGGGTCGCAGTTTGGGATGGGTTTATGCACTCCTCCTCAACAGGCCAATTAGAGGGGCAAACTAGACTGAGAAACAGAGAAAGGAGATTTATTCCCTGTGGACACACTGGGAAGATGGAGTGAGAAAGACATCCAGAGATGAACCCTAAATCCCTTCTTCCGGGGCCTGATGCAAGGTTTGTGTTTCAATAGGGAAACGGAGGTTTGCATAACTAAGTCCTGGTTAGGTGTGGCTCCCACCCATCATTAGTGTCTTGACTCCAGCCCCTCTCTCAAGGTGGTCTGACTGTGTGAAATCTCTTCCTGAGAGAACAGGGCCCCATCTTCCTGCTTTCCACATGAGATTTTGTTTTGTTTTGTTCTTTTGTTTTTTGTTTTATTTTTATTTTTTTATTTTTTGAGGAAAATTCCAATTTCAGGGGCCACCATTTCAATACTGTAATAGTCAATGACGGCTTACAGGTATCTCCTGGGAATCTCTTCATTCCTGGCAGGAAGGTAATAGGAGCCTGGATCATATCAACTCCCTTGCACAGCTTCAGCAAGTCAAACTCAAGTACGAGGATGAGCCTGGCTATAGCTTAGAAGTGAGCCAGCTTCGCATATATGCCAGTCCCTTCTGCTCTTCCATCTGGCTGCTTACCATGCAGCCATCTAGCTGGATCCGCCCATTCATCTATCCATTCATGCAAACAGGCTCTGATGCACTGCAAAGCCATTCAGAAACTACGGGGTCTCAGTATCGCTAGCCTGACTGTAGCTAGCTCAGCCCACTGTCCCTTGTGAGATGAATTGTTGACAACCAGATCCGGATCCGAGACCCTCAACAGGGAGAGCGACTTGTCTGTATTTCCTAAGACCCAGTGTTTTGTCTACTTTTCTATTCTGACTAGTATGTAAGAGTGGGGGTCCACCTGTAGTAACACCCCCACAAGTCTCCTTTCTGTATTTAATATCTGTGATGGTTTGTATATGCTCAGCCCAGGGAGTGGCACTGTTAGGAGGTGTGGCCTTGTTGGAGTAGGTGTGTCACTGTAGGTGTGGGCTTTAAGACCCTCCTCCTAGAAGTCATTATTCTGTTAGCAGCTTTCAGATGAAGATGTAGAACTCTCAACACTGTGCCTGCACCACTCCTGCCTGGACATTGCCATGCTCTTGCCCTGATAATGGACTGAACCTCTGAACCTATAAGCCAGCCCCAATTAAATGGTGTCCTTATAAGACTTACCTTGGTCATGGTGTCTGTTCATAGTGGTAAAACCCTAACTAAGACACAAGACTGGAATGTGTCATGAATACAGACCACTTTCCTTTGTATTGTATACCTATTGTATAATAGGTCAAGAGTTTCCATCATCTACATTTTTGTGGGATACTCCCATCATGCCTCATTTTCAGTTGTGATAACCCTTGGCTGACCATAAAACTATAATCACTGTTAACCAAAACCCAGCCCTCATAAAAATGAGAACCGCTAAGTCTAAGTATGTAATGTAATAAAAAGACAGACAGCAGCTTCATTTTTCAAGACTGACTGCTAAGCCAAAGAAAGACTTTTTAAGACCGTGAAAGGAATCATTGAGATATGTGTTCAGCTTGCTCACTGCTCCCCATCTTCTTTGAATCAGAGTTGATGAAGCCTTTTGTGGTTTGGCTTCTGTCCTTATTTCAGAGACACCAAACCTTTGAATCATGTCAAGGTGTCTGTCGAGAGGACAATTGTAATTCTTTTCTTCTGAGTGGCCTATTGAGACCAGACGTTAATGAACAAACAGGACCTGATGCTGTTGAAAAGGATCTGTGAAGGGACCAGCAAGAGCCAGGAGCCTTCGCACGCCTTTGCTTCTTTTCAAAAACCTCAGGAATAAATTGCTCCAGTGATTGAGGCTAATGAATAAATGAGCCTTAGGAATGGCCCAGGAAGACCATAGGAAGTGGCAGTGACCCTGCTGTGACACTTCTTTCTAGTCCCATTGTCCAGTCATTTCATCCTCTCTGGTAGAAAGGCACTCCTACATGATCTAGTAAATGTATTCACTGAAGTTTGTTTCCAAGCAGTCTTTAACAAATAAAACCTTATTATTTATTTGCTTGTTTGGTGTGTGTGTGTGTGTGTATACATGTGCAACAACTTGAAAGCCAGATTACTTGTGCAAGTCGGGCGAGTTGGTTCTTTCCTTCTACAATGCAGGTCCTGGGGATTGAACTCAGAACTTCTGGATTGATGGCAAGTGCCTTTAGCTACTGAGCCATCTCATCAGCCCTGGAAGCTGAAATTTGTATGCCAGAGAGAAAGGAAAGTAATGTTACTTCCTTATCCGTCTCTCTGTACTGTCCAAGAGCAAACTAGAGAAAACAGAAGGAAAAAGGCTATAATTTCTTGCTTGTATTCTTTGTTTTTGAGACCAAGTGTTACTATGTAGACAAGGCTGGTCCTGAAGGATCCTCCTGCCTACAAGGCTGGATTACAGGTGGATGCTACCACCCAGAAGTCTCCTGGCATCCGGGCGTCCTCGACTCTTCCTGCATTTGTCTCTGCTTCCTTCCTGGCCTTTCACACAATAGTCTGAGTGTTTCCACCGGAGCCCAAACGTTCCACAAAAGGCGGGGTGCTCCATTTAAAAACCAGAACCTCATCGTATTTATACTTTTGCTCAAAATTCCTTTGGAGTGCCTTGCATCCTTCAAAGTGTCAACTGCAAAATCCTTATGTCTACCTGACCTTGTCAGGTTTCTTAGCCACCTGCCTCTACTTCATTTTATTTTTAAATCTAGAGTCAGCTCCTTAACATCTCAGCCATATGGGTCCTTTGAAAACCTGTTTCAAAACCTGCTGTTTCTCTGTTCAGTGATTCTGAGAATTAGAGACACAGGATGGGTACTTGTAGGATCCTGTCACACTTTCTGTTCATCCACGGACGACCCGCTGGGGGGTTTAGTTTTGTTTTTGGTTTGGTTTTGTTAACCCCCCCTCTACCCCCATATAAGTTTGAGCCTTGTGACCTAAGTGATTTTGCTTCTCCTTTGCTGTTGTACTCTTATAACCCCACGGACCTGGGAGCGGCTCAATAAATTCTCAGCTCAATATATAGGTGAATGCACCTGAGTGACATTCTGTCAGGGTTACCTGTGTGTTAGCATGTGAGTGACATACCCTCAGAGTTACCTATGTGTTAGCATGTGAGTGACATGACCTCAGGGTTACCTGTATGTTAGTATGTGAGTGACATTCTGTCAGGGTTACCTGTGTGTTAGCATGTGAGTGACATGATCTCAGGGTTACCTGTATGTTATTATGTGAGTGACATTCTGTCAGGGTTACCTGTGTGTTAGCATGTGAGTGACATGCCCTCAGAGTTACCTGTGTGTATGCATGTGAGTGACATGACCATGTGAGTGACATGCCCTCAGAGTTACCTGTGTGTTAGCATGTAAGTGACATGACCTCAGGGTTACCTGTGCGTTAGCATGTGAGTGACATGACCTCAAGGTTACCTGTATGTTAGTATTTGAGTGACATTCTCTCAGGATTATCTGTGTGTTAGCATGTGAGTGACATGCAGTTGGAGTTACCTGTGTGTTAGCATGTTAATGACATGCTGTCATGCTTACTTGTGTGTTAGCATGTGAGTGACATGCCCTCAGAGTTACCTGTTTATTAGTATGTGAATGACATGCTGTCATGGTTACCTGTGTGTTAGCATGTGAGTGACATTCTGTCAGGGTTACCTGTGTGTTAGCATGTGAGTGACATGATCTCAGGGTTACCTGTGTGTCAGCATGTGAGTGACATGCAGTCAGGGTTACTTGTGTGTTAGCATGTGAGTGACATGCTGTCAGGGTTAGCTGTGTGTCAGCATGTGAATGACATGCTGTCAGAGTTACTTGTGTGTTACCATGTGAGTGACATGCCCTCAGGGTTACCTGTGTGTTAGCATGTGAGTGGCATGCAGTCACGGTTACCTGTGTGGTAGTTAGTTATTGGGAAAGAACAGGGCACTCGCTGCTGCTCAGGAAATTGCTGTGTTTTTTTTTCAGTTAGTTCTATTTCAAATATACAATTCTATGTTTTGAAATATTGATAATTTCATCTTCTTTCTAAACTTATCCTTTTATTTAATTTTTCTTTTTAGTAAAATTTTTATGAAAACCTTATTACAAAGAACTTTTGGTCTGTGTGTGTGTGTGTGTGTGTGTGTGTGATATCACTCGCTAAGATGAGCGGAGGATAATTTTATCTTCCAGTCACCCCTGTCTTCTTTGTACGTTGTCCCTATTTTGAGAAGATTGAGAGAAGTGAACGCGGGTGGCAGAGGCTTCCGGGTCCTGGGCCTGATTTTAAAGAAGTGTCTCTAGCAGAGGGATTCTCTGTCTTCGATGACTGACATTTGGGGGTGGCCTTCTCTCTGTTTCCTGTCGCTGTGGTGAAATACCTTGACAGAAGCAACTTAGAGGGGGAAAGGGTTGTTTGTCTCACACTTCCAGGTTGTCGTCCATCGCTGTGGGGAAGGCAAGGCTGGACCCTGAAGCGGCTGGCGCGCACATCCACAGTCAAGGGCAGAACACGATGAACCGACAAGCACTCTTGGGTCAGCCTGCTTCCTCCTCCTCGCGTTCACTCACAGAGGCCAGAAAGGACGCTGTTCACAGCTGGGGTGGGTCTTCCCACCTCAGTGAAAATCCTTCCCAGAGCTGCCCATAGGCCAAACCCAACCCAGAAGATTCCTCAGTGAGACTCGCGATTGTTTAGGACAACAATGCTAACAGACCATCACGGGTTGCCCTTCACCACGGGACTCTGCCTGGTAGGTACATGAGGGGACATTTTGGCAGCATTCTGACCTCCACCTGCAATATATCCATCCTCACAGTAACTAAACTGACTCCAGGCATTGCTGAGGGTCCACTGAGAACAAACCAGCTATGAATATTGCTGTAGTGTCCCTAGGCAGAGGGCTGTCCCAGTGTTCCCAGGCTTAACTCATTGTTCGGGCCAGAGTTTTTATTTTTTATTTATTTTTGTAATCAGGAGAAACAAGCTTGAAAAAAAGCCTGCCTTTCCCCATACCCAATTATTTATTCTTTAGCAATTTATCTTAAGGAAATAGTCAAAAGTGCAGACAGAGATTTATATGCAGAGACAGCTGTTGCTGCATTATTTATGATTGGGGAAGCATTGAAAACAGCTTAATATCCTTTAATAAGAATGTCTTAGAAAAATTATAGTATGGGCTGTCTTTTCTCTATCAAAAAATAGCTTTTTGAGAATTTTTAGTGGCCTAGAATTAGTATTATATCTAGTAGAAGTATATATGTAAGTTAATATCTTAGGATAATAGATATATATTATATTACACAGAGAAAGAGACAGACACACACAAACACACACAGACACACAGACACACACACAGAGAAAGAGAGAGAGAGAGAGAGAGAGAGAGAGAGAGAGAGAGAGAGAAAGAGAGAGAGAGAGAGAGAGAGAAGTTTCCAGTGTTGGAATAAAGTGGGCAAGCAAGAGTGCTGTCATAGTTTAGAACGTCTCCCATGTGCTTGTGTGCCTGAACACTCGGTCCCAAACTAGCAGCCCTGTTTTAGATGTGGGTCTTCACTGGAAGAAAAGGGTCACAGGGGGTTGAACCCTAGAGGTTATAACCTGGTCATACCTTCTGTTTCTGCTTCCTGGTGTGAAGTGACACAGGCAAGTCACACCATAAACTCACACCGGTACGACCCATGCATCCTCTACTACAGTGGACTGCCCCTTCTGAGCTGTGATCCAAAACCCCTTCCGTCATACCCAGTTAGGCCACAGCAGTGGCTTCTCTGGCATGGTGTTCTTGTCTCTCGTGGCTTGGGAAGGTGCAGATGGGGATCTCCTGTAGTGAGGACAGTGGGGTGTCCCTGGCAGATAGAATTCGTGAACCTGTGACCTTTGCTCAGGCTAGACCTGCTTTGGTACCATCCCTACATCCTGAAGGATTCCTCACTCACAAGCCAGAGACAGTGGGTAGCCTCCACTTCCTAGTCATCGTTGGTTTCCTTCCCCAAATCAACCTGTTGGAACTGAGGTATCTGTTAAGAATGGCAATGTGATGGGGCCAGAGAGATCGTAGCCATTAAGAGTACTGGCTGACAGCTCTTCCCGAGGACCTGGGTTCAATTCCCAGCACCCACATTGGCTCACAACCCCCTGCAGCTGCAGTTCCTAGGGATCTGATATCTTCTTCTGATCTTCATAGGTAATGCATGCACAGGCAATGTGTCGTACACGCAGTAAAATTCTCACTCACACTAAACTAAATTTACTTCGGATGGTGGAGAAGCATCTTAAAAAATGCTCAACTTCATTAATTTAATTTAAAAAGGACAAGATGGGGGCTGGCGGTATCCATGGCTTAGTGGTACAGTGCTTGCCTAGCAGGTATGAAGTTCCGTCATCAGAACCATAAAAACAAACAAACAAACAAATAATATATGAATGAATGCATGAGTGAATGAGTGATTCTCTAGGGATAGAGGTCAATTGATAGAATACTTACCTAGTAGGGATGAAGTTCTGAGTTTGATCCTAAACTCTATGTAAGCCTATCTGCTTATAGGCATGGCAACATATACCTTAATGCTAACACTTGAAAGTTAGAGGCAGGAAGGTCAGAGTTCAGGATTCTCCATGGCTACACTGGGAGTTTGGAGTAAGTCTGGGATGCATGAGACTCTGCTGGGAAAAGAAAAAAATAACTCAAAAATAAAGTCACGTGTCTAGAACATATACACATATATTTTTATTTTGTTTTTTTTCCCCTAACCAACCTTTACAGCAAGATAAAACAAAACCACATTACAAATGCCTGTCCAGACATGCACATGGCTACGGCTTGTTTTTCTAAAAGGATGTTCAGCAATGGAGTCTGTTTCCTTCACAGCTATTCATAGCATTTTGGTGTGGACAGCGGCTAATGGTGAGATACCCTTTTTCAGGGTAACGTTGTTTTATGGTTGCTCTTGCCTGTACCTCCTGTGTGTGATACAACAGGCTGCCGCTGTTTCCTTCCTCTCGGACTAGCTCTTACCTTAAGGCGCATGGCCACACTCCTGTGCAGTTAGGCACACACAAGGTTAAGAGAGCAGGATCGGGTTTTGACTGTGCAATTGGAAACTGAGAAGACATTCCCATAGGGTAGCAATGCGCAGGCTCTGTGCTGCTCCTGATCCTGACCAGAGCTGTTTGCATCTATCAGGGCACAGAGCCTGGGGCTCCCAGGAAGATGGCGTACTCTACAAGTGCCACGCCAGTCCCAGCCCTCAGCAGGTCCACCACCGCATCGGTCCTTTCTGTTGGTTGAGTTCTAACTACGGATGTATGCAGATACTCACTTGTTGAGTCTCTGTTTGCTGCAGATGCCTTGTGAGCTGCTCCCCCAGTTCTTGACAGTAGTACCAGTGCCTGTAGCATCTGCTTGATGTCTCTGCAATTCAACCCTACTTTTTATTTCTCATTTTATTTCTTTATTGCCTTCAATGGCATTTTCTTACTAGTCACCTAATCATTTTTTTTGTCTGAATAACAGACATTGTACATTTTTGTTGAGTCTCAGGCTTTTTGTTCCCCTTAAAGAGCACTGGTTGTTGTTCTGGCAAGCAGTTACACTTCTCATGAGTTAAGGTAAACCTCTGACACAGATGCCTTTAGCTTGAGGGTTCTTAGCCTTTATAGTAGGCATACTCTGGCTGGAGAAGTCTTTGCGGGGATATTGTGTGTGCAGAGTAGGGTGTTTGCTTGTCTGTTTGTTTAGAGACACATCACTGTGTAGCCCTGGCGGACCTGGAACTTCCCGTGTATATCAGGTTGGTCTCAAACTCAATGAGATCCGCTTCTCTCTCTGCCTCTCTATGGCTGGGATTAATTGTCACCATACCCAGCCATATCCTAGGATGCTTAAAAGATTCTCTGGGTCTACCTACTAGATGTGAGGAGTAACCCCCAAAGCTGGGATAGCTCAAGTTATAGGTGAGCCTTGCCAGTTGCCATTCAGTTAGGAATTTTTGCTCTTGGATTTATTTAGCTCCAGCCCCAATTCCTGTTATTTCCTGTGTGTTCACTGTGGTCACGTGAGACCTGCAGTCAATGAATGGATCATCTGTCTGCTCTCCAGTGACTGCTCTCCTCTAGTGTCTTCGTGGCTGGCCTCATGCAGGTTGGTCTTGCGTGTGCCTGGCTCGCCACTCCAGATATGCTAGTTTCCCTGAGTTTCTGATCTTGGGTACTCTGCCCTAAAATGTCCGGCCTTTCCAGCCTGTCTTCCCTCTGCTCTGCAGCTCTGACAGATGAGTTCAGTTCTTCACCTCTGTAATGAGCTGGGAAATTTCCTTGGACAGAAAGATGGGGCAATCCTAAGATAACCTCTATTTGTTTCCCATCCTCTAGAGAGTGGGTTTGGAACTACTTTTAACAGCTATCTAGAAGAGTCTTTGTATTTTGTATTTTCTGTCTAATTTTCTAGCCCTGGTGGGATGATAACTCTGGCCCTGCCACTCCCTCAGTCTCTCTGGCACACAGACAAAGTCTAAATGACTGGATGGATAGATGGATGGATGGATAAATGGATGAGGGAGAGGATGACAGAAGGAGAGGTGGTTGTGGTGGTTGAGAGGGGCGGGGGAGATCTGACTGGGGGGGCATTGTCAGAAGAAGGAGGCAGGGAAGCAGAGCAGGAGGCACATCAATGGTAAGGAAATTTAAAGTAAAGGTGTGGACTTATTTGAGAGGAAGAAGGGTCCAAAGATAGCATTGGCCATGTCTGTATATGATGGAAGAAGTTTCCAGAATACATATTTCCCTTAGAAGATAGTTGAGTGCTCAGACGTAGACTTCTGCCCCTGGCCATGACATGGGTATTTGCCATCTTGAAGTCACAGTGGCTGTAGTTGCCTGCATGAGACTCTCTCAAGACTAGCCCATGTATAGTCCTCGATTGGGGTTGGATGGGGAGGGCATCAGAACCTTATGAGGCTTCAGACATTCACTCTTTCTTGTACCTAAAATTACATGGAATCTTGTCCCCTTAACTGCCCATTGTCTTTGAGGGGTGTGTGTGTGTGTGTGTGTGTGTGTGCTATAGTATATAGGAAGCAGAAAGTCGACAGAGGTGAGAGACACCTGTAATATGATTATCATTCGTCTCCCATGAGAGAGTGGAGTTTGTGGTGATACAGTTGGCTGAGTCACACACTTTCTTGCAAGTCATCACAACAAATCCAGTGATTTATCAAGCCAGACAGGGGTGGAATACTTTCTTAGGTCTGTTTTTGTTTTTTGTTTTTTTCTCTCTCTGGGGTAAATAGAAATAGATTTCCCAGGAGTGGGGATCTCATCATTTTCAAGAGAAGCTAGAAGTTTAGATTTGGGGGTAAGCCCTAAAGTTCAGATGTTGGCAATGAATATAGTCTTGAACTAAATAAGTCATACTTGGGCAAACGTTAGACTAAAGGAATCCAGTTATGGCCAATTATTCTTTCTTACAATGCCTATCTTCAATTTTTTTTCAATATTAAATGTATGCTCTTTGCCACAGTATTTTTATCACATCATAAAAACATAGGCTTCCTCCTAGTGATTCTGGGTTCTATAGGAACAGAAGCTATGCTGATTCTATTAACCTCCGTGTCTCTGGTGCTTGGCACACGTTCAACCCTGGAAATACAATTCCTATGCTATGCACCCGAGTCAGCACAGATTTTGCAAAGTTAAAAGCTGCCTCTAACAAGATCACCCTCGTGTCCACAGCCATGAGCCCAGTTCCTCAGCATTTCAGACCAACTGGCTCCAAATTAAGGGTCTGCACCATTTCCTAGTGTTTTAATCAGCTAGAATGACTCACAGAACCTAGAGAGGCACCATGCTAACTAACTATTCCAGATTTATTTTAAAGAAAACATACAAAAGCTGTCCAGAAGAAAAGGCCTATAGGACAAAATCCAGATGGGTCTCCAACATGGAGACTGTATGTCATCACCCTTTTGAGCTAGAGTATGACAGCTATGTGACATGATTTATAATCATCAACAGAGCTTTGGTGTCCAGCGTTTCTAGAAGGCTCCTTCCAGAGGCATGATGGTTGACTCATTAGCTATGAGGTTGGAATGAATGTCCAGCCCCCTTCCTTGTTCCCTGGACACTGGGCTGACACGTAGCTCAGTGCTTCAGACCTCCAGTCAAGCCTTTCTAACATATTCTGTTCCTACATAGAAACTATGGAGAATCCTAACACACACCAGCTCATTGTATGACGTCCAGTGTAGCCAGGAGCCATCGTGAATAGTAGAGACAGTTCTGACATTGGAAGAATGACAAGACTTAGAAGCCCCGTCCTGAAAACCCAGGGGACTGGACTCTTCTTTTGTTTCAAAACAAAGATCCTTAAAGATGTATTTTTTGACAATTTCATACACTCATATCTTGTATTTTGATCATATCACCCTTATGTCCATCTCTTATCTCTCTCACTCTCCCTTCTTCTTCCAATTTCTTCTACATTAAAGAGAGGCTATGCAAAGTCTTACATAGTAAGAAGTGAACAACAGTGACTATGAAGGAATAAGCAAATAGGGCGCCACGAGGCTTCAAACCCTTTCTAAAGCTGATGTGAAGGCATTGATGTCACGAAGTCACTGATGTTGAAGGTAACAGCAGCAACGGTCATTAGGAGCCTCCTGATCCTATGCCTTGGCAGCCTGGAACTACTCAAAAGTGTGGTGGGTTATGGGGGATTTCTTTCCTTCCAGGGGCTCAGGAAGATTGTATTTCCCCACTTTCTAGGAATGTTGGCACTGCTGGGTGACATGCTTTGATTACTGAAGTGCTGGTGAGTGGTACCCATCTCAGTCACTTCTGGGTGAGTCATTAAAACCATCTGATGTCCGCTGCATCCCTTTCTCATGGTGCAATCTGCGTGCATTAAGAAGCTAATGATGCGATGTGGAAGAGAAATATGAATAAATAAACCTTTGCTGAGTTAAAACACCGAGGTGTGGGGATTGTTTATTACTGAAATGTAACCGAGCACATTTTTTGACTAGCATAAACATCGCACATGTATTATTAAACCATTATTATCATTTAATACTCTCTATAATCCATGAGGTCATCAGTATTCATAGCCTCATTATTATAGATGAGGAAGATGAAGCAATGACAAATTATAAGCTATTGGAATTCATACCACTAGGGAGGGCAGGGTGAAAGCCGAGACTTTCTTTCCGTCTCAATGTCTATGTGAAAAAGACCTACCCATGATGGTGAGGCTGGGGTAGAGGGATCCTAAGCTGCGGAGCTGATGTAGGGGACTACTCTTTCTTTTTTTAAAGACAGGGTCTCATGTAGCACAGGCTGGCCCTGAACTCCCTGTTTAGTCAAGAATTGCCTTGTAGTTCTGATTTTCTTGTATCTGCCTCCTGAGTGTTACCAGGTCTGATTTGTGCAAGGGCTGGGGATAGAACTCAGGGCTTCATGCATTCTGGACTAGGCTCTATGAGCTGAGTCACCTTGTGTTTGCTTTTACGAAGCTGGGTTGTCCTTTCCAGTACAGGCTCAGAGGAGAAGGGGGACAGCCTGGGAACAGGTCTGCATGTGCTTCGCATTTCTTCCCAGATGAAATGTGTGGAAGGTTTTAATTGTTCGTTGCTCTTAAGAGCAAATACAGAATGGTCTCAGGGATTTCTTCATCCCACATGAAAAGTCTTTCATGTTGCCTTGGCATTTGAGGGAATAGATGTCTAAATGAATGAATAGCGGGCTACAGGTGCTTGGGTTGGAATTTAAATGGCAACGAGGAGGGACCAGAGCTAGTGACAAAAGATTAGCTATTTGGGTCTCTCCTGGCCCTTGCAATCCTTTCAATACTTAATTGGATTTTCTGTCAAGCGTCTTTTATTGTGTCCTGAAGTTTGAATGAGAAGCAAATTCATCAAATATGTTCATGGGCTATGAATAGTCACACTCTGGATTGTGCAGAGGGCTCTGGAGGAGGGCCAGGAGGAGCGTCGCAGAATGCTGTTAGAGAAGAGGGTACCTGCAGCTTGCCCGTCGCTCAGGTTTTGTGGATCCCCCCAGGCCTGGTCAAGCTCAGGCCTATCCTGCTTATCCAACACCAGGTGTGCACGCACACACTGCCTGCTCCTGACGGCAGCTTCTCAGTCCTTCACCTGTCTGTAAGATTGTCGGGTGCTCTTATAGGTCTTATAACGTATGTCTTATTTCCCCCCATTTGTTTGTGTACTTGTGCCTCTTTGTAAGTGTGTGTGTGTGTGTGTGTGTGTGTGTGTGTATGTGCATGTACACACACATGTCGGGGTTGGGGGGCAGAGTCTGGGTCTCTCACTTTATCCCAAGGTGCACCAATTTGGTTAGTTTGGCCATCCAGCTTGCTCCTGGGATTCCCTATCTTTGCTTTCTGTGCTGGAATTTACATTGATGCCAGGGATCTGAACTCTAGTCCTCAATACTTGCAGGGGTACTTTAAATATCTAAAGATTGATCTATCTATCTATCTATCTATCTATCTATTATCTATCTTCTATTATCTATCTATCATCTATCTTCCATCTATCTATCTATCTATCTATCTATCTATTATCTGTCTGTCTATCATCTATCATCTATCTACCTATCTTCTATTTATCTTGTATCTATCTATCTATCTTTCTATCTATCTAACTAACTATCTATCTATCTATCTATTTTTGTATGTCAAGTGCTTTACCCACTGATCCATCTATCCCAGCAAACTTGTCACATCTTGAACTACTTTTTGATGTAGAGTTTTTTTCATGCAGAAAACAATAACTAGCTATTGATTATTTTTAGTCTAAACTGTCAGACAGCTACACCCTAGAATCACTTAGTGTGCTGGCTAGTTTTATGTCAACTTGACAGGCTAGAGTCAGGCTTGAGAGGAGGGAACCTCAATTGAGAAAATGCTTATATCAGATCTGGCTATAAGGCATTTTCTTAATTAGTGATTGATGTGGGAGGGCCTAGCCCATCGTGGGTGGGGCCATCCCTAGGCTGGTGGTCTTGGGTTCTATAAGAAAGCAGGCTGAGCAAACCGTAATGGTCAGTAAGCACCATGCCCCGTGGCCTTTGCATCAATTTCTGCCTCCAGGATCCTGTCCTGACTTCCCTCAATGACGAACAGTGATATGAAAGTGTAAGCCAAATAAACCCTTTCATCCCTAATTTGCTTTTGGTCATGGTTTTTCATCACAGCGTTATCTAGGACAGAAATTAGCACTAGGACTGCCGGGTATTGCTGTGGTGTGTGTTTTTGGTAGGATTGTGGATGGAACCTTGGGCTGGAAGCCAGTGAGTGCTGAGAGCTCGGCTTGCTGCTCTGTAGGAGCACGGACGATCAGAGTGCTGAGTGAGAGCAGTGCAGACGGCGGAGGCCTGGCTTGGGAAGGTTCAGAGGGAAGCAGAGGCTGTGCCAGGCCATTTGTGTGACGACTCTGTGGTTCTGGTCAGCTGGAGCTGAAGAATCGGCTGTGATCAACAAGACACCAAAACCACTAAAATAAAACTGTTGCTTTGCTGGGACAGTGGATGCTGGTAGTTGGGGCTGAGTGAGCAGCTGTGACCAGAGATTGGCGTCACTGAAATGGAGTCTTCTGAGAGGTGTTTCCTCAGGGTCAGAATACAAAAGCTGTTTTCCAGAGGTGGCCCCGGGTTGTGCCTTCTTCTGTCAGCTGAACTCAGTAGTGCTAAGTTACCCAGGTGGTGCTGGTTTTGAAGGCACGAAGGGGTAATGGAGAACAGCTGAGGCTGGGCACTGTGCTGCAGGACCAGCACCCCTGAAGAGAGCCCAGAAGAGGATATTTGTGAAGGTGCAGCCCAGATGCAGCAAGAAACTCCGCGATATTTGGAGACACCAGTATCATAGACGGCCATGAGCGACCATGAGCAACCATGACCAAGAACAGCAGCAGAGGTGAAGTGGAGCCATCCGGAGTCTAGAAGACGAGCTGGGAGGCAGCTCCACGAGTGTGGGAGGCAGGGGATGTAGCTGAAGAAATGACCCACGCCCCTTTGAGGAGCCTGCAAAACTGTGAGTGAATTCCACATGGTCGACATGGAGTTGTCTACACTGTTGGAGTTTGGTTTTTCTTTGTTCACACCGTGACTGTGTTCTGTTCCTTCCCTCTTAAAGTGAGAAAGTATTTATTTTTGACTTTAAGGACCCTGCAGTTGAGAGCTTTTGAACTTTTAAAGAGATGTTGGTGTTTTATAAAGACCTTGGGTTTTAAAAGAGACTGAATTAAATGTTTGAATTTTAGACTTGGATTTTAACATTTGGAGTGTTTGTATTGTAATGTTGATATTAGAGTGTGATCTTCAGGAAGAAAAAGAAAGGAGAGTTCATGGGCTTATCGGTGATGTGTTCGTGTGTCAAGTTGACATGGAGTTGGTTTACTTGCTAGTTTTAAGTCAACTTGACACGAGATAGTTATCTGAAAAGACTAAAAAACTCAACTGAGATAATGCCTATGTACCATTCTGACTGTAGGACATACTCTTAATTAGTAAATGATGTGGGCTGGTGGGCCCAGGTTCTGTTAGAAAGCAGGCTGAGCAAGCTATGAGGAGCAAGCCAGTAAGCAGCACTCCTCCATGGCCTCTGCATCAGCTCCTGCTTCCTGTCCTGTTTGAGTTCCTGTCCCGACTTCTTTCAATGGTGAACATTATGGAAGCATAAACCAAATCAACCCTTTCCTCCCCAACTTGTTTTCTTTGATCATGGTGTTTATAACCACAATAGAAACCCTGTCCAGGACACTTTGGGAGTAAGTCCTTCTGTGGACCTGTCTAGACCTGGGCGTGTCTATAAGGATTGTCTTGGTTGTTAGCTGAGGTGGGGAGGATCCATGCTGAGTGTGGAGAGCTTTAGTTCATGAGCTGGGGCTGAACTATTTCAGAGTGAAGAAAACTGGTGAGGCAGAGTAACCAATAAGTGAAAATTCCAAGTTTCTCTTTCTGCTGCATCTTCATGTGATGGGACTAGCTGTTTAAGTTCCCTCCTTCACTTCCCTGAAATGATGGTCTGTCGTCTGGAATTATAAACCAAACAAACCCCTCCTCCCCAAAGCTGCCTCTGGCCCTGATGTTTCATTACAGCCAGCAGCCCTGAGGGAGAGCCCGGCCCTGTCTGCCTCCCCCATTGCTCCTTGGGATAAGCACTGTCCACAGGGACTGTGCTCAGGGCTCTCAATCACCTAATCCCACTTGGTCAAGCTGAAGTGAAGACCGCAGCCTCTGGCAGGGAACACTCAGCTCTCTAGGAATTACTGGAGTTGGCACAGCTTCTGTGCACAATTTCTTTCTTAACAATTTGGAGATAATTTGAAATTTCTGTTTGTGACTAGCCTGTTTCAAGAGGGATGGGATCTGGGGAGGTGAGAGGTGGTCCACCCTGTAAAGCCTCCATAGTGGGAGGACCTTGGTTTAGATGTCCCCCCCACCCCCCGAGTGTAGCAGAGTAGTGTGGCTGTAACCCTGGGCTGCGGAGACTGGAGGGGTTTTTCTTCCTTGCTCCCCCTCCCCCTCCTCCCACAGGTAGACATGGGAAATAAATGTTTCTGAGGTTTGAATGTGGGGCGCATCCTCCTAAGGTATCTTTGCTGACACCTGCCCCTGATACTCTAGAAGCAATGGTCATTATGTCTAAAACTAAAACATGACAAGGAAAAAAAAGTAAAAAAAAAAAAAAAAAAAAAGAAATCACTTGTTTAAATGGTAGTAATTTTATGCACCAGCGATTTATGAAATATAGGCAGAGTCACACAAACAATAAGGAAATATCCCTGGGCCTTTAGAAACATAAATTACATGCTCAGCATCTGGGATATAAACCGCGTCGTATTCCTCTTTGGATGCAGATAACAGTTAACGGTGACAAGGGGGCAGCGAGCGAGCATAATGTGATTCCCCCTCTGGAAGTGTGTCTTGGAACTCATGAGGCTATTTCTGGTTCAAAAGGATGACTTTCCAAGAATTAACTTAAAGAGCTTCCAAGCCAGAGCAACTCAGAACAGAACAACACAAAACAAGGCGAAACCCTCCAAGGGAATTAGTTCATTTGTTTTCCTTTGAAAAGGAAACTTCCGTGTTCCCTATTAGTCCTTAAATTTGCTGAGGAAATCATTTTGTTTGCAGAATGGGTGGAATTATAGCCAGCTTCTCATGAATGCAATGCCTTCCTGCAATACCCATGGTGCCTCTCTCCTCTCATCTTCCCAGTGTGCTCTTCCAAATCTGTATGAAGTCGTTTTAGTTCCCCATTTTTGAAGAGTCCATTTGAAGGCCAGAGAGGTTATTTGTAAGCTCTAGAATCTACTCTCAGGGATTCTCTCCTTCCAGGGAGGCCTCCTAAAAGTTCCACAACCATCCCAAACAGTGTCACAGGCTGGGGTCCAAGCATGCAGGTCCATGAGCCCCGTGTGGTACAGTTCTTATTTCGACCACAGCGGTTAGGATAATAGCACGGTTCTGTCAGAGAAAATAGAAGGTCTGGATATTGTAGAGAGGACACTGGAAGGGGAGGCTTGGGACTTGGAGGTCACCTTACTTCCATCAGAAAAGGAGGAAACGAGAGAGGCGTGCTGGGGTTTTAAATTGGGAGTCAAGAGGTACACTGAGGTGGAGCGTGCTTTTGAGTAAGAAATGTAATAGGGGGATTCTTAATATCACAGAAAGACGGCGCCGGGGGCTTTAAGGAGAGCTCAGGCTCGCAAGGCAAAGCGAGCTCTGTTCTTTCGCTACAGAGAAGTCCCACACTGTTGTTGATGAGAGAGTCATAGTGAGTGGCTGTGGACAAATTGTCTCTGATCCCCAGACAGCCAGGGTCACAAAGGTCCAACCTTCAGTTGTGTCTAGAGTGTCGAAACCGGATATATTTCCCGTAGGCCCTGCTTGCCAAGGAGACGTGAGAACCACCGACTCAAGTAGACTCTCTTTGCGAGACTTTAATAGACAGAATGGACAGAGAAAGTGGGTGTTGTTTGTGAGCTTAATTAGCGGCCCGCCCCCCCCCCCCACCTACCGCCCCCCCAGCCTCCCGCCCCGCCCCCTGCCCTGCCTGCCCCCGCCCCACCCCTGCCCCCCACGGCCGGAAACCTCTGGAGATGAGCAAGTCTGCAGGCATTTGAGGAGCAGGAGAGAAATAATAAGGGCTAGGTACTGCAATGGATACTCCCAGAGGGACCAGTAATAGTGGGTGTGTGGTCCTTGCTGGGTCACGTGGCTTCATGCTGCATCATGCCAGGTCATGCTATGCAAAGCCTGCTTCTTCAGCTTCTCAAAAACTGTTTCAGAACTCAGGTTGTCTGGTTGGGCAAGGAGCGTGCTGCTGGCGTTTTATTCTTCCCTCGTTGTGCACACTGCTGGGGTTACTCTGGGGAGGTGAACAGCCTTCCAGGACAAGGACGGAGATACATATTCATTTCCGCGGCTTCCTATTCCTTATTTATCATACCGGAGCTGGGCTTCATGCATATTCTACATCTTGCTAATTTGAATCAATTCTACCCCAAAATTCATTGTGAGATGTTTTTTATTTCCGCTACCCTTGTCAAGGGTACCTTTCCTTCTATGACATTTCCTGAGAGTGCACCACCGTTCTGTGGGCACGCCATCTGTTTGTTCTGTGTTATCTGCCATTGTACCCTATGCCATGCCATTCATATACTTCTGTGCCCTACCTGTGTGCTGCTCCTTGAAATCGGTTGAGTCTCTGAGGAGTTCTAGGGATACAAGCATATTACCTGCAAGATAATGTTGGTTCCTCCTATCTGCTTTAAAACATTTTTTTAAATAAATTCATTGTCCTAGATAATTGCATTGGTGAGGATCTTTGTAACAAATGTCCAAGGCTGCAGGGCCAGTGACATCACGGACTTTTTCCTGACACGACTGAAGATGTACTGTAATTCTCTGCCTGAGGAATATGTCTACCCAGAACCATGATATCTTGATTTATTGACAGGGACCTGTATATCTATTGATACAAATTGCCCCCCCACCCCCATTCTGGGAAACTTCTCATCCCCAGACAAACCTGAAGAACAGAGGATGGGAGTCCCATCTGATCACTTTCCAGCCTCTCTGGAGATACTTAAAGAGTTTCCATTTTATTGGTGTGATTGATGGCATGTACACATTTAGTAATATCAGGTTGTCCTTCACGTTGTCATGAACTTCAGTTGGTCATGCTGTGTTAGTTCTCTGTACTGCGTGCATCTGTGTGCCCATGTGTAGGTGTGTGCATGTGGACATACACGACTGTGCACTTGCGTGGGGGTGGGGTGTCAAGGTCATCGCGAGTGCTCTCCTCAGTTACTCTTTTCTCATTGTTTGACAGATAGTCTCACTGTGTTGAGATGGGAAGTGTCTGATACTCTGGCTGGCCAGCAAGACCCAGGGATCCTCCCACCTGTCTAGCACTGACATTACTGGAATGTGCTAGTGACCCACTTTCTCTAGCAAGGCTCTGCCTCCTACAGGTTCCATGACCTCCCACAGCAGCGCCACCATCTGGAGAACAAGTACAAAAACATGAGAGTCTATGGGGGATATTTTACATTCAAACCATAACAGAGACTCTCTTCTTTGATCCAAGGAGATGTGCATTTGTTTAAGCCAATGCAATTTTTCAGCCATAGCCCAGTATCCACACATTACTGGTGTTAGAGCTTGCTACAAATGAGAACTGTATTCTATATAACAATCCTAACACACACAGAGATGCAGACTGCTATCTCACTGTTACACGCCTCTCTCTCTGGACCAGGGGTAGCTGGGTATCCCTGATGACTAAGGGGGTGGATATCCTCAGCCCAGACAGGGCAGGTGCTCAGCACACCTGCTGGAGGGATGATACTCAAACTCTTAGCATTTTACCAAGTGCTCCTGAGCTGAGTGGAGAATCCTTGAGAAACCCACTTTCCTTCTGTATAGGGAGGACTGCATCAATAGTGAACCCAGAAGCTAGGGGTGGGAACTGGAAGCTGGAGTGGAATATGAATGAAAAATGGTTGAGGAGAGAGAGAGAGAGAGAGAGAGAGAGAGAGAGAGAGAGAGAGAGAATGGGGGATTGGGGTGCAGAGTAGGGGAGGAGAGTGAAAGAAAGGGGACAGGATTGAAGGGAAGTAGTCAATGAAGAAGAGTAAAAGGAGGAGTGGAGAGGGAGGGGAAAGAGAGGAATATGAATTTGTAAATATAACTTTTATTCTCCAGATGTAATTGTCATCTTGGAGGCTTACTGCTGAATCAACTCACCCTTTCTACCTCTTTCTGAGCTCTGGCTGGCTGGTTCAACTCAGTTGCTCTGGCCCAAACTTCCCTCCAAGCTGACTGATTCAAACTTGTGTCTCTTGGCTTCTTACTGAATTGTTCTGCTTGGAAAAACTGCCTCTGAATTCTATGAACTGTACTTTACTGACTTCACTGACTGCACAAACTGAACAGAACCTAAGGGAACTGAATAAATCTGCACAAACTCAACTGTACTCAACTAAATTGCATGGAATGGAACTGAACTCAACTCAACTGGACTCAATTGTACTCAACTCTCTCCCGGCACTCCTCTTAAGTAGCCTCTCTTTTCTATTTGTTCTTACAGGAGTTGGGCACCTCCTGTCTCTGACTCATTCTGTCAGATCTTTCCCTGATTCATCACTTTGTCTGCCTGACAATTAGATGCCATTGTTTGGGATTAAAGGTGTGTCCTAAGGAAATGTCAGGTGTCTGTATTTCAGCCAGAGGAATTAAAGGTGACATTCAAGCTGGCTCACAGGAGACCGAGAAGATCTTTGGGTGTGATATCTTGCCTAAGCAGCTATGTTGTTGAATTAAAATTCCTTTACAGAAATTAACTGGGAAGAGCGGGGGTGGGGGTGGGGTGGGGGTGGGGGGGGGAGGAAGAAAGAGCAGCAAGAGGAAGGGAATGGAAGTGAGAGGAAGTAGAGAAGAGAATGAGTGAGGGGGGAAGGGAACGTTGGGGAAGGAATGAGAAGGGGAAGGGCATGGGAAGGAAGGGGAGGGGAGGGGAGATGAGATGGAAGGATGAAGGGAAGAGAGACTTACTGGGAGTACTTGATTTTCTGAATCCAAGAACTGCAAGCAACTATTATGCAGGCATCTCACAAAGGAGCTTAAATTTGACACTTGGAGATGTTAGGGAAGAGCAAGGCTGAGGCAAACAGGATTCCAGAGATCTGCCTCACTTTGCTGTCATGAACTCCTCAATTATTCTTGGCAGCGCATTCACCCTGATTTGGAACACTTGGTTCTAGCTAATGCTTATTTTATAGGCAGGCCAGGCTGGTGGCCTTGCCAGCTACCTATAAGCTGTCCCTGGCCCCTGGCAGTCACTCTCCTACTTCAATAGGCCAATAGCAGTCAGGGGAGACTAGCTTTCTCTCAGCATTTCTGTTGCACCCCTGGGTGGTGGGCAATGGTGTGTGGGACCACGGTTCATGGTCAGAAAGCACCCGTCCCCTTAATTGAGTGACTGTGTCATCTTCCCAGAAAGATGCAGCTTTCTGCTCATAGTGCAGAGAGAAAAACCTGGCCTTTCTTCCTACCTCGTTGTTTTCCTGGTCTGTCCATTTAAAAGCTGTCGCTTTCCCAAATTTCTTGGTCCTGTCAATCATCTGCCTCCCAGAAGTTTCAGAATATACATAGAAGGCATTTTTAAACTCTCAGGCTCCTTGCAGCTGTGAGCAGATTCTCTTAGAGTCACCAAAGCACTTTCCAGGACTCCTGGTTGAATGAGCACATTTTCTACTGACTCAGTGATAACGCCGGTGTGTGGCAGACAGAGACAAGCAACTGGTGCTGTTGAGAAGTGTGGTGAGGTTTGGGCTGCCTCTCACAGACTGGAAGCTGATGCAGACACCAAACCTGACCTCACTCACAAGGATGATGCTGGCACACTGTCAGAACCTCCTTCAGCTTTCAGGGTCGGTCGCTCAGTGTCCAGTGGCTTCCTGCTCAGGAGCGTTAGACTCGGTCAGGCTCCACCCATCAAGGGCTTCCAGTGGTGCCTGATTCTTGGGCCCAAAAGAGCATCCCTGAGGCCTCAAGTTGGTGTTACTTTCATGACACGTGTCTTGGGCTCCTCAGTTCCTGAGGTTCTCCTTAAGCAGGCGTTGAGGACCACAGCCCATAGCACTTTGTATTCCCTGAAGCTCCTCCTACCAAACCATGAACATCTAGGTATCGCTCTCCTTCCCTGTCTTCAGGGAACCTCACTCAGTGCACCTGTTTAATGGTTAATGTTGGTTTGTTGCTTGAGAGCATTTGGAATCCCCATGACAGGGACTTATGGGAAATTAACTTGTTTACATTAATTAAGTTGGAAGACCTGCCCACTGTGGGTGGCACCATCTTCCTGGCAGTCCCGTTAGACTGCAAATGGAGGAAGGAGTGGAGCAGGAAGTACACAGCATTCTCTGCTTCCTGAACAAGGGTGTAATGTGAGCTGCTTCAAGCTTGAGTCGTCTTGAATTCCCTGTCATGATGGACTGCACCCTTGGTGAGGTATAGAGTAAACCCTTTCTCCCTTAAGTTGCTTTAGTCACAGAGACAGGAAAAGAAACTAAGACCCCAGTCATACTCTGAAACAATTTCAGTGCTAGGGGTAGAGCTCAGAGGCACAACAGTTTTCACCTCCACACTACCCCAAAGTAATTAATTAATTAATTAATTAATAATTAAATAAAAAGAGATCAATACATAATCAATTGAAAGTTGGTTTCTTTTCAGAAGAGTAATAGCAGCTCGAAGACAGAGGAGAAGGAATGTTCTGAGCCAAGACAGTGCTGAGCAGAAAGGATGACTCTTTGCTGCCTCTTTTATTTAGTTCAGCCTGTAGCAATTTTGAAATCACCACAGTCTAATGTTGGCTTCACATGGTCAGCCTTCAGCCATCTTGAAAATCCTACAGCGAGTGGGCACTATCAGCATAAATCTTCACTGTGTCTCATGCTAGAGATTTTGTATAGTTTATTGTGTGAGCTATATTTGAGAAAGAAGGATTCCCAAAGCCTGAAGGGTGCACATAGCCTCCAAACTCAACACACACATTATCAGTTTCCTTTGGAAATCAGGGAAAGTCTCTCTCTCTGCTGTGCGCTTCATGAGATAGGAACTCTTTTGCAAGTCTTCTCCCAGAGATTTACGGTTTAGAAAATGGTGTCACTTTTAGAAAATGGGAAGGCGGTTCCTAGTTCTCTGCTATTCCAGAATTTTCTTAGTGCTGGGGATGAACCAGAACCTCCTGTGTGTTAGTGCCCTACACAATCTTCCTCTCCAGACCCAGATTATAGATTTTGTTTATCTGTTTACTTGTTTATATTTTTGAGACAAGGTTTCCTATAGCCTTTGCTGGTCTAGAACTCACTCTAGAGTCTAGGATGACCTTGAACTTTGGCTCTCCTGCCGCCCTCCATCTCTGGGATTATAGGTGTGCACAGCCACGACTGGTTTTACGCAGCAGAGGATGATATCTAAGGCTTCCTTATGCAAGGCAAATACTCTCCTGACCCTCTGGTTTCTCCCTCCTGATGCTGGGGGGATGGCAGGCATGTACTACCATGCCCTGTGCCAGTTTCTAGTTTGGTTTCATTTTCTTTGATTACTTAGAAGGCTAGATAATTTTCTTGTGGTTATTATAAATGTTGTCTTTCATGCCGACTGTCTGTACACGCCCTTCTTCATTACTTTTCAGCACTATTTTTCTTCAATTTGTCCATTTAATAAACTCTTGCAACACTCTGAGTATAGATTTAAGTGTTTTACATATATCATTAGTTTTGTCATCTTTACTATATAATTACAAATATAATAATGTATAATTAACATGTATTTTTTTACTTATTTCATGTAATTATTATCTGGTCACTGTGATCCATATTTCTCTGTTATAGGAACCAGAAATCATACCTCTGCCCCAGACAGTATGCTGGTTGTATCTCTGTTGTTGTGGGACAAAAAGCAATTTAGGAGAGAGAAGGTTATCTGGGTTACAATTTCACTGTCATTTAGGGTAACTTAAAGCAGCTAACCACACAGCATCTGAAGTCAACAGCAAGCAAAATGAATGGATGTAGACTTTCTTGCTCTTAGCTCTGTTTCTCACCTCATACATGGTTCAGGACCCCTGCCCTGGGGGGGGGGGTAGTCTCCCCACAGCTATTAATTAAAGCAATGCTCCCCAACAGGCATGTCCACAGGTCAACCCAATATAGGCAGTCCCTCATTGAGACCTGCTTCCCTAGTGATTCTAGGGAGTGGCGTGTTGACCATGCTGACCACCACAGGATGGAAAACAATAGACTGTCTCTATTCCTTGGCTTAGGGAATAGACTGAGCTTCCTTCCTCCAGTGGTCCCTTACACAGTGAACAGTGGTCCTTCCTCCAGTGGTCCCTTACACAGTGAACAGTGGTCCTTCCTCCAGTGGTCTCTTACACAGTGAACAGTGGTCCTTCCTCCAGTGGTCCCGTACACAGTGAACAGTGGTCCTTCCTCCAGTGGTCCCTTACGCAGTGAACAGTGGTCCTTCCTCCAGTGGTCCTTACACAGTGAACAGTGGTCCTTCCTCCAGTGGTCCTTACGCAGTGAACAGTGGTCCTTCCTCCAGTGGTCCCTTACACAGTGAACAGCCTGTACCACTACCAGTATTCATAATAACCATTTGTGCTGGGTGTTATTTTTTTTCCATTCATCAACGCAGAAGATGAGGTTTAGGAAAATTTTCAACTGGCTTGTCCAACTTCCCCCACCTCTAAGCAACTCAGCCAGATTTGAGCACAGATGTGGTTAATTTCAAACCAGAACTAAACACAACACGGCGCCATCTTTCTAAGTTATGTCTAACAATGCCTAATGTTACAACAGGATCCCCTCCCCCACCTCACTCTGAGTTTTAATTTTTTTTGAAGTATGGGTGATTTAAATGTTTCTACAGCAAGCTGAGCAATTGATCTCTCCTTTCATGTTTAAAAAATATTTTTGTTTTTCTGCTTAGGAAGTATTGATTGTTTTCATGATGGATTTATCCATCCTTTCTTGAACTTACTACTCCAAATTCAGTGCCTGTTCAGCTATAAATACTCAGTATGATGTTTCAAAGTCAGTACCTGGCTCTGATTCCACAGCTTTTTGAGGAGTGAGTGTTCCCCTGGGCAGGTGGTCTCATATGCTCCACGGAAGTCCTGCTTCCTGGGTGACCTTGCAGGGTGACTTGAGTTGAAGTGTCTTGTGTACAGCTAAGGAGTTGGTTAAGGGCCAGACAGTCTCCTTTGATGTGTCTACATTTAGTGAATCACCAGAGTTGAAAATAAGAAAAATGGGATCTGTGAGACAAAGGGGTTGGACTCTGATGCGTCCCTGAAGACCTGTCTGTCCCTGTGCCTGTCTTAGGGATTCTGTTGCTGTGATAAGCACCATGATCAGAAGCAGCCTGGGGAGGAACAGGCTTATTTCTACCTACAGTGTGCAGTCCATCATCTGGGGAAGACAGTTCAGGAACTGAAAGCAGGAACCTTGAAGCAGGAACAGAAGCAGAACCCATGGAGGAACTCTGCTCCCTGGCTTGCTCCTCATGGCTTGCTCAGCCTACTTTCTAATGTATCCAGGACCGCTAGCTCAGGGGTTACCTCTCACAGAGAGCTGAACCTTCTGACACTAATAATCAATCAAGAAAATGCATCACATGCTTGTTATGGGCTAATCTGGTGGGGAATATTTTCTCAATTGAGGTTATCTCTTCCAAAATGACTCTACCTCATGTCAAATTGACATAAAATTTACCAGCACAGCACCCATCACTTATCTATCAAGATTTTTGGAAGCAAATCATCTTTTCCAGCTCTGACTCAAGCACAGAGCTAGCTGACTTGTTCTCTAGGATTTCCTGGAGATGTTGGTAGCTTTGAAAAGATCTTTACTAAATAATTGAAGTCCAAAAACAAATACTCAGAATACATAAGATGTGAAACCATACAACACGGGTGTTTTATCTTACCTACCCTGCTGTGCTGAGCTAGGTCTGCATTGCTCGGTGGGTAGGAGGGCAGGGACTTTCTGGCACTCACCTAGCATCCAGGACTCAGCTTCTGGTCCAGTTTCTCTGTGGATCACTTCTTTCCCTTCCATGAATGCAGCCTTCATGCCCAGCTGTGTGTCCTTGCTATCCAATGCTACATAATAAAACTTTCTCCAGCTACATAAGAGCTTCCAAGTAGTCACACACATAAACAGGGGTTATTTGGGTTTTTGGTTTGCCTTTTGTTTTATTTTTGTCATTTTGGCATGCCATAAATGGCTCACACTGTCCCTTTTAACAGGGTACCTCATGCAGAATGGACCCCTGTGACAGCCAGCTTCATGTCTATCCATCAGTCTCTCTTACTTTGTCTGAAAGTGAAAGTGAGTCACTGTCCAAAACTTAGATTCCAGGAAGAACAAGGCTTCTCAGAACAATCCCTGCCCATAGGAGGACAACTCTACACGATGTAACCATGGAGTAAAAGTTATTGTGTTGTAGGAACCATATTGATCCCTTCAAGAGGTGACAGTGAGAGGGATCTCCTTGCTGACCCAGAACTGTGACAACAATTGACCAGACCACACTGGGACTGTTTAATATAGACCCTGACACAACTCTCCCATCACTTAAAACTCACGTCAGTACCCCCAAGGATGGACATTTTTTGTTTTTCCACACATGGCTACACTGAATACATTTCCTCTCCTTCTCTTCCTCCTCCTCTTATCCTTTCCCTCCCTTCATTCTCTTCCTCCTCCTCCTTTTATCCTCTCTTCCTCATCATCCTTTCCCCTCCCTTCCTCTTCCTCCTCTGTCTTCTCCTTCTCCTCCTCATTATCTTTCCCATCGCTGGACTGGAGGATAGGTAACCAAGCCAAGCCCTTTTGAGCTGCCATAGCCCAGACCTTTGCCCTACAATCAATCCCTGGGAACACCAGCTGTGGCACAGTTGGTTGTGAAATGGTGATGCTTTTCTGGCCTTACATTCCTATCTCACATAACACACAACAAAGACTTTTTCTTTCCCCAACCACTGAAGAAAGGTGGGCTCCACTCTAGTTGGACAAACTTATGTAACCAACTGGACCCAATCCTTGGGAGTAGAGGAATGTCCCTGTGGATTGGCTTAGACTTGTAAGGGCTCATCCCTAGAGACAGAGGTGGCCTTAGTTCCACCCAGACTGAGCCATGTTAGTTCATGGAAACAGTAGAACAAGGGTGAAGGGAACTGCTCACCAGCTTGCAGCCCCACCAGCAATGGAGGAGTGGTCCTCTTTCTCCACATCCTTGCCAGCATCTGCTGTTTTTCACCTTAGCCATTCTGACTGGTGTGAGGTAGACTCTCAGGATTGTTTTGATTTGCATGTCCCTGATGACCAAGGATGTTGACCATTTCTTTAGGTGTTTCTCAGCCCTTCAAGTTTCCTTGGTTGAGAATTCTCTGTTTAGCTCTGTTCCCATTTTTAATAGGGTTATTTGGTTCTTTGGAGTCTAACTTCTTGAGGTCTTTGTATCTATTGGATATTAGCCCTCTATCGGATGTAGGATTGGTAAAGATCTTTTCCCAATCTGTTGGTTGCTGTTTTGTCCTATTGCCACTGTCTTTTGCCTTACAGAAGCTTTGCAATTTTATGAGGTTCCATTTGTCAATTCTTGATCTTAGAGCATAAGCCATTAGTGTTCTGTTCAGGAACTTTCCCCCTGTACCCACGTGTTCAAGACTTTTCCCCACTTTCTCTTCTATTATATTCAGTATATCTGCTCTTATATGTAGGGCCTTGATCCACTTGGACTTGAGCTTTGTACAGGAAGATAAGAATGGATCAATTTGCATTCTTCTGCAAGCTGACCAACAGTTGAACCAGAACCATTTGTTAAAAAGGCTATCTTTTTTTCCACTAGATGGTTTTAGCTCCTTTGTCAAAGATCAAGTGACTGTAGGTGTGTGGGTTCATTTCTATGTCTTCAATTCTATTTTATTGATCTACCTGCCTGTCACTGTACCAATAACATGCAGTTTTTATCACTATTGCTCTGTAGTACAGTTTGAGGTCAGGGATGGTGATTCCCCCAGAAGTTCTTTTATTGTTGAGAATAGTTTTCGCTATCCTGGGTTTTTTGTTATTCCAAATACATTTGAGAATTGCTCTTTCTATTGGACATAGTCCTACCCGAGGACACAGCTATACCACTCCTGGGCATATACCCAGAAGATGTAACTCTAACATGTAATAAGGACACATGCTCCACTGTGCCCATGGCAGCCATATTTATAATAGCTAGAAACTGGAAACAACCCAGATGTCCCTCAACAGAGGAATGGATATAGAAAAATGTGATACATTTACACCATGGAATACTACTCAGCCATTAAAAACAATGACTTCATGAGATTCACAGGCAAATGGATGGAACTTGAGAATATCATCCTGAGTGAAGTGACTCAGTCACAAAGGAACAAATACTGTGTGTTCTCACTGATAAGTGGATATTAGGCCAAAAGTCTGGAATACCCAAGATTCAATTCACAGACCATATGAAGCCTAAGAAGAAGGAAGACCAAAATGTGAATGCATCAGTGCTTTTTAGAAGAGTGAACAAAATACTCACAGGAGGAAATTTGGAGACAAAGTGTGGAGCAGAGACTGAAGGAAAGGCCATCCAGAGACTGCCCCACATGGGGATCCATCCCATATATAGCCACCAAACCCAGATGTTATGGTGGCTGCTGGGAAGTGCTTACTGAGGGAAGCCTGACATGGCTGTCTCCTGAGAGGCTTTGCCAGAGCCTGACAAATACAGAGGCAGAAGTTTACAGCCAACCATTGGACTGAGCATGGGGTCCCTGATGGAGGAGTTGGAGAAGGGACTGAAGGAGCTGAGGGGGTTTGCAGCCCCATGGAGGGAGCAACAGTGTCAACAGGCCAGACCCCCAGAAGCTCCCGGGGACTGGACCACCAACCAAAGAATATACACAGAGGGACCCATGGCGTTGGCCACATATGTGGTAGAGGATGGCCTTGTTGGGCATCAGTGGGGGGAGAGGCCCTTGGGCCTGAGGGGGTTTGATGATCCAGTATAGGGAATCCCAGGGTGGGAGGACACCCTGGCAGGAAGTGGGTAGGTGGGGGAACACCCTCATAGAGGCAGGGGGAGGGGGATGGGAAGACCTGGAAGGGGGAGACGTTTGAAACATAAATAAAGAAAATATCCAATTTTTAAAAAAAGGGAACTGCTCATTAATAGCTCTTTTCCATGTTCCCCCACTATCCCATAAAAGACTCCTTAGAACTATTATTGGAATATTGTAGTCTCTTACATGACTACAAGGTTGGGGATTAGAGGTGTTTGGTCCGTCACTGAAAGTATACCCATGCACAATGTCATGCCTGACACTCAGCAGACATTCTCTCAAATGTTTGTAAGGTTGAATTAAAATAAAGGGAAATAGAATTTGGATGACCAAGGAGTTCAGATCCTTCTCTCACAAAGCTAACCGGCTCTACTTATAGGCAACGACAGTGGCTACCTCCCTGCCTGTCTTGTTTCCATCCTCCCTTCCTTTCTTTCTTCCTTTTCTCTAATGAACATGAAAAGGCTTGCTTTCCCCCTCCCTGGTCCTGCCTTCCCGCAGTCTGTAGCTTGTGTGATGGCTTTAGTTTGTGCTCCCCGCGTTCCAGGTTCCAGGACGCCTGCTCTGTCTGCCTCAGGATGATGGACTTTGCAAACATCTGTTTCCAGGAACGGGCTGCATCTTAATTGCATCGGAAAGGCAGAGGCGTCTTGCACTTCTTTACCTTTGGGGTTTAGTGTGGAGGATTGTTGGTTTATTTATAATTCATGTCCTACTCACTTCTGATTAAAAAATAAAATCACAATGAAGCTATGGTGAGCAGAGGGAGTGTGTCCTTGAGAGGCAGTCTTGGGTTGTAATTCTGATTAGAGTGAGCTTAACCTGTGACCTCATGCAATGTCTTCCTGTTTGTGGGCCGGGTTTGCCCCACCCCTCTGATGGAAAACTGGGTATGTCAAGGCCGGAGGTGGTGAGTTTGGAGTCCTTTGTGGTTTGCTACCCAAGCTTCCTTTTTGTTCCTCATCAACAGGTGTTGAGCGTGGTTGGGGTGGTTGGGGCAGGAACCTTGTTAGCTATGCGTATGATAAGACTGTGAGCTATGGAAACCCAGAGGAAAGCTCACTTATGAAAAGTAGCATTTGAAGCTATTCTGCAGAAGTGTTTCCCCAGTGATTGGGAGGGCTTTTCAGGAACCCACCTCCATGCTGACATTAATGTTGTGTGAACAGATCATGCCTGGACCCCCTTGACTGTGGTCTGATTTTATTATTCCCTCCACAAGCCTTTGTTTTTAATAATGATGGCACACCCCAGATATTAAAGACATTTTAATAGTCTTCAAGCATAGCTGTGTTCCGGCATCTACATCGGCCCTGATTGCCCTGGGCATTCAGACCATTTTCAGAACTCATGCAGAAAGCAAGCTGACTTCGGCTTGAAAGCAAAGCCATGCCTATAATTTCCTCCAATTGCAGTCTGGTCTCATTTGATTTGTGCTCAAGGGTGCTTCAGATGGATTGATTTCAACAGTTGGGCTATCTCGGTGCAGCTGGGAGCCTGGAACAGAATTCACTTTATGATTCTGTTAGCTACCAGATATGTTTGATACCTAAAGTGGCAAGGAATTGTCTCTGAATGGGAGGAGAGGGGGACAGAAGGGTGAACTTGCGCCTGTGGTTACATGCTTACAGCCCTGAGGACAGCCTCTCTTGGGGTAAATCTCGCCTTTGACGGTCATTCCCAGGCACCACATATATGTAATTTTCAGGTTGTTGCTGACTGCAAACCAGCAATCAACCTTATGACAGGAGTCAAATGGACAGGAGCACGTGCCTGTAAGAAATCCCTGTAATCAAGCATCTCCATTAGTCAGCACCTGGCCTCTTTCTGTTTTTACCCAAACACAGACATTCTTAGAAACATTGTTTCCACAGATTTCTACACGTTTCTTGCCAGAGAGAGAGAGAGAGAGAGAGAGAGAGAGAGAGAGAGAGAGAGAGAGAGAGAGAGAGAGACAGAGACAGAGAGACAGAGACAGAGAGACAGAGAGAAGTTTGAAAAGCTTGTTTTTATCTGTGATGAAATCTAAGAGGACCTCCCACACTGCTCTCCTGCTCCTCGTCTCTGGCAAGTGGCACAATCCACACATCAAATCTCGACAGTCCCTTAGTGCCAGGTGGCTGGCATCGGCCCACGGGAATGTGTGTTAGCACTAAGCTTCTGGATGGCTGGCATCCTCTGAGGCTTCCTCCCCAATTCTTCTTCATCTATAATAGAGAAAACAGATGCCAAAATGCATTCACATTTATGAATCTTCTGTTACTTGTCAGGCCCATTTTCCTGCTCGTGTGAAGTTTTATAAATTCATCCTGAACACTAAGTTCTTAAATGTGGTTTTTACCCCCTTAAATCCACAGCAAAAGATTTACAAAAGAGGAAAAAGAGGAAGAATTATGGCACATAATGGAAAATGATTGATGAGAACACAGAGCCATGCAGGATATATATTTTAAGAAAGGATTTCCAAGGAGGGATCTGTCACGGCAGGGCTGGAAAGCGTGTGCTCTGTCACAGAAGTTCTGGACTGTAAAATCAAGACGCCTGTATTTTGCCTTTGAAAAATATTCTATTCAGGATATAAAAACCACACACATTTTTTTCTAAATCATGCTAGCTTAGGAGAAAACAAACAATAAAAAAAAAGCTGCTTCAAACTCATCGCCTTTAGCAATGGGGTGTAAAGAGAAACAGGCAGGGGAAAAAAACCAAGTATTTTCTCAAATCCTGTGTTGCTATCATCTAGCTTTTTGAAAACGAGTGAAGAAGCAGGGAGGTGCTATGTGTTAGCTGGTACAGACAGAATGTCTGGCATAGACTGGATTTTTGGTATAGATTGGATTTGTGGCAGAAGACCCCACATCTTAATGGCATGCAAGGACTAAGATTTATTTATTTTTCTTGTGTGTGTGTTGTGTGTGTGTGTGTGTGTGTGTGTGTGCACTCATGTGCAACTGCATTATATGGAGGTCAGAAGACAACCTGGGACAAATCAGTTCTCAGGTTTTATTTTATTTTGTCTGAGATGTCTTTGTTGTTTCTTTCTCCTGTGTATGCCGAGTTAGCTGACTCACAAGCTGCCAGGGGTTGCCCTGTCTCCTTCTTCCCTCTCTCTGTTGCATCCTGGATTACAGATGCTCATACTATGTGTCGTCTGGCTTTTATGCAGGCTGTAAGCATATGAATTCAGGTCCTCATGACAGTTAGTTACAGCATTGTACCATGTCATCTTTGCTTCAGGACTCAGCAAGTGCAGTAGCTTCTAACTGCAGCATCACTGGATGGTGAAGAAGAGGAGACAGGAAATGCGGTGAACCACATGCTACATCTGTCAACCTTTACTTGCTCACTGTGTATTGGGGGATGGTAGGGACGCATGCACATGCGTGTGTTCACTTGTGAGCAGCTACATGTGTCTGTATGGTGTGTAGGGAGACAAGAGGTGTCATTCCTCAGGCACCATCCACTCTGTTTTTTTTAGACAAAGTGAAGGAAAGGTCGTCCAGAGACTGTCCCATCTGGGGATCCATCCCATATACAGTCACCAAACCCAGACACTGTTGTGAATGCCAACAAGTGCTTGCTGACAGGAGCCTGATGTAACTGTCTCCTGAGAGGCTCTGCCAGTGCCTGACAAATACAGAGGTGGATGCTCACAGCCAACCAATGGACTGAGCACAGGGTCCCCAATGGAGGAGCTAGAGAAAGGACCAAGTAACTGAAAGGGTTTGCAGCCCCATAGGAGGAAAAATAATATGAACCAACCAGTACCCCTGGAGCTCCCAGGGACCCATGGCTCCAGCCACATATTTGCAGAGGATGGCCTTGTTGGACATCAATGAGAGGAGAGGCCCTTGGTCCTGTGAAGGCTCGATGCCCCAGTGTAGGAGAATGCCAGGTCAGGGAAATGGGAGTAGGCCGGCTGGTGAGCAGGGGAAGGGGGGATGGAATAGGGAGTATTTGGAGGGAAAATGAGGAAAGGGGAGAACATTTGAAATGTAAATAACGAAAACATCAAATAATAAATACATTAATTAAAAAAAAAGTCTCACTGAACCCAGAGCTTGCCAGCTAGGCTAGGCTGGCTGGCCAGGGATTTTCCTGTCTCCACTTTGCCAGTGTTGAATTGCAAGCAAGCTGCTGTGCTGGGCTTTTAAAATATGGGTTCTGGGGTTGATTTTAGGATGTCATGCTTGCAAGCCAAGCACTTTGTCAACTGAACTATCTCCCTAGTCTCTCCCCTTCTCACGATCCACAAATAGCCACAGGTCCTGCAGCCAGTGTTCTCAAACATGTCAGCATTTTAATGGTCTATCAGCAACTTCATGAATGACCTTTGAGAATATTCTCTTCACTCAGGGAATATTGTTGCTTGAGGGCTCAGTTACAACTGCACCTTGGAATCTGGTCCTGTGTTTGTGCCAAGACCACGTCCCCTATCTCTGTAGGGATATATGACAATGTTCGGCAGGGATGCTGGTGCTGGCACATTCTTGGGAGCCTCTTGCTATTGTTCCCCTGCATGGCCATGTTGTCCTACTGCCTTGTAAACATTTATGCTTCTACATATAGGTCGGTGCTGCTCTCGATCTTGGCCAGAGAAGCTTCTGCAGTGGGCAGTGTTTAATGCAGAGACCCATACGTAACTAACTGGTCAAAGGCTGAGAACAAGTGAGTGTTGAAGGCTCAGGCCTAAAGGGGCCTCATCTCTCCCAACCAATGCTCAAGGAGGATTCAGAAGAGGGCAGAGAGGGTGTAAGAGCCAGAGGATGGGGAGGAGGATTGTAAGATGTTCTCTGGAAGTGACTGTGGCCATCACCGTCATACTCACAAGCACTTAGGAGCTATGGTCACCTGCAAAGGATCAACCCAATAGAACCAGTTAGTCAGATTCCAGTAGACAGTACTGATGGGATTCAGTGGGAAAATGGGGAAGAAAGGACATGATGTGGGGAGGCAGGGGCGTGCCTAAGAGAGTGGGAAGAAGAAGTTGGGGCCGAATATGACTATTGGCATAGGCTGTATGGAATGGTAAAGAACGAATAAAAGATATGCCCAACAAAACCAACAAACATAAAAGCAAATAGAAGCAGGGTGAAATGACATCAGCTATGGAGGTCATGACCCTGTGGCTGAGTTCTTTCTTGGGGTGGGTGTGGGGCATGCATCCATGTCTATCTCTCTTAACCTCAGTGAAGGAGGGGCTGTCTTCTAAGATCCATGGCAGCCTGAGGAGGGAGAGAGTTTCCTTGTTTATTAATGGTTGTACAGGGCCTCCTTCCTGCTGCAATGTCTATGAGGCATACATCTGTTGACACTTGGAGACAGAGAAGGGAAGGAAGAATGATTTCTTTTTGTCGCCTGGTTCTCTGCGCCCCACAGTCCATTGTTTACCCATCAGACTTGGCAGAATTTGAATGTCACTTATCTTTTGGGGTTCTCTTCATGGTGACAAAATATCCGAAATTGGAACTCACCCAGGAAATCATGCGCGGCTTTGAAAGTCTGTGTTTTCAGACCGCTGATGTGCCTGGTGAGTTTCTTGTAGGTGGGAGAACTGGCTTTGTGTATGTTCTGGTGTGTTCTCGACAACACCCTTGTCCATTCTCCACCTCCTGCATGGCTGCCCTGTAACCAACGCTGCTTCCATAGCTTCACGCTTGCTGGGGTGAGCTGGCTCAGTCTTCCCATGTAACCCCTGCAAGGGTTGCAGGATAGAGTCTGCACATGTGGGGAATAAATGCTCTACTGTGTCTTCACACATATTAACATGTGTTTCCCCCATGTGGTGAAAGTCAGCAGAAGGTTTGAACAAGTTTTGGGAGTGGAGAGTTGGGAGAGCAGTTAAGAGTGTTTGCTGTTCTCTCAGGGGACCTGAGTTCTATTCCCAGCCGCCATGTAGTGGGCTGATCAGAACTGTCTGCAACACCAATTCCAGAGGACCCAGGTATGTCTGACCCCCATAGGTACCAAAGACATCACATTCATGGCATATACACACAGCCACACACATGCTTATAAGTAAAACGAAATCTTTAAAGAAAAAACATACCAGGTTTTGCCTTTTAGAAGAAAACGCATTCCTTTTAAAAAGAAATACATTTTATTATAAGAATCTTACCAATAAATAAAAACATCAGACACCAAAATTAGCCAGACTCAAAACCTATATAACGTAATGAACTTATATATAGTTAGAGGCCGCGTTCAATGGAAGCTATGAAGCTTCATGTTAAATTTGACATGACATTGCTGGAGACAGACATCTTGGGTCCCCGGTGCCGCCTCCTCCGGGTCCTGTCCTCTGTGTTGTGAATGATGAAATATGAAACACACACTCTACCTGTCACTGGACCCCAGAACATGGGACCAGGCAGCCTTGATGAACCCTTGGAAACTAAGCTGAAACAAATCCTTTAGTTGGTTTTGTCAGACATTTGCCTATAGTGGCACAAACGAAACGTAAACACGCAACTTCTGTGCAGATCTTGTTTCTCACAGGTGGCTCCGATAGCCCCCCACCCCCTTCACACTCCCTGAGATTTTCCTCCCAGCCTTGAGGTCCAATCCCCTGCTATCAGTCTGGGTCTGCTTATAATTACCTCTGTTACCTGACAGAACAGGTGGTGGTCTGTGGCTTCCAGGGCTGTGTTAGCTAAGCTATAGAGCTTCATGGTTGACTTGGGGGAGCCACTCTTTGCAAAGGCTCACATGGAAAGGAGCTGAGGCCCTCAGCAGAACCCCCAGCCTGGCCTCAGCTTCCAGTCCTCTGGGTCAGCACCCTTGCAGACCTCAGATGGCTGCTCCAGCTGAATGCATGGAAAGATGCACTGCCCTCAAGAGTCGCTTGCAATGGACATGTTTTTTAAACCAATGATGCGGCTGTTGCCTCTTTATGTCACCACAATAAGTGGGGGTTGGGGGGTTGTTCCCAACAATATGAGTCAGGACACCTTTGCTTTGTGGTCCCTAGTAATTTCTGTCATCTTTTTAATGCCTGGTCTAATGAGTGACTATCACATGTCCACTGTGTGGGAGTCACAGAGAAGTACCGCTCTCTAATAAATGTGGTGTGACTTTCCAACCACACTGCTGCTTCTAGATGGGGTTTGTCTAGGGGGATCCCGTTACCCTAAAGCCTGTGCCATCCTCATGGTTGTTCTCCCTGATGAGTGGATGCAGCTTCACGCCAAGGTTTAGGTAGTGGCGTGATTGCAAGGAGACAATGTCACCTTGTTCTGTGGCTTGGATGTAAACTGTCCCCAGAGGTTCGTGTGTTTGAGGACTTGTTCCCTAGCTGGTATCCCTATTTGGGGGAAGCTGTGGAACCCTCCAGAGGTGAGAGGTGGGGCCTCTCTGGAGAAAATGGGCTACCGGAGAGTAAGCCTTGAGGTTTAAAACTGATCTTTGTTTTTAGGCCCAGTATCTCTCTGCTGGGACATGAAGAGCCATGTTCTCCAGAACCCTGGCACGGCCTGGTTCAGGCCTTTTCCAGCATGCTGGGCACATGTCTCCACAAAGTATGAGCCCAAGTAAGTTCCTCTTCTCCCCAAAGTCACTTTATCTTTAAGGTGTGTGTGTGTGTGTGTGTGAGAGAGAGAGAGAGAGAGAGAGAGAGAGAGAGAGAGAGAGAGAGACAGAGAGAGAGAGAGAGACAGAGAGAGAGAGAGAGACAGAGACAGAGACAGAGAGAGAGAGAGAGAGACAGAGAGAATATGCTTCCAAGCGTACTTAGAGGTTCAGCGAGGCCGGTTGATGTTGAGTGCCTTCCTCACCTTGTTCAAGGTGCCTTCTCTGCCTTGTCTTTTGAGGCAGGGTCTTTCTCTCTCAACCTAGAGCTCAGCCATTCAGCTAGACAGGTCAGCCAACAAATTCCAGGGGTCCTCCTGTCTGCCTGCCACAGAGCTGCCATTACAGTTGCTCATTGTCACCGATGGCTTCTTATTGTTGGATGCAGGCGGTGGAGATTGAACGGTGACAGTACGATGACCCCGCCGTGCCTCTGTGGCCAGCACTTTGCTGGCTGAGCATCTCCCCAGCCCTCTCTCAGTGGTGATGTAATGGACTATCACATGTGATATTTCTTTTAAGAGGATCTTTGGCAGTGAGTACTTATCCCGTTTTCTTCCCTAGATCTCTACAGCACGCCAAATCCCAGGAACACCATCCCTTACCTGGGTGCACCACAGGACTTTCTAAATTGTCTCCCCAGTTCCCAAAAGACTAACAGCTTATCCAGAGAGAGAGACAAGTTAGTTTAAGGCGTGCAAATACTTCATTATTCCCTTGGAGATGGATAAAGCCCATTACCAACCAAGAGCCTTGCAGTGAAGAAACCAGCTTCAATTATTTATTCACACAAACAGTACTCATTAAGCAGCTGTACTGCCTCACACCTGAGTGGGTGGGGAGTGAACTGTGCTGGGCAGAGGCAGGTCTTCTTGTTCTTCCTCAGCAGACTGGCAGGGAAGGCAGCTGTGGTCGTTGAACTGAGCTGATTGGAATTAGGATGAACATGTCCATGGGAGTGGGTCTGTGAGGGATGTTCAGGAAACACTAGCTGAGGGAGGTTTCCAAGAGCAGGGGGGTCTGCAGGATGCACAGGTATAAACATCTCTGTGGGAGAAACAACACTGCTTTGCCTGCCTGCCTTCAATCCTTGCCTGTGAGTACAGCCTACCTGTCGCTGCCTCTGCTGCCACCATCTTGGAACCCAGCTACTTTGGTTTTCCAGTGCAGATCAAAGACTAACAGCTCTCCAGGAATCCCCCAGCCCCCAGCATCAGACTGGCATCCTGTCTCATGGTCTGAGCAGCTACAAGGTTCTCAGATGATCGAACACACAGGCAGCCATTGCTGGACTCCCATACCTGATCTATAGCCTGTAATCCAACACACAAAATATTGCCCTTCATGATAATGTATTGATTCTACTGGTTCTGTTCCTCTAGAGAATGTGGTTAATGTGGCAGCTAATTACAAATTACAGACCACAGAAAGAAGAGTGGGGACTCTGAGCGTGAGCGATGGACGGGTCTAACTAAGACTGATGGGAATGTGGGTGACAGCCAGTTGTAGAGGGTTATGTGTAAAAGAAATGATGTGTGTGCTGGAGCAATGGCTTAGCGGTTGAGAGCACTGACTGTGGTTCCAAAGGTCCCAGTTCAAATCCCAGCAATTGCATGGTGGCTTACAACTGTCTGAACTGTAACTTTGGGCTGGTGAGATGGCTCAGTGGTTAAGAGCACTGACTGCTCTTCCCAAGGTCCTGAGTTTAATTCCCAGCAACCACGTGGTGGCTCACAACCATCTGTAATGAGGTCTGAACCCCTCTTCTGGTGTGTCTGAAGACAGCTACAGTGCTCTTGTGCATAAAGTAGATAGATGAAAGAAATGATGTTTGCATAGGCCACAGGGTGACACCAGGGCTGGCAAGGACAGTGCTGTGGGGTCAAACCAGAGTGATCAAGGACTAAGGAGGACAGAGACATGGAGGAGACACCATCTGTCACCGTTCTCCCTGTGTGGCATGACAGCTGTCATGTCCTAGGGAATTCTCAGAGGAAGAGGAATCCAAGAGGCCACCGCTCACCTGCTGTAACCCCATAAGGTGACAGAGGTTGGGGAATCTCTGGCAAGCTTCACTGGGCACAGAAGAGAAATTTTCATCCCACAGGCTGGGGAGGGGCCCAAATTGGTGCCGTTCTGCTGACCTCCCAGATGATGCTAGGACAGGACTTGAAGTGGGTCTGGCCTCATGTTGTTTATCATGTTAATTTTGGTCTCCCAAACTGTTTATAAGACACTGGGGGACCCTGCCCCCAGTTGGTTCTGGTTGGTAAAAAAATGGCAGCGGCCAATGGCTGGGCAGGGCAGACAGAAGGGGCACTTATAGGATTCCCAGGGATTGCGGCAGATAGGAGAGAGCGGAGGAGGCAGATGAGGCAGAGGGATCAGGTTTAGGAGCTACAGAAGAAAAGGCATCTAAAATGAAGGAGGAAGGGGAGAGTGGTCTGTGATAGGACCTGCCCGGAAGGCAATATGGCCACAAAGATAAAACATAATTAGAAGGTATTAAGCCAGGAGTACCAGAGGGAAATATATGCTAGGTTCAGGGAGGATTAAAAGTACCCAGTCATTGAGCTAGGCAAGGCATATCAAAATTAAGTGGTGTGTGTGTGTGTGTGTTGTGTGTGTACCTTTCATTTGGAAATCCAGAAAGCTCTATGGGTGGGTGCAGTGCATGTGCAACCTGCCAGGAGCTCAGAGCAGGGTAACTAAATTATTATTACAAGGACTTGAAGGCAAGAGGGACTGTGACAGCCAGCATCCCATGCCAGTCCTCTTGTACTCCCTGGAAACTCTTGGTCCCACCTCTGCCTTTTGTTCTTAGGATAGAAAGAATCCATTCGTCATCTTCTCAGGCTCTTTCCAGGAAAGACTGCCCCTTTCCAGGCCCTACCACACTCTGTTTACTTCTGTCTTAGTTGTAACTCTGGAGACAAATTGATGACCAAATTCTGAACATTTCTTGTGTAAGATTTGGCTATGAAGAGTTTGTGGCTGGGGAGGGTCTGTCCTAGCGAATTCTCAGAGGAGAAGAAGAATCCTCTTCCTCAGAGGTTAAGGTGTTTGCTATGCAACAACACGAGCACCTAAGTTGGAATCCTGTACCCATTGAAAAGCCAGGCATGGTGGCCTGCATGTAACCCCAGCACTGAGATAGGTGGATCACAGAAGCTGACTGGCCGGTCTAGACAGTTGGTGAGCTCTGAGTAATAGTCCCAGTGTTGAAAACTAATGGGATGAGCTATAAAGGAAAACACCAGACTCTTGACTTATAGCCTGTATATGCATACACAGATACAGGCATGCACAGATACCTGCCCCAAAGACATGCATTCTTGTGCATGCATGCATACACATGCCTGTACAAATGCACACATGCACTCACACAGGCTCACACACATGCAAGTGTGCACATGCATGCACATGTAATATTTTGGTTTTATCATGGAGTCATCAAACTGCACATTTTGCAGCTTAGAGGGAAGGGGCTGATGATGAACCCACAGGAAAACTTCCTGAGAGGTGTCCTGGGATGTGCGCATGGAGGAAAAAGCAGAATGTTCTCAAATAACTCAAAGGTACATAGGCAGCAGCATTCTTTGTGGCTCTATTCCCAAAGCTAATATGGACCCACCCCTGGTCCAATAACAGAGGAGCAGGGGAGGAAATCTATGTGTGCACAGCACCACGTGCACATAGCACAGTGGAAGGAGAGGAAATCCATGTGCACACAGCACCACGTGCACATAGCACAGTGGAAGCATTGAACAGGATGGGGCTGTGCTGTTAACAGATGCAGCTGAGATGGGGCAGGGTTTTCTCTCTCATTTAGGGTTCCAAGATTTTATACAGATATATAAAATCATCACACACATGCACACTCATGCACACATACACAGCGCGCATATCCACAAACACACGTGCACATAAAACGGAAGTGAAGTTGTTGGGTGAACAAAGAACATAAGTGGGAAGAGAGAGAGCAAAGGGAAGACTGGGAAGTGAGCAGCAAAGAACAGAGTTTACGCACGTTCAAAAGGATAATTGAAAAATTAAGTAATTTAAAGATGAGCTTGAGAGGGAACTGGAGAGCACAGGAAGAGCTGGAGGGGAGAGAGAAAGGGTTGAAAATGACATGGATGCAGTCCTCAGCCATGAAATGTCCATAAAACTCCAGATCATAAAGAGAGCTGTAGACCATCTGAAGTAATATGTTGGGTGGGGGTATTCCTAAATGAGGGGTGGGGGTGCCTTCTCCCTCCATGTAGCCCCATACCCTGAGAGACTGAAATGACTGATCTCTGTCCAGTTCTTTATGGCTTCAATTTTAATTACCTCCTACAGACTAGCATGTTCAGACAGGGCAGGAGGAGGTCTGAACTTTGGTGAGCACAGTGAGGCCTGTGATGAGGGCTTTGATTTACATGTAATTGCCTGGGGTCCTGGCTTCCTGGGGAGGAGCAGAGGTCTCTGGTGCTGAGGGAGGCAGGCCAGGTAACAGTGCTGTCTGTCTTTGAGTACTTGACTGGAGCCAGGAGGGATGAAGGTCGTAGACATGACTTCCTCTCAAGATCTAAAGAGTGGATTTATTTCTCTGCACCACACTCACATTCTTGGACATATCTAGACTAGTTACTAGTTTTCTCAACCAGTTCCCAAGAGAGTCTGGGTGTGGCAGGGGTAGGGGTGGGATGGGGTCGGTAGGATCATTAGAGAAGGTATACATGGTATCTTAGTTTAAGGACTTCAGGTTTATTTTCAAAAATAGTAGGGAAAGTACAGGGCCAATATATTATGTTAGCACTAGGATGGGACTTTAATTGCCTAAAGCTAGTTTGTTAAAAAACGGTTTTTGTAGCGAGGCCTGGGATATAGGTCCATCACCCCAGCTAATCAGAAGGCTGAGGCAGCATGATATCAAGTTCAAGGCCTGCTTGGGCTGCTAGGTTCAAAGCCAAACCTTAGCACCTTAGGAAAATCCAATCTCAAAATAAAAACATTAAATAAAAGCTCTGAGGTTATAGTATAGTAGGGGGACTCTTGCCCAGCATGTGAGGAACCTGGCCCAATCTCTAGCTCTGAAGAAAAAAAAAGAAAACAGTGAGGACAATTAAAAAAAAAAAAAACCACAATGAGTATATAGTAGCATAGGGTATGGGAGAAATGGAAAGGAATCACGCAGGTGGCATTTGAATTATAGATAGGAGTAGGAGGGGAAGGGGAAGGGAAAGGGAGGGGGAGGAGGAGAGAAAGGGAGGGGAGGGAAGGGGATGGAGAGGAAGAGGGAAGGGGGAAGGGGAGGGGGGAGAGGGAGGAGAAGGAGAGGGGGAGGGGAAGGGAAAGGGAGGGGGAGAGGGGAAGGGGAGAGAAGTGGAGGGGGAGGGGGAGGGGAGGGAGAGGGAGAGGAAGAGAGAGAGGGAGAGGGGGAGCAGAAGAGGATGTTGGACCCCTGGAACTACAGTTAAAGATGGTTAAGCCAACAGATGTAGGTGCTATCTGAACTTGAATCCTCTTGGGAGGCAGCAAATGTTCTTAGCCTCTGAACCCCCTTTATTCCTTTCCTCCCTTTCCTCCCTTTCCTCCCTTTCCTCCCTTTCCTCTCCCAAGGTTGCTAGTCAAATGAGCACAAAACTGTAGCACCAGGGCCAGTCAAGGTAGGGCTGTATTAGGGAGCTTCTACCCAGCTAGACAGAACTCCTTCAAAGAAAGGCTTTGAAAGCGGGAATAAAGCAGATGGTCCTTCAGTGGTTGCAGACCACCCGGGACTAAGATGACAGAGACCTTACATCACACTACATCACACTCTTCCTAGTAATTGCTGGATGCTGCGAGTGAGTCTGGGACTCAGCGACTCAACCTCCTTATCGCAAACTGCCGTATCGTCTCTTCCTGGAAGGGTTAGCCAGCTTCTTCAAATGGTGGCATTGTAGATATGAGTGGTCTGGGAGAAGGTCCTTTACTTTGGAAGTGATCTATCACCAAGCATACTAAAATAATGCCTTTAAACAGAGTTTCAATAATTGAATAAACTTGACTATTACCATGTTACGAAGATTGTTTTTCCAACTGTAAATGGTATTTTTACAGCCTGTGGGCTCAGGCAGACGTAGGTGTGTTTCAGAAGATCATTTAGATTTTGTCTTTTATGTGTTGAAAATTGAAAATTAGCAATCTAGTTCAGTAACCCAGGACATTAAAATGCTATCTTTTTCTTTATAAAATTTGAAAATCAATCACAGTATCTTTTTATGTGAGTTAAACGAATTTAAAAATCACCTTTTAATAGAGCATAAGTTTGACATTTTCGTTATTTTCTCTAGATACAGAACTCATGATAGCTCACTTGGCACTATGGTGATGTTGCCTTACATATGTAATGATAGCGAGTCTGAGGAGGTTTCTCACTGGGCCCTAAGCATCTTTGGGTCAGCTCTGTCTATATGTTCACACTTAGCACACAGAACATATGCTAAGAAGACAATTTTGGGTCTAAAAGGACTAAAATGGACTAAACCTCTGAACCTATAAGGCAGCCCCAATGAAATGTTTTCCTTTGTGAGAGCTGCCGTGGTCAGTGTCTCTTCACAGCAATAGAAGCCTAAGACAGACGCAAAGTAGATTTGTCTGTGAACTGTGAGCCCTCTGATGCGGAGAGTTAGAATCAAGGGATGGATAGACCATTAATCTGTGCGGACCTGAGTCTGGAATAATCAGGAGGGAGGCCTCAGTGCCAGTCAGTGTCCAAATTCCTGTGAGTCAACGATGCATGGAGATCAGATGAAAGGTGGGCTGGGCACAGGAGTTTGTATGAATGTGCAGAAGGTAAGGAGCTCTAAACACAGAAATCCTGGGTGGGAACGATGACTCAGTGGAAGTGGTCCTTTCCATGAAAGTCAGAGTAGCTGAATTTGAGTCCCTGGAACCCACGGGAAAAAAAAAGCCTTGCAGGGGTCTGGAGAACCCAGGGGTTAAGGGCACATACTCCTCTCACAGAGGACCCAAGTTGGGATCCCAGCACCTATGTCGGGCAGCACAAACTGTCTGTCACTCTAACTCCAGAGAATGTGGTACTTCTGGTCTCTGCAGAAGTACCACATCCAAACACACCCAAGCACATGATTAAAAATGAATATTTAAAGCTGGCTAAGCAGCTGCCTATAATTGTAGTACTCGGGAGGTAGAGACAGGGGCATCCCTAGAACAAGCTGGCTAGTTAGAAGAATGAAATCATCAAGTTCTGGGTTCTGAAAGAGTCCCCACCTCAGTAGAGAACAGCTGAGGACACTTGATATCAACTGAGGGTCTTTGTACCAAGTGCCCACTCAGGTTGGGAGTGTGTCTGCTTCCTGCTCTGTCTCTGCTTCCAGATCTATGGAAATTCAAGTAATCAGCCTCACACTGGGGCTGCTGTAGCCACAGGCTGCTCCCACAGCTGTGCCTTCTGTACCACAACAGACTGACAGGCTGTATCCTCAAACTGTAACCCAGAGAAGTCCTCCCTCTTCTAAGCTGCCTCTCCCAGGTGCTTACAGTAATGACACAAGGAACTAGTTTGGAGACAGGTATATGGCAGCTGGAGGGCTGCCCAGGTGTTGCTCTGCTTCTCTCTTTAAATCAAACCAAAGCGAGTAAATTTAGTATCAGGAGTGGGAGGTTTCTGCATCATTAAAGACTTTTCTTTTATTATCTCTAGCTGTATGCTTCCAGGGACACACCAGCTGTTTGTGAGCCTCCTACTGTGGGAAGGACACAAGTTTGTGGCTCTGGCAATTACTGAAGAGGCTTGAAAAAAGAGGGGGAAAATGTAAGACAGATTTATCAGGTAATTTATCTCAGTTTTTTAATAAACCAGGGAAGTAATGTTATGAGCCAAAGAAAAACAAGCTAAGGGCAGAAGCACAAATAACTGATAGAAAAGATGCTTGCCTGCAGCAGAGAAGACCCCCCCCCACCCCGCCCCCTGCCAGCCGCCAGCTAGCCCCCTGCTGGAAGCTGGGCCTCCTTAATGCTATTCCAGAACCAAATCTGCCCCTAGTAAGAAATGCCCTGGTGTCAACATGACACAGCCCAGAACCAACAAGGGAACCCCAATCAAGATGTATCATCTGTCACGATGATCTGTCTTTGTTGTTAATTAATGTAGGAAGCCCAGCCCACTGTGGGTGGTACAATCCCTAGTCAGGTGAGCCTAGGCTGTAAAAGGAAGGTGAGCTATGGAGAAGCTATCTGGCTATACATGCATGTCATATACATGTGTGTGTATGTGTGTGTGTGTGTGTGTGTGCGCGCGTGCACGCGTGCATGTGTGCATGCGTGTGCGCATCTTGTCAAGTCCAGCCAGGAGCTTCTATATCTAGAATATATCTCTATATCTCCAGAGAAGCAACCTCCAGATGCTCCAATCTCCTCTCACAGACACAGACACTTCTATTGAACCTGTTCCTTCTGACCTATCCTCAGATAGCTCCACAGACCCTGGACAACAAGGAAATAGCTAAATCTAAGACTGGACAAATACCCCCCCCCCCCCATACCCATCCTTCTATGTTCCCTAGAGACACGTCAGCCCAATGCCAGCAGGGAGAAGCCAGAAATGACAACCACCCTACTCCTGCTCTACCATCCCCTTTTCTAACTTTTTCCTTTTTAAACCAAAAGCTTATACTTCCATCATCCATCACTGTGTGCCCGTGAGATGTGATCCACCTCTTCCTGATGGCCAGCTGTGCCTCATGCCCATGCTCCTGTGGTGGACTTTCCCCTCTGGAACTACCAGCAGAAACAGATCCTTCTCCCCTCCTAGTCGCCCTTGGAAATGGTATTATTTTCTAGCAACAGAAATGTAACTAGTGCATGGAACATGAAGCAGGCGAGGGGGCAGGAGCCAGGGAGCAGAGCACCAGGCTAAGCTGTGCAGGGGGAGCATTTTAAGACTCTTCAGCTATCCATCTTTTATCTCTTCATTTTCTTCCTGTAGGAGATGTAGGCAGACATAGCCCGAAGCTCACTGGTGGCACCTCAGTGGGATTCTTAGCTGCTTTCCTGGTTGCTTATCAGGTGTGTGGCATCTCTAGGTGAGAAAAGGTGTCGCTGGGAGCTGTGGGAACATGTGGAGGCTGTGTGGGTTAAGAGTGACCCGGTTTCAAAGGGACAGTGTAGACTCTGAATTTCCCATGGTTGTACTTTAAACGATTGCCTTTTGCTTTCAGAGAAAATGACTGACTGGCAACCCCATGGCAGGGTTTCTCTGGAGGGGCTGTCAGCAGCTAAGGTCAGCGGCCTCTCTCACTGGCTACTTGTTAGGCCATTCGTGATGGGTTCAGTGGAGGTTTACCAACAACATCTTTCTGATTTGCTTCATGAGGACAGCGTTTATGTGCGGTTTGGCTTTGATTTCATCCCCAGTCTTAAATGCTGAGTTGTGAATGGTCTAATTGCATTTGAAGTAGTGGAGTCTCATGCCCATGTGAGAAATGGCTGCTGGATTCTGGTGTCTTTTAGTTTGGGTACATGGGACATTTACTTATGATGTTAATTTGCTCTCTTGTTTTAAGACAAATTTTGTTCTATTTTTATTTATTTATTTATGTGTCATCTGTGCTAGCCTCAGACCTTCAATCTTTCTGTCTCAGTCCTCTGTGTGCTGAGATCACAGGTGTGTGCCATAGTTCACATACAGATAATTTAAATGCATTAAACACACATGTATTTAAATGAACTCATCTTTGAGTGTGTATATATATATATATTGTGTGTGTATAGTGTGTGTGTTATGTGTGTATGTGTGTGTGCGCATGCACAGATGCCTTCAGAGACCAGAAGGGGGCATTGGGGCCCCTGGTGTTGGAGTTACAGAGGTAGTTGTTACTCAACTGATATGGGATGCAGGAACCAAAACTCAGGTCCTCTGTGAGAGCATCATTAGCTCTTAGAAGCTGAGTCGTCTCTCTAGCGCCATGCACCATTGCCTCTGTGGCATAGCTCCCTGGGATGTGTGCACTTGGCTTTTCTGTTCCTGCTTGAGCAATGGAGAAGCAGGTTCCACCTCCCTGTAGGATTGTTCCTCCTCTATCCAACTGAAGAGGAGTGCTGCCCAGTTCTTCTTCCTTCCTGACCCCATTCCCTTTACAGTCAGTCACCTGCAGGGCAAGGGGCCCATGCCACCAGGTAGGTAGGCATAAGAACTGGTAAGGTTGAATGAGTTCCCATTCTGGGAATCTCAGAGAGTTGGCCATTCCCTACCTGCCTCTGATCCTACTCTGAAACACGGAACCTTGAGGGCACTCCACTGAGGACCACAGGCACTGAGTCTTGTAGCATAGCACCTGGAGTTCTTCATGCTAATGAGGCATCTAGATAGCCTCGAACCTTCAGCCAATGAGTTTCCCTTTCTGGATATTGCTCCTGCCCCCTCCCCCGTCCCCAAGGGTATTTAATCCCTGGTTCACCCCAAATAAAATGTATGCATTTACATCCATCATCCAATAAAGCACTATAAACAAACAAGGTTTGTCTCCGAGCTGCTTCAGTAAGGGAAGGCCCTCGACTGAAGAGCAGAGCCTAAGGCTCCCAAGGAAGGCTTGCTCTCCTCCAGTCCCTCCAGTGTTTGGCCTTCGCTCCCAATCAGGCCAGATTCTGTTCGCCCTGGCCTCCGCCTTCCTCTTCCTGCCTGGATCATAGACCACAGACCCCCGCTCCTGACTCCCTCTCCTCGTGGTACTAGTTGTGCCTGAGTACCCAGAGAGGACACCAAGAGCCATTACTGATGGCCCTTTCCAGACTTCGCTCTGCCTCGCTCCTGGTATCGAGCCGATGGCATGCCCAGGTACCACCCCCCACCTGCACCCCCAGTGGAGGGGCAGAACTGCACTAGACAGTCATGGGATCCCCTCATTACCTCTCCTACGAGAAGGGAAGATCTTTGATGGTATCTTTTCCCTAAAATAACCAGAAATCTCACTTAAAAATAAATGTGTGACTGGGGAGATGGCCCAGCTGATAAAGCACCCAGTGCACAGGTAAAGCCCTGAATGTAAGACCCCAGAACCCACATAAAATTGAATGTGGTAGCATAGGCATCTGTATTCCCAGTGTTGCTCTAAGGAAATGGACGGCCGAGGTGGGAGGAGCCTGGAAGCAGACTAGGGGGCCTGGTGAGTGGACTGACTCTCTCTCTCTCTCTCTCTCTCTCTCTCTCACACACACACACACACACACACATACACACACACACACACACGAGTGCGGGGAGAGGTTGGTGAGATAGGTTAACCAGTCCAGGCTCCGGCCACAAAGCCAACAACTTGAGTCTGGTCCCTGAAACCCACTTGGCCCTCTGACCTCTGAAAGGTTGCTATGGCGTATGCCTTCTTCCCACACAAATAAGTAATACCCATAAAAAAAGACTAAGGCAAGTGCAGGGATCCCCTAAAGACCAATTTTTGCTGTATGCCAGAGCGTCCCACTTGAAATCTAGCTAGCATTTGCCTGTCATTACTTTAGTGAAAAGCCTTAAACTGTTTTCTTGCTTGAATTTGGTCAGAGAACTAAGGTCCGTCCAAATGCTGTCTTGTCTTTCCATATCCGGTTCTCCCCTTAGATCTCCGTGCTTTCTGTTGTGGAAACAGGAGGCCGGCAGCTGATTATAGGTCAAGGCCAACTGCGCATGTGCGTTTCAAGGACCCTGAGCCAGGGCCACCTGGGCCCCGGTTTGTGGCGTAGAACAGACACAGCTTCGTTCATAGGACAATGTGTACATGCAGGAAGTTGTGCCACTTCCAAGCTGGATGACCACGGAGGGTGCTGAAGCATCTGTTGATCCTGGAACATGGAAAGCCCGTAGCAGAAGCAGACAGCCATGGTAGGGGCTGGCAGGCTGACCCCAGAGGCCTCTTGGTCAATGGGAAAGTGGAGCCGAGCCTTTCAGGTAGGCACCTGTGGGTCAGGTATAGCGCACAGCAGAGTCTGCAGATAAGTAATGCTTCTAGCGCGGTAGTGCGGGACGAGAGGGGCATGGATATCTCCCTCAAGGTCCCTTACCCCCTCTCTGTGTCTCTCTCCCTGTGTCTCTCTCCCTGTTGTATTTTATAAAGAAAGATGGCCAAGGATATGTTTGGTAGAATTGAGGTATGGTGAGGCCTCTGCGGGCCCATGCTGAGGCATCCCTTCCCCATGAGGAACCAGCCACATGAGGATGGATATGAAATAGAGTTTATTTAGGGCATGGGAAGGGGAGATGAGAGGGGAGAGGGATGGGGAGAGAAGAGACAGAGAGGGTAAGAGAGTAAGAGTTTGAGGAGGGGCCAAACAGCCCATTTTATAGTAAGGGAGACAATACCTGGCAATCAGGAGGAGTATGTCTTCTTCCTCCCTCCCCCTTCTCTCCCTCCCTCCCTCCCCCTTCTCTCCCTCCCTCCCTCCTCCTTCTCTCCCTCTCTTTCTTTATACTTATATGTAGGGAGGGGGTGTTCTGCTTCCATGTATATATATGTGCACCATCTGTGTGCCTGGTGCATCTATATGTATACCATGTGTGTGCCTAGTGCTCACAGAGGCCAGAAGAGGGCATCAGATTTCCTGGAACTGGAGTTACAGATGGCTATGAGCTGTCGTGTAGGTGCTGGGAATTGAACCCTGGGTCCTCTGGAGTAGCAGCCAGTGCTCATAACTGCTAAGTCATCTCTCCTGTCCTGGTGACCTGAAAATTTCAGATAAATGAGTACTGAGACACGCTCCAAACCAGTTGTACCTGTAACTCTTAAGAATAATGTGTTGAGAACTTAAGTCAAATCCTTATTTTTCCATTAAAAAAAATCAAATCAAACATATATTCTTTAGATTGACCCTGATCTTCCCATTATTCCTTCAGTGAACCCATGGCCTGGGCAAAAGGCATGAAATTTCAGGGTAGATGGCTTTTGTGTTTGCACAGAGATTATCACATTTGGTTCCTATTGCAAAATAGGGGGAAAAAACTGCCGTGTAGATATTTAATGACATGGAAAAATGTTCTCAATGTAGTGCCAAGAGTTTAAAAAAAGCAAGTTCATTTCCAAGATTTTCAGTGTGATCTCTATTGCAGCATTAAGTGGATGCATCTCTGCAGGGAAACGTGTCGGGGAAGATGTATTCCAACATGCTCGCCAGGACTGTTCTTTGTTTGCTGCAGTAATGGTGCCTCTTAGTTTTCAAAGCTGTTTATCTATGGTGTTTGAATAGTTTTATAACAAACATGCATTGCCTTTGTAATAATAACAATAACAACAATAATAATAACAATAAAAATAAAAATAAAAATAAAAATAAAAATAAAGGGCAGCATAGATTTTTTTGTTTTTAAAAATCTAGCCAGTATGCTAGGGTACAGCCCTTTCATCTAATGGGTGTGTTAGAATGTCAGCATTGGGACTGGAGGATAGTGACTCAGAGCTTGGGAAATGAGGCAGGCCAGCAGACAGGAAGGGGCTTGTGCTGTGACCCCTGGGGTCAGCGAAGGCCCTTGGGGAAGGTGAATCTTAGTTTGAACAAAGCCTCTTTGATGTGCTTGGTTTGGGGGCTGGTTCAGGAAAGCAAGGATTAGGGAGTGGCATTCATTACAATGAAGAAAAGACTCTTAGCTGCTCCCCGCCCTCCTCCCCCCTACCCCGCCACCCCAGCAAAGAATCAGCCGATATCACAAGAGATGCTACCAGCTTCGCTACATAGCCCTTTGGTGGTTTCATTCTCTGAGGTCTTTTGTGCAAGCGTATATGGTACATCCGTGTGTACATGGTACATGCACATATACATGTTTGCATGTGTGTGGGGTGTGCGTGTACATGCTTATAAGAGGGTGTAGAGGTAGACACTGCCATTAGCTTTAATTGCTTTCTCTTTATTTACTCAATCAAGCAGGGTCTCTTGCTGAAGGAGCTGAGATTACAACAGTCTGACTAGTCTAGTTTGCCATCTTGCTCTCGGAATGCCTGCTTGGTCTCCTCCTGTTGAGTACTGGGATTACAGGCAGGCACGGCACCCATCCGCTTTTATATAGGTGCTAGGGATATGAACTGTGGTTTCCTTTCCTACAGAGCAAGTGCAGTGCATTTACCCTCTGAGTCCCCTGCCCCAGCCTCTGTGATGATTTTTATAGACTCTCCCTAAGGTTCAGTCTTTGTTCATGTCCACTAGGGTAGGAGGCAGGTATTGTGTGCCAGAATGGATCAAGGAGAGAGAGGCATTGAGATTAGCATATGAAAGAAGTCAGTTGGCAGAAAACCAGAAAGCCCTCCTGACCAGGACTATGTGAAGGGGATCTCTAAGGGTTGGAGGAGGCTGGCACTGAGACCCCTAAAAGGCTCACCGCCCCCAGGGGCTGTCAGTAAGTGCTTCCAACCTTCCAACTCTCTTGTCAGTCTATTAGTTTGTCAGTCAGTCAGTCAGTCAGTCAGTCAGTCTGTCTGTCTGTCCATTCATCCGTCCATCTGTCTGTCTTTGTAACTTTCTTCTTTTTTTTTTTTCCAAGCTGGTTTCTCTTTGTAACTCTGGCTGTCCTGGAATGCATTCTTTAAACCAGGCCGGCTTCAAACTCCGAGATCCATCTGCCTCTGCTCCCTGAGTGCTGGGATTAAAGGTGTGTACCACCACCCAGTTCAAGCTTGATTTCTTAATAAATGATTTCTTCCCTATCTGTCTGTCCCTGGTCCTCTTCTGTGTTCCAAACACAAAAACTTGGGACTCTCAACAGATGCCTTGCAGACCCTGAGAGGCATCAGGAGTGACAAGGAGAGTCTGGCCTCCCAGCTGCGGTAGACCAGGGCTCTGTCACAGGCAGGCAGTTCCTCCTGGGTTCTCTCCACCCCGGCCCCTACCTGTACTCACTGTGCTGTATCCTGCTCTAATACAGGATGTGAGGGATGGTTTGGGAGAAGATGAAGGTTCATTTTAGGATGAGCTAAACTGGGATAGCCCTCTGGTGCCTGGAGGTTGTTCAAAGAGTTGTTAGAGTAAGAGCCTTGCTTCCTGGCATTCCTGAGTGGGCCTAGGTAGCCCTGTGTGTATAATGGCCACTTAGAAGTGCTTTAGCTAAAACACACTGACACCTCACGCAGGCCCGGTGGTAACTAAAGGCAGGAGGCATGCTGGCTCCTCTGCCCTTCCTTTCTCATCTCTCTCCTTTTTCTGTCGGTGACCTACTTACCTCTCACCTACTTACATCCCAGAAGATCCCCAACAGTCTTCTGTAATTATCCCAATCCTGTAGTCACCTTCAAGTCCAGGCACAGCAAACAGAACTTTTCCAGTCAAGACAGTGCCATAGATAAGAGCAGTTATTCTTGAGGGCAAGGCTGCACCCTGGAGCAGCACCAACCTGTCCCCTCAAGCAACAAGGACTGCTTTAGGCTACCTTGCAAAACTAGACCACAGGTAATTATCAACCAGAACACACATTAACCAGGACTGCTAAGTTATATCTGCCTCTTTCCCTTTTACTCCAGTTCTGTCTCTGTGTAAATTTATAGCTCATGTCAGTAATCCAAAGATGGGCTTGAGGTCATGCACCCCTTCATCCCCTCAAAACATGCTGTTTAATTCTCTGTCTGTTTTTCACCAACCCCTTGTCTTTTTAATTAGTGCATTGTGGCAGGTAGCTAGGCTAGTCCTTTAAGATCCCCGGACTGGGAAGCCTCCTAAAACTCTGGTTACATAAGCACTCACTACAAAGAGGCAGAGATTGTACCCAAGAACAGGAGAGACTCCACATCCACTGATCCAACTGTGGGTCACAACTATGTAGAAGCTTACATTTGAGTTTAGCACTAGCAGGGTTGACTGTCTTCTTGCATAGCATTTCCGTTGTATTAGAAGTTATTAGTCACATGAAGACAAGTTGATACCTGTGGGGGGTTGGGCCTTGGGTAAGATGTGCATAGAGAGCCATTTTATGTAAAAAATTCAAGCATTCATTGATTTAGGTATCCTGTGGTGGGTGGTGCTATAGAGGAGAAGGTTATTGTATAGGTATGTCTCCCTGGGGATCCCACTGACTATGTGGAGAGACAGGCTGGCTTCCTCTCGAAAGTGCTAAGAACTTCATAGGTCCACCTTGAAGAATCAGAATTGAGACAGTGAGTGCTCCAGATTACATGTGGACGGGGTCGGCTGAATTGTTAATATCTTGTTCTATGTACAGATAGCTTCAGAGAGAGAACCAGCCTAAGCCACAGAGAGGGGATGGGTGGAAGTCTGTGCACAATTGCTTCTGTAAGTCAGGGTTGCTGACTGAGGGAGGAGGTGCCCTCTGTTTGAGGAAAAGCAGGCTGGGCTGTGGGAGGAGAGGCTTTGAAGAGCCTGTGGACTTGCCTTTCAACAACAGCCATGCCACCTCACTGGCTGGAACCAAAGGTTTCTCTTGTACCTGACCCCACCTCCTAGGAGCAGAAGGCAGCCCTGGGGGTGGGCTAGAAGGCCCAGCAGGGCAGATGGCAGGAGAGCTGAAGGAGGAGGGGTGGAGCTGGAGACTGAGGTGACCTCCCAGGCTGGAGTCTTCATAACATGGAGAGGAGCTTAGTTTATGGCTGGAAGGTACCTGTTCACATGTGAATATGGCCACAAACAGCAAAGAGGTCACCATCTTTTCCCCCAGGGGCAGACAGAATGAGTCAGTTCTATAGCGTGATTTAGAAGTGTAGGGTTAGGGGAGAATGAGGTGATTTTCTATCTGATCCTTAGAGTTCTCAAGAAGGACAGATAAAGAGATGCATGACTATGTAAACATTGTTTGTCATATATATAGTATATTACATATAATGTATATATGCATGTATACATGCATACATCTATATATCATCTATCATCTATTTATCATCTATATATCATCTATCATTTATCTATCATTTGTCTATCATCAATCTATCACCTATCATTTATCATCTATCTATCATCAATCTGTCTTTCTATCAATCATCTATCATCTATTATTTATATATCTTTCATTTATCTATCATCTATCTACTATCTATCATCTATCTTCTATCTATCAGTTGTCTCTTATCTATTTACCTACTTTCTATCATCTATCATCTATCTACTGCCATCTATCATTTATCTATTTGTCATCTATTATCTGTCTATCATCTGTCATCTCTTATCTATCCATCTATCCATCTATCTATCTATCTATCTATCTATCTATCTATCTATCTATCTATCTGCATTTCCCCTTGGCCTTTGACCTCTTCAAACTGTCACCTTTTTATCCTCTTTCATAGCTGAAACATTCAAATACACATTTAAATCTTCACTCAGATTCTACAGGAAAGACCTAATTTTCAACAATGGTGGTTGCCTTAGGACACAAGCCTGGCACTGCCCTATGCCCTATCACTTCCTTTGGGTGGTTGGATGTTGAACCTATGAGAATTATATTCTCTCTCTCTCTCTCTCTCTCTCTCTCTCTCTCTCTCTCTCTCTCTCTCCATCCATCGTCTGTCCATCTGCACACTTAGATTCTAATGAATCTGCTTGTATGATATGAAGGTTTACAAATGCAAATGCACTGGGTGGCCAGCAGCCCATAGATGTGGTGCTATCATTCAAATCCATTGTAAATCTGGGCAGAGTCTCTAACTGCCAGGATGTCATCTTTGGCTCCATTCAAGGTTTCCTTAAGCCAAATGAGGCTAAGCTACATCATGAGGGCAACCTGTTATCCTCAGAACGAGAAAACCTCACACAGAATGTACTCGCAGCAATACCCACTCTATCTGTGAACTTCACCCATCCAAGTTGGCACAAGGCTACTTATCACACTCCCATGAATCCTGCCTGCACACTTGGAAGCTCTCTTCCCTTCATTTATATTCACAGATACATAATTCCATAGGCTATATTTCTAGAGTGAAAGCTTATGGAAAATTATACAATGTAAAAAATATATTGCCAGATTATCTCTAGAAAGTTAAAAACATTTAAATTTTTGCCGTACATAATCCATGAGGGCATGATTCCGACATTCTCCGTGCACACACCATGCACAGATCTCTCTGTAAACTTTGGTACTGATATTTTAGAAAGTAGAAGAGGATTTGCTAATGTGATGGGCAGAAAATAGTCTCACTGTTCAAATCTGCATTTCCAACTCATGCTAAAATGTAATATTTATTAGTTTGCTCATTGGCCTTTTATCTGCATTTCCCCTTGGCTTTTTGACCTCTTCACGCACTCACTTTTTCTCTCATCTTCTTTCACAGCAGAAACATTTAAGCACACATTTAAACCTTCCCTCAGATTTTATAGGCGAGACATAATTCTCAATGGTGGCCGCCACTCTGGGACACAAGCCGGGTACTGCCTTATCATGTCCACATGAACTTGTGAGCATTCCTCTTTTACTTGCCTCACTGTAAAGAACACTGCTAGTTATTGTCCACATTGCCACATCACACGTCACTATGCCATGCTGTTATCACATCATGTCAAACACCAATGCGTCGATTACGTCACCACATCTGACAAATACAATCTAAGAGAGAATGGGTTATTTTGGCTCACAATTTCAGAGGGAAGGTCGGTAGGGGTGGGAAGGCGTGTTCAAAAGCGTGAGCCTGTGGGGAACATTTTCCATTCAAACCATAATATCAAGTCAGACAGGAAGACAGTAAGTATGGCAAAGAAAGAATCCAAGGACCAAAACCTCTCCAAGAAAAATAACAACATGGCCCCATCGCTCTCTTCAGAATTAAAAAAAAAAAAAGGTTCTGTAGACTGGACTTACCTCATTGCTTCATGGTGACATCACTTTCCACATAAGGACAGATCCCAGAAACACTGCAACGACCTTTTAGGGGTGAATTCCTGCGGCAAGGCACCAGCAGATACCCCAGCGTGGCCACCACTCTGGGGCTTTTACTTTTACAAAGAGCTCTCGGTTCATTATGTCAGCTAAACAAGCACAGCTCAGCTCCCACAGGGAAGGAAGGGGGGGGGGTCTTGGTTACACAGATTTCTAGGAGACACTCAGAGTTTGGAAACTCTTAGGAAAAAACATTGGTCTATGAGGGGATGAAATCTTTCTGGAGCTTGCTATAGGAAGTTGGAGGGAGAAGCCACCTGTTTTTCTTTAGGGCAGGCAGGGCAGTGTGCTGAGAAGCCATAGCATTCCATGGTCCTTATTGTCTTCATCCAGAATGTAGGGCAGCTTTTTAAATTACTGAGCAGGCACAGTCTCTTAGAACACTTCCAATCCAACAGAGGTAACGATACCCAAGATGGTTACTAGCCTTGTGATAAACAGAATTCTCCATAGAGCTTAAAACTGAAGGAAAATAAACAGCCAGTCCTGGGCATTGGTCATTTTAGACATTTGGAGGCTCTTTCTCCGGGTGCTGGGTCTAGAAAATGACCCAGAATAAAAAAAAAATGTCCTGGGGACATTGGAGGATTTCTACAGCCATTTGAAGGCTTTCTTGAAGAGCCCAAACCAGTATCATCAGTATCATGCTTCAGTTCTGATGTTTTTGAGTAGTTCCTGACTAGGTGTTTGGGAGAGATATTCTTGATGACTGGAAACTGGTACATGCTTGTAATCCCAACTGGACATGGCCATACATGCTTATAATCTTAGCATTTGGGAACAGGAGAATCAATAGCTCCCATATACAAAGTGAGTTGGAGGCCAGCATGACCTACATGAGACTTTGCTTTCAAAAACAAATGGAGGGTGGGGAGGAAGAGGCTAGTAGGAAGAGGCAGGTCCTGGCTACAGAATTGAGAGGAGGAGGAGGAGGTAACATTCTGTGACAGTCTCCTAGTGGCCGCGAGGACTCGGTTCTTCCCGGGGTTACCCAGGACGGGGTCAGACACTGTTGAAAGCTTGGCCCAGCGGCTGTGGCGTAGAACAGATGGTGGTTTGAACAACTGTACGTCTTTACTGGTCATCCACTTACAAAAAGACTCTGTCTTCTCCGAGTGCAGCTACTTCTGAGCCATCGGGAGGGCTTCTGAAGGCAGGCCGATTTCTCAGTGTGTCCTCCCATGCAGGCCGAAGCAGGGAGGGGTCCTGAAAAGGCACGGGCTTCCCTCGAGGAACACTGAATGCGGGAACATGGCTGGCTAACTAAATGCCTTAATAGCATGGAATAATCATAGTCTCCAAAGAAAATGGCCCGCCGTGGAAGCAGAAGAATAGGAGGACATCTTCTAGGAAGAAACTTTGAACAGCTGTATAAACGTACCTGCTATCCAGTGTCATACAAAGGAACCAACCATCGTGGGAGTGGCCCCGTTCTTAAGCCTTCATTCAAACCCTCGTCTCCAATGCCATCGATCGCAATGACAGCTTGATTAAGTGTGTGTGTGTTTGGGGAGGGGAGGAAAGAGGGGGGAGAGAAGGAAAAAGGGACAGAGGGTGAATATGATATGAATGCAGGGCTTTAACATATGATTGATTCTGAGGCAGACGATTCAGACTATAGTCATGAACTTGAAAGAAAAGTTTTGCTGTCATGAGGTAGTTATTTTGTCTTCTTCCTGTTTCTCCACATGTAGCCATTGGTCTTCTGTATAAAGAGCAAGACTGAGTGAGCAGGAGTCACCCAGTCCCCTGAGAGCAAGCGGACCATCGTGGGCAGAGTCTATCGGTAACTGACCAACCTGTGAACCTAGTGTTTTCAGAGACACCAGGTTAATGTCGTAGGCACCCATATGCACCCAGATTTGCCTCTGTACCTTCAATGGAGCCATTCATAATTACTGTGCAATAAAGAACCATGGCTGTAAACAACAGGTGAGGGGTACTTGGCCTGAGCCACAGACGTGGCTCCCAGTTTCTCTTTTTGCTGTATCATGCGCAACCCTTGCTTGCCTCATGATTTCAGTGCTGACCTGACAGAATCAGTTGTCTCATTCTCATCTCCTTTGTCTACATAAACAGTTCCTTCTATTCTTCCTTTTCTGTCACCCACTCTGAAACTTTCTGCAGCCCGGTAGTTTGGGAAGTCCCTCTTTGAGCTGTGACCTTGTATAGCCTGGGAGCTTTGGAAGTGAAGGCTGATCAGATAGAAGGAGGTGTGGTTGAATAGGTTCCCTTTCTTCTTGAACTTCCCCATGGGTTTGGATGTCTGCTTCAGATTTCTACTTTCCTAGGTTTTGGGAATCTATAAATTAGTGACCTTCAGTCGGATACTGGTTGCCAGGCACCTGTAGCTATGGTGATCCACCAGGCACCTTGGTGTGGATCCCGACTGCATTTGATGCTTCAGTAGGGAGAAGATGGCACGAGCTAATAAGTTCAAGTCTGACTGACCCAGTGAGCCAAGGCCAGCCTGATAGCTGAATAAGTGCACCCTACAGAGAGGACGCCCCTTCCCCCTCCTCAGCCATCCATAGCCTCGCTCCTTGAAGCAGCTGCAGGGTGAGGAGTAGCCTGCCAAGTGTGATTTCCCTGCAATGAATCACATCCCAGCCCTTGCTCATCTCTGCCTCTAGCTTCTAGGCTGCTATGGTCCTTGGTGCATGAATGATGCCCCGCGCCCTCCCCTTCTGGCTCTCCGCGGCCAGCGTGTTTAATTTCAACCCGACAAATAGCATTATCATTCAAAGCACCTCAGAGAATGGCTCTTCAGGCTCAAATTCCCCCAGCGCTTAAAATACCTGAGGCCCGCAACAAGTGTCTCCCCTGCCTTCCCACTCATGACCACTGCGATTGCATCTCCTACTGCTCTCCCTGCTTCTGCACCCTCCGGCCGTGCCCCCCTTGCCTTTCTCCATCTACGGCAGCCCAGCTCCACTCTGTATTGCTGATGGACATCTCTCTCCCTGCCTGCAGGAATCTATTCGGATATCGGCTCATCACCAAGCCCCCGCTTCTCTACTGAAAGCAGAGCCTCTCCCCAAACCTGGTTCTCAAGTACTCTTCTCTAGAGCAATGGTGCCCAACCCTCCTAATGCTGGGACCCTTTAGTCCAAGTACCTCATGTACCCAACCATTACATTGTTTTTAATGCTACTTTGTAGCTGTAATTTCTGCTACTGTTATGAATCATAATATAAACATCTGTGCTTCCCGATGGTCTTAGTTGACCCTGTGAGAGGATTCTTTGATTCCCAAAGAGGTTCCGACCCACAGGTTGAGAATGCTTCCGGAGAGCATTTAAATCAGCACACGATGACATTGCTTATTTATCTTCATACTCCACTGGATTCAGGGTTTGCACTTTTTGGGGTTTTTGAGACAGTTTTGTTGTGTAGCCCAGGATGATCTCAAGCCCAACTCCCTTCCACTGTTTATGCTGGTCTCTGTCTGTCTGTCTCTGTGCACGACTGAAGGGAAGCCTGCTTCTTTGGCTTTTTTTTTTCTTACCCTGTGGCCCAGGCTGGTCTGGAACACTCATTGGAGCCTACACTGGCCTCAAACTCAAAGCAATCCTCCAGTTTTGGCCTTCTCCTGAATGCCATGGTTCAGAGTATAAGCCACAACTTGTATATTAAAGGAAAGTAACTTTTGAATTTTCTTTGTGTCCTCAAATACCCCCCTTTGCTAAGAGATCTTTGTTAAAACTGACCATCCATTCAGCTGAGTCCATTTTGGGGGCAAGGACAGATACAAATATTAGAATCATTGACTCCACTGAGGAGACAGAATAAAAGAAGCTCCCTGTAAGTAGAAACTAGCCCTCTCCTGGTCTGTGACTGTTTCCAAAATCAGGAATATGAGTTCATTATATTTTATGTGTTTCACCTTATATCTTATTTTACCTTATTTCTTCGTTTATAAACACAGGGAAAGGTTTATAAAGTATTAATAGGGAATGTCAAGTAATGCCTTTCCTAAAGTGAATTTTACGAGATGTTAAATCCAGGAAGTTGCTCTGTGAATGAAAGGGACCCTGAGCATGTTGGTTTGGGAGTGCTGAGACTCATATTAATAATTATGAGAGTTGATGTTGATTGGTGAGTGCGGCATCTGAGCCGCCATGCTGTACAGCTCACAGATATCTCTGTAATCGGGCTTGCCCCTCTGACTCTAAGTCACAATAGTGTGTTAATGGCTCTGAGAAGTCCTGTAATAAAGACAACATTTACTTTTCCTTCAGCTCCTAACACATTTCCCTGTTAAGGCCGGCAGCCACCTCAGACACCCGGGAACATTTACCAACACTCCCCGTGAGCGACTGGTCTGGAAAACACAAATGGGGAGCATGCTGCTCCGTCGATGAAGGGATTTGATGGGAGAGCAGAATTATGGCAAAACAGATTACTGCAAAGAGCCAAGTAAGCTATACAGCCTTTAGGATCTTTTCAATTGAGGCAGCTGTCTGCCGGGCTCCACGTAATAAGTAGATTCCATCTTAAACCTGGTGGCATAATCTCCTTTTAATTGTCCAAGGAAATAAAATTGTGTTCCCAAGGATCAATACACTCCTATGAAAAACATTTTCACGCTACTGGGATAGAACCTGTTGTTTTAGGGATCTAAATTCTTTCTATTTAAAACTGTCGGCACAGGCCACCAGGGGTGGATTCTTGGCAGTTTTGGATTGTTTAAAAAGTTCCCTCTGCGAGAACACAAGCTGCATCATTTAGAGGTTATGAGGCTGCATTAGCTGCTCCTGTGATAAATGTCTGACAAAGGCAACCTTAGGAGAAAGCAAGCATTCATTTGAGCTTGTTTTGAGGGGACAATCCACCGTGGTGTGGAAAAGGGGACAGCCACTTTTGCTGTGGTGAGCAGACTGGGTGGCAGTTGGCCACTTTGGCTGTGTGGTCAGGAAGCAGAGAGCTCATTTTCTCTGTTTTCTCAGCCCCTGAGATGGTGCCTCTTTGTGAACATCACAGATACATCCAAAAATGTGTCTCCTACGTGACTCCCATTAAGTTGACAATGAAGTTTAGTGTCATAGAGGGCAAATGTTCACTTGAGTGAGTGCACATGCACATGTAGATGCACACACACACATGTACACACACACACACACACACACACACACACACACACACATTCATGTGTTGTTAGAGCATTCTTGGCCAAGGACAGTGATCTTATTCCTTGAGTTATTGGGTGGGACCCCAAAATGTCTCCTTCTCTAGGACAATAGCCAGTAGATATTTTTTGCTGGGGACTTGGATGTTCATGGAGAGTGGATTGAGGTGAACTTTCTTCTTTCAGCTTTTCTTTATGAAGCAAATGTTTCTTTCTCAGACTTAAGTGTTGAAACCAGGCAAGTAAGTGGGAGTGTAGCTGAAGGGCAAAAGAAAACGTGGGTGCCCCAAGAGAAAATTGGTGAACATTACTGTCCAAGTGTACTGGAAAACATGGTCTCACTTCTGAATGTGTGTATTTCCATGTAATGTTCACATTCTGCGGACTTTTACACAAGGACTTCCTTGCTCTGAACTGCAGGATAATGTATCCCCAGGATCCGTAGAGTGGTCATTTGTTCTTAGAATTTCCTTGAGAAAGTACTCGTTGTCTTGTTCTGATGGGGACTTGGTACCTTATAAGGCAACGAGTACTTTCTTATAAGGAGAAAGGAACAGGAAGGATGGGGACAAACTATAACTTATAATGTCACTTAGCTCCTCTAAAACACCAGGGTAGAGAGATGACTCTGTGCTGTTGTCACCTCAGAGGATCTGGTCCTTACCCTAGAAGGAAAACAAGTGACTTTCACCAGGGAGAAACCTGCCACCGGAAGACTCCATCATCACTGCAGGTGACGCAGCACAAGCTGTAGAATCTTGGTGTCCCCTGGGAGTGTGGGCAAGAGGTGAGGAAGTGAGGGCGAAGGGGGTGATGATAAACGCCTCATTATTCAGGACGTGTGATTCTGTCTCTAGACGCTGACGCGCAGGAAGGAGTTCAGCCTGGGAGCGAGAGATGGGGCACGGCCCTGGAAACACTCTGCAGAAAGCCCCGTCTGCTGCACGCTGCATGCTCCATATAGTCTTAACTGTCCTCGGGAGGCTCCTGTGGGGCATCCACTAGCTGCATCTCCCGATGGGACTCCTTATGCCCACAGGAGCTGGGGAAGCCCTCAGGATGACAAGAACAGACATGGAGGCTTCCAGGAGAGAGGCAAAGCATTGTGGCGTGGGAAGCAGGGGTTGAACTGCCGCTTGTCCAGGGGGTCATGGGTCAGTATCACATCCTCTCAAAGACTGCATCCATTGAGGAGCTCCATCACGGGTTGGGGAGTGCTTGCAGGGCTCTCACACCCTCTGAAGTCAGGTGTTAAAAGCCTTGGGTGAGATTTGAAATAGGAGAGGCAGGAGGAGTCTGCAAACTGTCACAATGAGACAGTTACACAATGGAGCCAGGAGAGCAGAATCCTGTGCCCTGGTCTGGGACTGATTCTGATGGACCATGGGGAAGAGTCGGGGGTGCCTGTCTTGCCTAGACTCGTCTGGCGACCATACCCAGAGCAAGCTGGTGAGCTGGGCAGAACTGAGGGCTCAAAGAGCCCTGGCTGCCAACCTCAGTTCCCAGGGCTGTGTGGGCCGAGGCTCCTGTCGTAAGGCAGATTTCTTCAGATTCAAGTATTCTTTTCCCGAGGTAGGGAAGGCTCCAGAGACTTAAGAGAGAGAGAAAGAGGGAGAGAGAGAAAGAGGGAGAGAGAGAGAGAGAGAGACAGAGACAGAGACAGAGACAGAGACAGAGACAGAGAGGGATCATAAGTCTGGGAAAGCAGGCAGGAACTTGGGGATTCTGACTGCCCCTCCCAGCTCTACAAAAGGAGTTAACAAATGGAATGAGGTGGAACTCTGGCCAGCTGAGCCCAGAGAAGTGATTCTCTCCTGAGAAGTGTTTACCTGCAAGCTGTGCAGAGAGATCCGGAGTGCAGCGTTGGTGACCCCTCACCTTTGCTGGAGTTAACTTTTTCTGTAACCCAGAGTCACCTCTGTTCCTCCTAAGTGACCCCTCACCCAGATTCATCTTACAGATCCCATGGAAATCCCATTGGTTCACCAGGTTGGACTCTGTTGTGATCATTGCTCTAGTAAGTCACGGGCTTCCTTTCTAGACTGCGTGGACGTGTGTGTTGCATTTCCTCAGGAAAAGACTGTTACCCAACAGCCCACGGTGCCATTTCTCAGAGTCACAGGTCTTCATCTGCAGTGTTTCCCCTTGGCTCAGATTCTGTTGTCCTGGATGTTTTATGTCAACCTGATCCTGTCCTGATACTCTTTGATGATGAGCTGTAATATGGAAGTGTAAGCTGAATAAACCTTTTTTTTCCTAACTGGCTTTTTTGGTCATGGTGTTTCATCACAGCAATAGAAACCCCAACTAGGACATTGTCATGGGCTGACTCATTTCCTTGTCACAGTTATACATTCATACCAAACCCTTTAGGCCCAGTGTCAAGGAGTAAGGCCTGTAAGTAGGTAACTAAGTTAAAACGAGGTACCTGGAGGTGGCTCCTAGCTAGGCTAGTGTCCTTTGGTGTTCTTAGGAGAAAGGATCTGTACAGGTGTGTATGGGATGAAAGCCACACGAAGACTGAGCAATAGAGACGGTGATCCAAAAGCTAGAAGGGACCTTGGGAGAGACTCGACCTCTCCCGTGCCACCGCCATCTTGGACTCTGAGCTTCCAGAGCTGTGAGGAAGTAAAGTTTGTGCTCAGTCACTCAGAATGGGCTTTGCATGGCAGCCCTAGCTGACTGATGCCAAGGGGAAGCGCAAAGCACACTGGGTAGTACCTGGTGCATAAGGTACTGTGAATGAGGGATATATTTGCCTATAGCACACAAATCAATCTGGTAAGAATATCCAGGAAGGGCTGGGGAGGTATCTCAGTTAGTAAAGGGGGATCTGAGTTTGAGTCTCCAGAACTAACTCCACAACAGAACAGAACAAACAGAACAGAACCAGAACAGAACAGAACAGAACAGAACAGAACAGAACAGAACAGAAACAGAACAGAATAGAAACAGAAACAGAACAGAACAGAACAGAAACCTGGTGTGGTGTTGTATGAGGGTGATCTCAGGGTTGGGGAGGCAGGGACAGGTGGATCCCCCAGGGTGTTGGCTAGACAGCTTAACTTACTTGGAAAGTTCCAGCCCTGTGAGAAAATCTGTCTCAAAAGAAAACCCCAAAGTGGATGGTGCCTGAGAAATGACACCAAGGCTGTCCTCTGGTCTCTACATAGATGCCTACACACCTGCACACACAACCAACCAATGCACACACATATACACACTATTCAGGAATAACCAAAGAGTTGTTACTAGGCACTGAAGCCAAGAAGTCTTATATCTGGTGCAGGCTACCCATTCCAAGGTGTGCCTCCCCTGCTGTCTGGCAGTCTCCCTGCCCAGAAGGACTGGGCTGTACCCTGGTGCTAAGACATCATTCCCTGAGTTTCCCCCAAGGACAGATTGGCTTCTCTTCTGGCAAGCGTTGTCATTAGGCATCATCAACCTGAAGGAAGTTGTGTCGAGACTCCATGGGAGTGACTCTTAACAAAACGGAACCATGCTAACAAGGAGCCTGGGCATCGAGCTTCCCAGGTGAACAGAAATGGGGAGCCACGGCCAGGTGGAGGTGGGACGCAGACGCAGGCCGTCAGGGAGGTGTCCCGTGAGCAGCTCTGTTCCCTCCACACCCTGGCCTGTGGTTGCTTGCCCCAGGTTCCTACAGTACCTGAGTGTGTTCTCAGCCTTAGCTTCTTGTTATGGTTTCTGAGCGTGTCATCTCTTCCCCAGGAAGCTGTGGCTTCTCCGAGAACAGGGTTGTTGCAGTCTCTCTGTCTGTCTCCCATGGGGTGCTGAGCAGCTTAGACAGCTGAGTTCTTGAATCTAGTTCCTAATATGCACGAAGAACTATATATCATTTATTAATGTATTTGTCGACATTATATTTTTATTTATCCATACAAGTATGTTAATCTATATTTAAATGGTTTTATATAGTCATTTAAAGATCTCTGAGTAGATTTGTCTGTGCAAGTGTATGCTACATGCTTATAGGTTTCCTTAGAGGTCACAATAAGGCATTGACACCCGTGGTTGTGAGAATCCCAGTGTGGGTCCTGGAAACTGAACTCAGGTACTCTAGAAGAAAAGCAAACACTCTTACCTGTCTTAGTACCTGTCTTAGTTGTGGTTTTACTGCCGTGAGCAGACACCACAACCAAGGCAACTCTCATAACGACATTTAATTTGGGCTGGCTTACAAGTTCAGAGGTTCAGTCCATTATCATCAAGGTGGGAACATGGCGGCATCCAGGCAGGCATGGTGCAGGAGGAACTGAGAGTTCTACATCTTCATCTGAAGACTGCTAGTGGAAGACTGGCTTCCAGGCAGCTAGGATGAGGGTCTTAAAGCCTATGCCCACAGTGACACACCTACTCCAACAAGGCCACACCTTCTAATAGTGCCACTCCCTGGGCCAAGCATATTCAAACCATGACAGCACCAGATCCCCTTGAATCTAACTCCTCTTTTCTCTATTGTAAGGTGCTGCCTTTGAGCCTGGCTCTGTGCTCTGCACCCCAACGGTGCTAACTCCTAAGGCTTTTTAACCACCCTTGGAAGTTAATATGGTTTTGAGGGGAAGGCACCTCAGGCACTAGACTGACAGAGGAATGTAGCCAGAGTTTACTGTCACCATAATGGGTGGTATGCCTTTTGGCAAGTGTGTCTCTTGCCTACCAGGGGGCTTTTATTTAATTTAAAATTTTGTGATACGTATCTGTGATATGTATTTGTGTATGTGATTTGTGATCTGTATCTGTTGTATATGTGTCCATATGTGTGAGCATGTGAGCATGTGCATGTCCCGTTGAGACCATAGTTCTCCCCTTTATATTTTAAGGCAGGGTCTCTCACTGACCCTGGAGTGCACTGACTTAGCCAGGCTGGCTGGCCAGTAAACCCCAGCACCTGTCTGCCTCCCCCTGCCCTGGGATTGCAGATGTTTGGTGCTGTTCCTGTTTTTGTTTTGTTTTTGTTTTGTTATTGTTTTGTTATTGTTTTGTTTTGTTTGTTTTAACATGGGTGCTGGGGTTCTGAACTCAGTTTTTCACCCTTCTGTGTCGAGCCCTTTACTGACTGAGCCATCTCTCTGTCTCCTCATCTCCTTGTCAGGACCCTTAACCTCCCAAGTGACATTCATTTTGTCTTGGAACTCTGAGACTTCCTGGGACCTCTTCCACAGGATAGAACTTTTAAATGCATCAAAAGTCAAATTCATAAGATTAGTCAACTCTAATGAGATACAACTCTCAAACCAATTTCAACAAGATACACTGGTAATGAAAAACAGCTATAAAAACTTTCCAGACTGCTCTAAGTTGTTCATTTGTGAGATCATAATGTACTCATTTCTTTATTAATTCATTAAGTATCAGGAGCAGTGGGATGAGTGCTTCTGTCATTTCAGTCTTGAGTGACAGGTGGAGATATCAAAAGTTATCTGGGGATGTTTGCCGACACCTAGCAAGGATGGCCGACGTTCCTAGAGCTTTTAGGGTCAGAGCTTGAACCTAACAAGTCAGGCTCAGTCACCCAACCTCAGTAGCCATTTAAACAGGGATAATGAAAAGTGACAAAGGAAACTCGGCCAGTCTAGTCGCATTAGGAAGAGACACAGCCACTCTCTCTAAGTCCATCTTCAGGGTCCTGGCATGAGACTCAGGTTTGAATAGAAGATTCAAGGTCTACATATTGCAGCAGCTGTGGTCAAGATGTAATCCTGCTCATTATTGCTTGGGGTCCAGCTCTCCTGCAAGGTGGTCTGACAGGTTCTCAGAACTGTGCGGAATCTCTTCCCGAGAGACAAGCTCCCACTCTGGTTGGTTCCAGGACTTCTGGCTTTTCTTACGCATCTGGAAGTTTGCTGAAGTCCAGAATCTCACTCCCTACCCCCTGTGGATGATGTGGGTGTGTATGTGACTGGGCTGTGCAGGCAGATGCTTGTTTGAACTACTCTAGCAAGGAGCTGTGCATTTGAACAGTAGAGAAAGATCTGCTGACTCAGAGACTACCTGGGGCATGATTCCTGTTATTAGGTTTTTTGTTTGTTTGTTTGTTTGCACAACTCACTTGGTGGAGCTTGTTAAGCAGGTTAGGTTGACTGGCCCAGGAGCTCCAGGAATCTGCCTCAGAGCTGGAAATGAGATTGCAATTATACCCCATCATGCCTGGCAGATTTTACTTGGGTCCTGGTAATTGAAGTCAGATCCCCCTGTTTGGTAGAAGTTTGCCAGCTGGGCTTTCTCTGCAGGCCCAGTTACATTTCATAAGCAAATTCCAAGGCAGGGTGGAGTGTAATTTAGCTGACTGGTGACCTTTTACAGTAGTCATGGAGGCTGATGTAGCTTTTGGGGCTCCCTGACTTGGAAAAGGACACTCTTATGCTCCCCCTGTCTTCTTCAGCTGCAGACTGGACTGCCTGGCAGGCCTGATCCTTGGGGGAGGCCCAGCAGCAGCTGTCTACCCTCTTCTCAGAAATAAATCCGCATACTTCCTGTAGGAGATTATTCTGGTCTCAGATCTAAGCCCAGTTTTCTTAGCTGACTTTTCCGGAACCCAAAGAGGACCAGTGTTGGAATGACCTTTTGGCTGCCTCTTCACTGGTTCTGAATCTTCTGAGGATGCATCTGAAGAGGTCAGTTCAAGACCTTTGGAAAATTCCACCAGACCCCTCCCCTCCTGGAAGGGAAAGGTCACGAAACACTTAGGCATCCCACCCCTCCAGAAGGGAGGGACTAATTAACATTCCTCAGACCATTGGAGGCGGGCAGCCATTGGCCACCTGTGTGTGAGGGAGGCCCAGAGAATGTGGACACATTCCATAGGATGGGACCAACTATTGGCCACCTACAGACAAGGAAAGTCCTTGCCACCTCATTCCCTAAAGACCAATCAGTTTAAAAGTCACACTGTTCTACCAATCACATTGTGCCTAATGGCTGCTGCTCTGAGAACTGTATAAAAACTTGCCGACCAGGCTGCGTGAGGTCGCTGCCTCTCCTTTGGGGGCAGGATGACCCCATGCATTGGACCAATAAATTCCTCTTGCTTTTGCATCGATCCCCAGCTCTGAGTTGCTCACTCAGGGGATCCCCAGTAAATTAAGGCTTGTCAGAGTCTTACACATCTAATTAATTAGCCTCCTCAAATCCCAACAATTCTTGTGCCCAAGAAGCCAAAATCCCAGTTTAGAAAACTCTGAGAATGAGTCTTGTCAGCACCTGATCTCCAGTAATGCCATCGATGCCCCCAGTGATGCAGTTGCTCCCCTGTTCTCTTTGCTTTTCTTTCCTCCTTCCTTTCAGACTGCGTTCGCTTTCCGTTATTCTATTCTATCCCATTCTCTCTATTCTTGTAAGTCTCCTGAAACCATTTTTGGAATGGATTAAAGACACACACAAATAAATATGCATATATAAAGACAAACAAGCATGCCTTGGGGTCAGAGGGTAGGACATTGGATTATGTACCTGCAGGGGGCACTGTTCTTGTTTCTGTCACACTCTTTTAAGCATAGGAGACTGCAAGGTAATTAAACTACCAGTGGCTGCAGTCAGGATAAATTTAGTATCAGTGTACTCGTTGATAATGCATTACTGAAAAAGATAAAGAAAGTCCTGGTAACCAAGACATCTGGGAGAGGAATTTTATTTATAAAATGTTCTTAAGGCATTCTGAAAGTGTTCTGCACTCCTGGGATAGGTAGAGGAACCAGAGCCAACATCTTTCTTCACTTAGTGGAGAGTCCTCAATGCCTCGAAAGCCAGGAATCCAGGCGTTGCACAGAGATAGGATTATGCTATTTTCTTGCTAAATGTGAGTGCAAATGCTTCTTGTTGTGCTTAGAATAGTAACTCTGATCCTCACAGGGGCTGCAGACACTGCAGGATCCAGGAGCCTGCCTGTTTCATCAGCTCCACATTGCTTCGCTGTCTCAAGCTCCTTCCATCTTCAGAGTCTCTTCCTGTCTTTACAGTTTGACCTACTTTCCTCTCCCCCCATCGCTGAACCAGCCCAATGCTTACTGGCACACTGTAGTACTTAAAGGGTGACCGGAGGCAGCTTAAGGGAGGGAAGGCCCATCTGGGACTGTGACCGCTGGTATCAATTCTCAGTTCAATGCTTAGGAGGGAGCCTCTGAGCATACCTGTGAGAGACTGTCTACAAGGTTGGCCCCTGCGAACTGTCTATGAGGGGTTGTCTTGAGTATGTTCATTGGTGTGGGAAGACTCATACCTGGTGGTGTGGGGGCCCCTGAGCTGTGTAGGTAGATGAAGAGCTGAGCACTGCTATGACTCGCTTGCATCGCTCTTTTCTTCTGAACACAGAAATGACCTAACAATGGCTCAAGCTCCCGCCTCTGTGGCTTCCTTTCTATGACAGACTGCAGTGTAGAACTACAGGCTAAAAGAAGCCAGCCCTTTCTCTCTTAAGTTGCTTTTGTTAGGGTATTTTTCTTACTGTAACAGGAAAAGAATCTAAGACATTGACCAACCGTGAGCTTTTGTTGAACTGGGTTTCAGTCTGTCTGTCTGCCTTCCTTCCTTCCTTCTTTCCTTCCTTCCTTCCTTCCTTCCTTCCTTCCTTCCTTCCTTCCTTCCTTCCTTCCTTCCTTCCTTCCTGTTGGCATTTTGTCTAGACTCTGCCCCATAGTTACCTGGCAACAGCCAGGTGTGCCTGATTCACTATAAAATGGGCTGCTTGCTCTCCTCACTCTTCTCTTGCTCCTCTTCTCTTGCTCTCTTAATCCCTCTGTCCCCTTTCTCCTCATCGCCCCTTTTCTACATCCAGGACAGCTCCAGAGAGGCAACCCACAGATGCTCCAATCTTCTCTCACAGACATAGACTCTTCTACTGGAGTTACTCTTTCCTATCTGTCCACTGATGGTTCCACAGTCCCTGGACAGCAAGAAAACAGCCAGCTCTCCTAAGACTGGAACAACATTCCATTACCCATTTTCTGAGGTTTCCCAGAGACACATTGCCCCAGTCAGCAGGAAGTAGCTAAAGATGAAGATAACTCTATTCCACCATCACCTTTTTTCTAATTTTTTCTTTTTGCTTTAAACCAAAATGGGGGTGGGGGAAACATTGGTACTTAGGCTCTGCCCCACAGTTACCTGGCAACAGCCAGGTGTGCCTGACTCGACTATAAAAGGGGCTGCTTGCCCCCTCCTCTCTCCCTTGCTCTTCTTCTCTTATCCTTTTCCCTCTCTGTCCCTTCTCTCCACCCCCTTCCCCTACTGCCTCTCTCTCCACATGTTTATGACTGGCTTGACATTCTCTCTCTCTCTCTCTCTCTCTCTGCCTTTCTCTGTCTCTACTGTCCCCTGTACTCCCCTCCCTATTCCCTAAATTCTATTCTGTATTATACCTCAGGGGGAAGGGATGCCTCAGCATGGGCCCATGAGGCACCCCTTTCCCCCACGCTATACTGCTCCTCCACCAAACATTATCTCTGGTCTTCTTTTTCTTTTATAAGATGAAAAACTTCCTTCCTTCCTTCCTGCTGCCTTCCTGACTTCTCTCCCCATGCCCTCTCCCCCCAGTTGTCCTCCCTCTCTTCCCCTCCCTCCACCTTCCTCTCTCTCCCTCCCTCCCTCCCTCCCTCTCTCTCTCTCTCTCTCTCTCTCTCTCTCTCTCTCTCTCTCTCTCTCTCTCTTTCTTTCTTTTCTTCTTTCTTTCTTTCTTCCCTTCTGCCAGACATGGAAGGTGAAGGGTACCCCCATTGTTGACCCATGTCTGAAAGTGTGTGCTTCAGAGTCTGCCTTCATGCTAATGGGTCTTTGAAGGAGGTAAGAGAAGAAAAGAAAAGAAAAGTCTTTTTTTTTTCTACTTTTGCTACTGGGATATTTTTCAAGAATCTTTTTAACTCCTGAGTACATTTACGACATTATGAGACATCTACTTCTTAGTAGACAGAGGAGATCTGGAGTATTCAGACTCCATGCCAATCAGAGCCAGCTTCTAACATTTTTACCTGGTTTTTCCATTGGAGGCAAAGAAAGTTCCCCTAAATTGTCAGTGGGACTTTGGCTTCTACAACCTGGATTCTCAATGTAAATATATATTTTTTGTATCTTGAGTCCCTTTTTTGTATCAGTTTTTATATCTTGAGTCCCTTTTCTTGGGTTCCATTGCTTCATCTCTCTGATTACTGACTGAAGGTCAGAACACTGGAAACCCATCTTACCGAGCCTCAGGGTATTTCTTTGGCTGTGGTAATGCCTTTTATTCCCTCTCTGGTCATCAAACAATTCTCTATATGATACTGAACAGGTTCTCTCTGTGGCCTTGACTGGTTCTCCCTTGAGCTGGAGCTCACTACCTTCACTGGAGAATAAAGGGTGTGTGTGAGGAGTCAGACCATCCCAAGACTTTCTCCAAGGCCCTTTAGGGAACTTTAGTTCTGTGTCCTTGGCCAGGAGTGGACTTGGCAAGGCAGGTCTAGGACTGAGCCAGTGTCTCAGAGGAGTCAAGGTTGTGGTTTCTGGGGATCTGGCTCTTCCTCCCAAACCCTGGGCCATGATGTTGGAAGGTATTCTGTGTTCTCTTTGCCAAGATTGTCTGACTTTGCTCTCTGCTGATGTTGGCTACTTTCCTCTGTCAATGGTGTATATGACACTGTACTTCTTAATAAACTGGCTTGGAATAAGTCACTATCCTACACTGGAGCCCCTGGTCCCACTATTACTTTTGCTTCTTTTATTTCTACTTTTCTCTCTATCATCCCTGGCACTACCTACTTAACCCTTTGCCACTTGGGACTGAAGAGGTCAGCTCAAAGACTTTGGAAAATTCCACCAGACCCCTCCCTTCCTGAAAGAGAAAGATCATAAAGAGCATAGGCACCCCCGCCCTCCAGAAGGGAGGGGCTAATTGCATTCCTCAGACCACAGGGAAGAGGGACCAGACCATCTGCCACCTGCGGGTAGGGGAGACCCAGAGGTCGTAGACACATCCCAAGACCATTGGCCACCTTCCTCATTCCCTAAAGACCAATCAGTTTAAATGTCACATTGTTCTGCCAGACTCCTTGTGCCTAATGGCTGCTGCATTGAGAGCTGTGTAAAGAGTTGCTGGACGGGCTGTGTGTGATCGTTCTCTTGTTCTCTCTCTCCATGTGTAGGGCAACCCCAACAAGTTGGAACAATAAATTCTTCTTGCTTTTTGCATCAATTCCCAACTCCTGCATTGTTGTTTACTCAGGAGGTCCCCGTAAGCTAAGGCTCGCCAGAGTCTTACAGGACTCATTCCTGTTGGTTTGAGAAAGGCACAGCTCTGGGTCCTTTTAGTTCCCAGAACTCAAGAGCTCTTCAGTCCGGTGATGAGACCAACTTCATGACATCACCTTCTCCTGCTCTGTGTCATGACTTCACACCTCGAACCCCCAGAACCTGTAGTAGCAAACTCTTCCAGGTCCCAGGAAGCTATTAGAGAATTGAATCAAAGTCCAAGCTCGGGGCTGGGGAGATGGTTCAGTCAGTAAACGCTTGCTGTGTCCACATGAGGACTTGGGCTTGATTCTTAGAACCCATTAAAAAAAGAGCTGGACACAGAGGGGTAATCCCAGCGCTGAGGAGTGGGGAGGCAGAGACGGGCGGGTCTCTAGTGCTTTCCCAACAGCCAGCCTAGCTGAATCACTAAGTTCTGCTTTCAGTGAGAGATTCTGTCCCCCCAAAACAACAAGGATAGCAGTTGAGGAAAAGAGGTGAGGTTGATGTCTGGCTTCCACATGTGCGAGCACATACATGAACACACAGGCACACATAACTGAACCTCTTAGAACTTTACATTTGTGGAGACAGTTATAAACACAACCCATAGCATTGAGGTGGTTGTTGCTACTTTGTTTCCAACCCAATTGAAATCTCAACTCAATCAGTTAATAAACAAGATATAAACCTAGATTGGGCAGATCTCCCACTACACTACTCTATTTCCATCTATATTATCCCATATATCTTGCGGTTTCTCCAGGCCACGAGTTTCTCTCTCTCTCTGCAGCCTGTCTGTCCATCCCTCATAGCTCCTCCCCTTCCTGTTGTTCCCTTTTGGCTCCTCCCCTAAACTCTCAGCTCCTCCCCCTTCCTCCTGCCCAATCATTGGCTCAAGCCTTTATTTGAAAAGTTAAGGTGAGGAGAAGGTTCACAAGGCAACTCCTCATCTACAGCCCCTCTGAGGAGTGGAATTAGCATCAAAATACAAGCCCAGGGTTATCCACAACAGGTGGTGGTCGGCAACAAGACAGGGAGCAGGTCTCAGCAGTGCTCTTAGTGCAGGCTTGCTTCCCTGGACGCTGGCAATATGAAACCTCGGGAGCTCATGGGAATGAACGACTCGGCAGCGTGGGGTGACAGAAAGACTAGAAAATGAGTGGCCCTCAGAATATTTATGGGGCACTTCGTGTTCCCCGGCATGTGGAGGGAGGTATGTTGCAAAAAGACGCGCTTAAATCAATACTTGAGGTTTTTTTTCCTGGTCTCAAAGTGATTTAGGTTTTTCAAATATGTGTAATGCTGTATTTCTAGCATTCGGGAGGCAGGGAATCCACTTGGCTCTTTTCTCCAGGATGGTAAATCACGGAGCTGTGATGGAGACGTGAAACGGGCATTAACCAAAAAGCAAGCAGGCAGAGAGGAACCCTTCAGAAGTGTCATAATCTATTTCAGTTTGGAAATGGAATTCAGTTTTCCGTTGAGGCTATAATGGAGTTTTCCATCTCTAACTCATCAAAGCTCTTTACAGTGGGTAGGGGGTGCATGGGTCTGAGGGAGGGGATAGGATGGGGTGGGAACGAATTCAGGATGAGGAAGGACCAGAGAGAGATTGAGGGAGCCTGGTTTAAATCTTATGCAGTGTGAAGTTGTAAATCAAGTTGGCTTATCACAGGCTGTATCTCAGTCCCTTCAAAGTCTTAGGCAGGCTCTTCACATAAAAGGAAATCCTGGCAGCCAGTGAGGTGACCAGCAAATGCTGATCATGTTTGCTTAGCAGGCAAATGTAAATTTCAACATAAAGTGATGGCGCCTTATGTCCTCCAGGATGGCTAAAATAAAAAAGACCAAATTCTGGATGTGGTCACAGAGCAGCGTGGGCGCCCAGACTCAGCCCGCCAGAGTGCATCTGGTAAAAGGACTTTGTTGTAACATTCTTGGGTGTCTGGAAAGAGTCCTAGAGTTTAGCAATTCTAATCCTAATACCCAGTAAATGATAAACAGAAGACCATTTATATCCTCATCAGTCATAGTAGCTAAAAATACGAAGTAACTCAAATAATTCAAAGATTATCAGTAGTAGAATGAGGCTCGGGTGATAGCTCTGTCAGTAAGTTCTTGGAAGCTGGTGTTTCTACCACCACAAAATAAACACAGGTAAAAAATGTTTTTAAGTCCACATGCCTTTAATCCCAGCACTAGGGAGGCAGAGGCAGGCGGATTTCTGAGTTTGAGGCCAGCCTGGGCTACAGAATGAGTACCAGGACAGCCAGGGCTACACAGAGAAACCCTGTCTTGAAAAACCAAAATGAAAAAATGTTTTTAAAAGATTTATTCTTCTTATTTTATGTGTATAGGTGTTTGCTCTGCATACATGTCAATATACCAAGTGTATCCCTGACATTCATGGAGGCCAGAAGAGGGTATCAGATCCCCTGGAATTGTAGTTACAGATGGTTGTGAGCCACCACATGGGTGCCGTGAGCAGAACCTGGGCCTACAGGAAGAACAGCTGGTGCTCTAACCACTGGGCCATCTCTCTGGCCCACAAAAGTTATTTTATTTTTTATTTAAAAAAAATGAGAGACTTACTTCTAAAACTATAAACAGCATGAGGAAAACATCCGAGGTTGAACTCTGGCCTCCACATGGATGTGCGGGCTCACACGCAGAAACATGCAAATTAAAATGAATGAATAAGTGGTGGAGTATTCGCATACCACACAACAAAGAGAAACAGGAAACTACAGCTATGTTCAAGGTAGAAAAAACTTAGAAAGGCAGGGTTGAGAATTCTAAGCCGGATTCATAAAAACCACTTACTGTGCGGTTCCATTACACAGAGTTCAAATGACCAACAGTAATCTATGGGGACCTGTGCCCTTTCCCCAGTCTTGAGCGGCTAAACCAGACCTTGCTTGCCACAGTCACCTAGCCCACCTAGGGCGGAGTCTTCTGTCCTAGGTGAAGTCTATAGTTGTCACATCCACAGCAGCTTCCTGCAAGGAGCTGACTCCCCACTGGGCAGCTAAGCTCATTTTGCTGATTAGATTCTGGAGAAACAGAGGTTGCCCCCCACCCCCCCCCACCCCCCACCCCCGTATATTCTGGGTCAAGATATTAAACACTGAGCCTTGATCAGAAAGAACTTTGTCTTGGCTCATTATTTCTGAAGCCCATGTCTCTTCAGCCCCAGCTCTCCTTCCGGGTGCAGCCAGTTTGCCCAAAGCTGTTGGACAGCTCCAGGGGCCAGAGAGGTGGTTTGGTGATTAAAGAGCACCAGCTTCTCTTGCAGAGGACCTAGTTTTGATTTCCAGCACCCACGTAGCTGCACACAGTCATTTGTAACTTCTTCAGTTCCGGGGATCCAGTACTCACTTCTGGCTTCTACTGGCATTCCGTATACAAGGCGCGCACACACACATACACATAGACAGAACATTCATATACACATAAACTAAAAATGAATGAAGTCTTTAAACTCTAAACAGAAATAAGGAGGGGCATGGGAGAACCTTCTAGACTGTTGGAAATAATGAGCATTTCAACATCAGTGGTGGCTGCTCATGCATGAGCCTGTGAAAATGACTGAGATTCATACCTTAGATTTGTGCTTAACCTTGTGTCAAACAAGCCAGTCGGTCTAAAATGAAAATTAGCCAATTAAATTCCATTTAGTTTTTAATGACTGTGAATCAGGCTCAGCTGATATTTGCTGGTCAAAAGAGGCTTGTCTGTATTGTCCAATTATACTATGTGCGTCCTGGACGGAGGGGGGTGTTTAACGTCATCACAACATACCAGGGAGGACAGGTCTGCTGATTAACTGGGTGGGGGCCATCTTTACCTTGGGCGTAGAGATGTGAACATCATTGGGCTGTTTGACATTTCCCTCCATTTAAGGAATGGGACATGGGTGGGTACTGAGATGGCTCAGTTAGAAAATAGCTTGCAGCACAAGAATGAAGACCTGAGTTCAAACCCCTGCACCCATTGATCCCATAACTGTAATTCCAGTCTGATGGGGAAATAAAGATAGAGGATCCCAGGGACACACTAGCTAGTCAGCCTATATGGTGAGTTTCAGGCTGGGGAGAAACCCTGCCTCAAAAAATTAAATTAGAGGAAGGAAAGAGATAGAGGGAGAGGGAAAATAAAGGAAGGGAACTGAGGAGGGGGAGAGGGGAGGAGAAGGAGAGGGGAGGAGAAGGAGAGGGAGAGGGAGAGGGAGGAGAGGCAGAGGGAGGAGAGGGAGGGGGAGAAGGAGGGGGAGAGGGAGGAGGGAGGAGAGGGAGAGGGAGAGGGAGGAGAGGGAGAGGGAGGGGAGAGGGAGGGGGAGGAGAGGGAGAGGGAGAGGGAGGAGAGGGAGAGGGAGGAGAGGGAGCAGAGGGAGAGGGAGAGCAAGAGCAAGAGAGAGAGAGAGAGAGAGAGAGAGAGAGAGAGAGAGAGAGAGAGAGAGAGAATACAAATTTTTAGTTCTCAAGTCATGGCCCAGAAGGTGGTAGAGAAGGACAGAGCTGTTCAGTGAACTCTCCCTTTCATTATAAGATGATAATGTGTAGCCACAGGTAAAGCCCCACCTTCCCCAGAGACAGTGTCTTGTGTCAGAAGAACTCAGAATTTAGAGTAAAATAAGTTATAGGCAAACTCTCAGCCTTGCCATCTCCAGCGTTGTCTAAAATATGGTCAATAACGTTTATAATGCAGACTTGTGATGCTGGTAAAATATTTTTTATGTTTAAGAAAGCGGCTGGTTCACTATATCCAGCGCATAGGGTGTATATATGTATATGTGTATATATGTGTATATATGTATATACATATATATTCAGTGCAGATCCTCTGTCATCTTTAACATACGCAGATTCACCATCCCGGGCTTCCGGCGTGATTTCCAGCAAGTGGCATTCAATTATATAAACACTCCTACTCCCACTCTCCCCTCAAGCTTTCCCTTTTAATGAGAAAAGATCTTGTGTGTTGCTCTGGCTAGCCTGGAGCTTGTGTTAATCCCGAGATTCACCAGAATTTGCACACCATTTTGAGCAAAATTTAAAGCAAGCTTTATAAAATATTAAATACTGACCATGAGATCGACTTTGATCAGGACCATTCTCCCAAATTTTCTACCTGAGTAGCGTCTCCAGCCACATGTTTTTTGTTTTTGTTTTTTATATCCCAGAACAGAGTCATGCCAGACACTAAGATTATCCAAGTACAGGCTTTTAATTACCAACCCTGAGTTATAAGTTTTAAGTTAACCTTTTATTACAGATATTACAGATTTTAAACCATATCCAATAACTTGTAAGCCAATAATTTCTTTAGTCTTTGACCCCAGACACAGACTTTAAAAACCTGGGTCTGAAAGGGAGGAGCCATACATAACCTGATCTCAGCAATAACCGGAGCCAGCAATAAAGTCAAACAGCATACAACAACTTTGATATTATCCGTACCCAGATGACATTTGAATCCCTATTGTATTAGACACAGTGGCCAGAAGGCCCTGAGGTAAATTCTGAGCCCAGGTGGCTGGTGAGAGGAGAAGGAAGCAGCATTTATTCGTGAATTCCAGACCAGTCAGAAACAAGCACACAGTAACCACAGACGCTCATGCATACAAAACAGACAGCAAAACTGACAGGCAAAGAAGTCACAGAGTCATCCAAACAGTGGGACGGTGCGTGCAGCACCTGGCTTAGAAGAGCCTGCCTGCTGGCTTCCATGTGGGGGCCTGGGGATTGAGCTCTAAGCATCATATTTGTGAAACCCATGTTCTCCAAGGCACAGTATGCACACCCAGTGCTCTAGGATGTGAAGTTTCATTAACCAGTTTTTCTGCCAGTTAGATGCAGGCCAGAGGCAGGATAGCACACCAAGGGTACAGAGTACAATACAGCCCCAAGTCAGAGCACACCTAAGCAGAAATAAGACAAGATACAAAACCAAAGTGAAATGACATTTAACAATTCCTTTTTGTTTAGCCCAGATGCTGGGAAACTATTAAAGGCAGAGCCACTTCAAGGCTTTCTGGCTACCCAAACCCATATTGGGCCTGTCCAAGACTTCAACTTTGGCTCCCAAATTTATGGAATACCCTGGATGGTTTCTAGGCTTTGGAATTCTGTTAACTACAAGGGACCAGACCTCTCAGCATGAAACAGGCCCACAGGACTCCAAACTCAATTAATCAGAAATACAAATAATCAAATATAACCAGTGGGCTTTAGCATGCCTCCCTGTGCCTGGACGAGGGTGTATAAAGTCTGTCAGACCCTCCCCATTCACCAGATAGGGTATGCCATGACCCGAATCCAGGAGCCAACAGGAAGCTCTCTAAAAATGTTTGCTGTTATTCTCTGAGTGTGTCTGTTCTCAGGGGTCCTAGATGGAAAGCATTTCCCAAGGACCTGAGTGGATCAGCTGGGTCAGCAGTCCCAAGCTGCACTTCCTTCCCGGGCAGCTCACCTCCTCAAGGATCCCAAGTGAAGAGAAAGTCCAGGGTGGAGCTATTTCACAGGGGCTTCCATATGTTAATCCTGAGATTTGTAAAACCAAATGAAACAAAACAAAATACAACCACCACCTCTACCACCATCACCAAAACAGCAGCAGCAGCAGCAGCAAACTTCACCATTTTGGGTCTAATTTGAAGCAAGCTTTATTAATTATTAAATACTGAGCAAGAGATAGATTTTGGTCCAGACCATTCCTTGAATTTAAATTTCCCAGCTGGAATGGTCCCTAGCCACGTGTTTCAGGGCCTTATAAGGACAAACCTATAGCCCACTGTATTTTCCCATGAGGTTCTATTATTTTCCAAAAACTACAATTCCCAGCATTTCAGGAAGTTCCTTGGTTCTTGGGCATGCAGGGCTTAAAGGTTAATTTTGGGCAATTCAGTTGCTGTCCCCCTATCTCAGCCTAAAGAATGCTGGGTGCATTGCCCATGTGATTGAGACTTTTGATGGAGGAAAGAGTTCTTTCCGGGTTGTGACAAGAATATAGAAGTCTGCCTGTCAAAATGGTTCAGTGGATAGAGACTTGCTGCCAAGCCTGATTACACAAGTTCAATTCCCTGGAATCCACATGGTGAATTTCACATGCATGTGTGCTGTGGCATGTGTGCACCTGTGTGCGTACATATACACACATACATGCATGCATACATAAAATCAAAATTTTAAAAGAATATGAAAGTCTGTGAGTAAAATTCTATCTTCATGTACTTCTTCATGCGTTTCTTTAGAATTTCTCATCTGCCGACTTCTAAAAGTTATTCCAAATCATTTATTAGACTCTCTGGGACAAGTCCATTAAATAATATCAAAAGCATAGACCAAGCCTCAGATCCATCAAGATGAAAAGATTTAAGCCTGCCCTTATCTGCCCTTATGCCTACTGAGCTTCAGATTCCTTTCCCCATGATTTTCTCGGAGCACCCCAAAGGTCTACAGTGAACGGTTAAAATGAGATCAGGTACAAGGAACAGACTCCTCATTTTAACTCGAGCAGGAAAGGAAACAGGCAACCGTATGCAATTGAGAAGTCAGGTTTCCTGAGCTGAGGAGTCTCTGTAGTTCTGATGAGGTGAGAGGAGTTAGTCTAGGGGTCCAAGGACAATGGCGAGTTTGTGTCAGTTATTGCTCCTGCAAATAGCTCCATTGGCTCCATCTAAAGAAAGAAGAAAGTATAACATGTGAACTAATGAAGGTTGTTGGCTGATGTGATTTGTTTTTGTCAATTTGTGTGTGTGTGTGTGTGTGTGTGTGTGTGCGCCTGTGCATAGGGAGGCCAGAAGAGACAACCTTGGGTTGTCATCCCTCAGGTGCTGTCCACCGTGTTTTGTGAGATAGGGTCTCTCCCTGGCTTAGAACTTGACATCGAGGCTGGACTGACAGCTCAGAGAGCTCTCTGGGTGCACCTGTCTCCACCTCTGCAGTTCTGGGTTTCACGTGGGTGCCACCACACCCAGCTATTGATTTAAATGTGTGTTCTGGGTGCGGTGGTGGGGTTGGGCTAACTCAGGTCCCACGCTTTCAAGGTGAGCACTTGGCCTACCCAGCCATCGACTGAGTTCTGCTTTTGTTTGGGAGGCAGTGTTGGTGTTGCTATGTTGCCCAGGCTCGTCTTGAACTTGTGATCTTTTTTGACATAGGTTTCCATGTTCTAAAATTACCATGGTTGGCTCATTATTTTCAACTTATATATTATTAGTTATTTATGGTTTTCATTGTCAACAGTCACACAGATGCAACATGTCCCAAGCTCTTTATCATTGGAAAATATATGGCATGTGATTGAAGAATCCCGCATCCCATGACATGGAAGAGTGGGCATCCTGTTCTATTTTATTTTCTACCTGGAAATTTATATATGTGTGGTAAATTCCAAAACTTTGCTGCTAAGTTTGTGTTTCTCCAAATGTCTTAACTCCTGGAATCCTATTTAGTTTTAAAGAGATCTGGCCCATGGAACATAGTGTGGAAAGTGGTCGCATATAGATTATTATCAGTGACTGAAAACTAAAAGTGTCTCTTCCCATTAACATTACTTTTGTATTTGGTTTTCCAGAGCAGTTCCAGAGCCCATTCAATTAAAACTGCGAACTAGTGCAATTTAGATTCAATTAAATTATCCCTGAGACTTAAAGTCTATCATCAGTTCTATAGAAAACCTATTATTTTATTCTTTGTGTTCATTTTGATTAAAGTTAATATCCAAATTCAATTATGTAGATGAGGCGAGGTGGCACTTGTGATCTCGTGCCTCTTGGAAGGGTTCCCTTATCAGTGCAGCCTCCCATTCTGTCTCACAGTGGACACACGTCTCTTCCAGCACATTATTCTCTAGGTTCCAACTTCTCACACTGAGAATTTCATTGTGAACTTTCTCACCTAGTGAAAGGGATGACTTTGGGGTCACACTGCTTTAAGTCTTAGTTCATATTCTGAGCAAGTCACTTCAGATCATCTTAGGCTTGGTACCATCTTTAAAGACTGAATGGGCTAGTCACCCTGCACAAATGGAAAGGTTTGATGGGTCTGTCTATCTGCCTATCTATCTATCTATCTATCTATCTATCTATCTATCTATCTATCTATCTATCTATTTATCTATCTACTTACCCACCCACCCATCTATCCATCTACCTACCCATCCATCCATCCATTCATCCATCCATCCATCCATCCATCCACCCATCCATCCATCCATGTATCTATCTATCTATCCACCTACCCACCCATCCATCCATCCATCCATCCATCCATCCATCCATCCATCCATCTATGTATCTATCTACCCACTCATCCATCCATCCATCCATCCATCCATCCATCCATCCATCCATCCATCTTCTATCCATCCATTCATCTACCCACCCACCCATCCATGCATCTATCCATCTATCTTCTATCTATCTATCTATCTATCTATCTATCTATCTATCTATCTATCTAGTCTGTCTGTCTGTCATCCAGCTGTGTCATCCAGCTGCAGCATTTAGCCATCAGTTCGGCCTCACTACTGCCCATCCTTATTCCATTCTGTTGTCTTTCCTCTCCTGCTGGTAGAGTAAATGACCTTTTGATGTCTGTTCCTTTTGCCTCAATGGACACCTGGTACATGTGTCAGAGAGACCTGCTTTCTCTACAACCCTCCATTGCTGAGTTCCTATTGACATGATTAACTGAGAGGGAATAATTGAGGCCAGTTTCCTGTCTGCACTCACTCATGACTCTGTGGCCATTGCCTGGAAAAGGTATCTCCATCCTGAAGTTGCAGGAGAGTGTCTGCCATGCACCTCTCCTGCAGGCTGTCTGATGCTCTCATGCACCTTTCCTGCAGGCTGTCTGACACTCTCCTGCACCTCTCCTGCAGGCTGTCTGACGCTCTCATGCACCTCTCCTGCAGGCTGTCTGACGCTCTCCTGCATCTCTCCTGCAGGCTGTCTGATGCTCTCATGCACCTCTCCTGCAGGCTGTCTGATGCTCTCATGCATCTCTCCTGCAGGCTGTCTGATGCTCTCCTGCACCTCTCCTGCAGGCTGTCTGATGCTCTCATGCACCTCTCCTGCAGGCTGTCTGATGCTCTCCTGCACCTCTCCTGCAGGCTGTCTGACGCTCTCATGCATCTCTCCTGCAGGCTGTCTGATGCTCTCATGCACCTCTCCTGCAGGCTGTCTGACGCTCTCATGCACCTCTCCTGCAGGCTGTCTGACGCTCTCATGCATCTCTCCTGCAGGCTGTCTGATGCTCTCATGCACCTCTCCTGCAGGCTGTCTGACGCTCTCATGCACCTCTCCTGCAGGCTGTCTGATGCTCTCATGCATCTCTCCTGCAGGCTGTCTGATGCTCTCCTGCACCTCTCCTGCAGGCTGTCTGATGCTCTCATGCACCTCTCCTGCAGGCTGTCTGATGCTCTCCTGCACCTCTCCTGCAGGCTGTCTGACGCTCTCATGCACCTCTCCTGCAGGCTGTCTGACGCTCTCATGCACCTCTCCTGCAGGATGTCTGACGCTCTCATGCACCTCTCCTGCAGGCTGTCTGACGCTCTCATGCACCTCTCCTGCAGGCTGTCTGACGCTCTCATGCACCTCTCCTGCAGGCTGTCTGACGCTCTCATGCACCTCTCCTGCAGGCTGTCTGACGCTCTCCTGCACCTCTCCTGCAGGCTGTCTGATGCTCTCATGCACCTCTCCTGCAGGCTGTCTGACGCTCTCCTGCACCTCTCCTGCAGGCTGTCTGATGCTCTCATGCACCTCTCCTGCAGGCTGTCTGACGCTCTCCTGCACCTCTCCTGCAGGCTGTCTGACGCTCTCCTGCACCTCTCCTGCAGGCTGTCTGACGCTCTCCTGCACCTCTCCTGCAGGCTGTCTGATGCTCTCCTGCACCTCTCCTGCAGGCAGTCTGATGCTCTCCTGCACCTCTCCTGCAGGCTGTCTGACGCTCTCCTGCACCTCTCCTGCAGGCTGTCTGACGCTCTCATGCACCTCTCCTGCAGGCTGTCTGACGCTCTCCTGCACCTCTCCTGCAGGCTGTCTGACGCTTTCCTGCACCTCTCCTGCAGGCTGTCTGATGCTCTCCTGCACCTCTCCTGCAGGCAGTCTGATGCTCTCCTGCACCTCTCCTGCAGGCTGTCTGACGCTCTCCTGCACCTCTCCTGCAGGCTGTCTGACGCTCTCATGCACCTCTCCTGCAGGCTGTCTGACGCTCTCATGCACCTCTCCTGCAGGCTGTCTGACGCTCTCATGCACCTCTCCTGCAGGCTGTCTGACGCTCTCCTGCACCTCTCCTGCAGGCTGTCTGACGCTCTCATGCATCTCTCCTGCAGGCTGTCTGACGCTCTCCTGCACCTCTCCTGCAGGCTGTCTGACGCTCTCATGCACCTCTCCTGCAGGCTGTCTGACGCTCTCATGCATCTCTCCTGCAGGCTGTCTGACGCTCTCCTGCACCTCTCCTGCAGGCTGTCTGACGCTCTCATGCACCTCTCCTGCAGGCTGTCTGATGCTCTCCTGCACCTCTCCTGCAGGCTGTCTGACGCTCTCCTGCACCTCTCCTGCAGGCTGTCTGACGCTCTCATGCACCTCTCCTGCAGGCTGTCTGACGCTCTCATGCATCTCTCCTGCAGGCTGTCTGACGCTCTCATGCACCTCTCCTGCAGGCTGTCTGACGCTCTCCTGCACCTCTCCTGCAGGCTGTCTGACGCTCTCCTGCACCTCTCCTGCAGGCTGTCTGACGCTCTCCTGCACCTCTCCTGCAGGCTGTCTGACGCTCTCCTGCACCTCTCCTGCAGGCTGTCTGACGCTCTCCTGCACCTCTCCTGCAGGCTGTCTGACGCTCTCCTGCACCTCTCCTGCAGGCTGTCTGACGCTCTCCTGCACCTCTCCTGCAGGCTGTCTGACGTTCTCATGCACTTCTCCTGCAGGCTGTCTGATGCTCTCCTGCACCTCTCCTGCAGGCTGTCTGACGCTCTCCTGCACCTCTCCTGCAGGCTGTCTGACGCTCTCCTGCACCTCTCCTGCAGGCTGTCTGACGCTCTCCTGCACCTCTCCTGCAGGCTGTCTGATGCTCTCACTGCATCGACCACTTCTCTGCAGCCTGTGTACTAAATGTCTAATCTGTGAGGATTTGTTTTGGTTTTCAGGTGAAAATAGGACATAAAGAAACACAGACTTTCAACTTCAAATTATGACCAGCCATGGAAGGCTGCTTCTGTCCACCACCCATTGCAGCAGGAAGACCCAGACTATGCCAGGCTTGGCTACAAAGGAAATAGGCATGAAATAAGTTTTCCGTTGTGAACTGGAATGTGAGTGGTATCTCCCCTCTTCCTGAAATTGAGGAAGATGGAAACGTACATGTGTTCTGTATAGTGTTCTACTCAACGCTGCATAGAGTGGGGGAAAGAGGGAGCAGGGGAGGGAGAGAATAGAGTGGGGGAAAGAGGGAGCAGGGGAGGGAGAGAGAAATGTATGTATATATAATGATATACTATAGGTGGTTTTGTACATCAAGACAGCAAACTTTCTTATTGTGGAGAGGGAGGGAGGGAGTTTGGTGATTTCAGTAGAAACGATCAAAGCACTGTGTATTGATGGGCATGCTCTTATTTTTCTACCGGGCTGTATCTCTCCAAAGGCAGAGCAGTGCCATATTTTAAACATCAGAGTTGCAATGCCAGACAGTTGTGAGTATATGGTGTGAGTATATGGCATTATTATCATCCTGCAGAATTATCCAAAATTAAGGTGGTAAAGCCAATCTTGGTTTTTGTTTTGTTTTTTGTTTAATGCTTTGAGACCAGTATCTAATACTCGATTATTTGTTCTAAACATCAAAATACTGTTTTCTTCATAACTGGATGCTTCTACAATCCCAGAGCTGCCAACCAGGATCTGGGTACTGGCAGCATTTATCTACAAATATCCTGAAAAAAAAAGTTGGCTTTGCTTTGTGGTCCTGTTTCCTCGCAGGGTGACAAAGGATGGCAGATAGTGTATAAACATCAAGAACCGGTGTGGGAGAGGCACCTTGAATGGGGCCCTGTAGAGTTGACGGCAGAGTGGTTCAGGGGTAGCCGAAGTGCTACATAAGAAACAAGGTGTACAGCTGCAGTGAGAGTCACTGCATGTTTCAAACTTGAACACAGCCTTTCAAAACTCTTTTGTCAGCTTGGTGACAGTGGCAGTCTTGCTCTGGCCTCTCAGTGACTCTGTGGTGTGGATGTAACACTCAAAATTTGTTCTTCCAAATGCTCATAGTTTAAAAAGAAAAAAAGAGTCGATTAGAGAGTACTTGATTCCAAGTGTCAGATCTGGCTTTCTCAGCCTTGGCACTATTGACATCTGAGGCCCCGATGTCAGTTAGCAGCAGGTAGCCTCTCCCCCACCTGCCAGATGCCAGCTACAACTCCTGTCCTACAACCCCCCTCCCCTCCTCTCTTCCCTCTGAGCACTGGGGCTGCTGCCCTTGAGGTCATGCTGAACATTTCACAGGAGTTCCGAGGATCTAACACCAATCTTCTGGCTTGGGAGGCATTGAGGGGTGGGGAAACTGGGGAGAGGGTCCGTTGGTAAAGTTCTTGCCTTCCATGTATATGGAGCTGATGTTGATGCATAGGACCCATGCAAACAAATACTTGGTGTACACATGCATTTAGGATTCAGTCCTGGGGAGGTAGAGACAGGTGTATTCCCGGGGCTCACTGGCTAGCCTACTAGGCAAGTTCCAAGCCAGTGATAGATTTTCTCAAATTAAAAAAAAAATCTGCTAGCCACTATTTTAGTTTCTAATTCTATGGGATTAACTTCTTACACATTCAGTGAGAACATGAAATGTCTACCTTTCTCTACCTGATTGCATCTCATTTTTTTGGATTTTGGTTTTTTTGAGACAGGGTTTCTCTGTATAGCCCTGGCTGTCCTGGAACTCACTCTGTAGACCAGGCTGGCCTCGAACTCAGAAATCCGCAGGCCTCTGCCTCCCAGAGTGCTGGGATTATAGGCATGCGCCACCACTGCCTGGCTGATTGCATCTCATTTAACACAAAGCCCTTTTAGTTCCATCCATATCGCTGCAGATGACAGGGTTCTACTCCCTTTTCAAGGCAGAATAGTATTCCCACAGGAAGGTGGGAGGGAGGTGCCTATCTCACAGAAGGTGACTCTTGACCACCTTGTGGTTACAAAAAAAATACCAACCAAGCAAGCAAACAAACAACTGCCCCCCCACCCCAAATCCCAAGCAACAGGACTGGAGAGATGGCTCAGTGGTTAAGAGCACTAACTGCTTTTCTAGAGGTCCTGAGTTCAAATCCCAGCAACCACATGATGGCTCACAACCATTTGTAATGAGATCTGGGTCTGTCTGAAGACAGCTACAGTGTACTTACATATAATAATAAATCTTTAAAAAAAAAACCAAGCAACTACAACAACAACAACAACAACAAAATCCAGGGGTTTCTAAGAATATCCTAGAGTAAAAGACAGGAGAATAAATTACTATTGCCATTATTAACAACAATAATATTGAAGGCCAATTGAAAACTAGTTGGATTTGTAGAAAGTCATACTTGTAGTGATGAAAAATAAAATAAAATTAGCCTAAAGTTTACCAAAACCCAAGGATACAAAAGTGACCTTCAGCTAGACTGGCTAGCCAATGGACTTGAGGGAGTCCCTAGCGACAGAGAGAAAATTCTGCATGAATTAAGATATTTTCTCCATGCAGGTGAGACTTAAGAATGCAAATATGGGGGCACTGGAGAGGTGGCCCAGTAGTTAAGAGCACTGGCTGCTCTTGCAGAGGACAAGGACCCACATCGTGGCACAGAGCCATCCGTAACTCTAGTTCCAGGGTAACAAGTGCTAGCTAGCCTCTGTGGGCACTACACACAGTGGCTCATAGACATATAGGCAGGCAAAACACCCATACAAATAAAACATTTTTTAAAAGATATAAATGTATAGTATCTGTATAGAAAAAGTGAACACAGCGTGTAACTAAGTCAACAAAAGAATAGAATGATGTAGACAGGCAAGTCAGACGACTAGTTGTATTAATGGGTTCGTGGGCTAGCCAAGCAGAATGGCCCAGTAGGTAATTAACATGGTGGCCACAACATTCTCTGCTTAAGAAGAGAGCCCAACAGTGGGTTATGAACTGGCTAAACACTGAAAATAAAACCTGACTGGACTCTCACTCATGTCTCAGACAGAAACTTATAACCTGCTAAACAAATGTTCAAGTTTAGCCTTGAAGGTTTAATAAAAGACTCATAGAATGGTTTTGGGTATGTCTAACCTTCTAAGATTGTGAAATGATATTGGTACCTACAAAGTTTGAGCTTGAGAATTCTGAAGTCACATTTTAAGTATGTTTGGGATATTCTTCTGTCGGGCCTCATTCATAGCTATTCTTGGCTCTGAGACTGCAGGTCCCCTTAGAGCTGAGAAAATCAAGCCTTTGACCTGTTACTGAGTATATTAGTCCTTTGTCTATTGGATTCTTTCTTTGTGTGTACGTTGTATGTGTGTGCACTCACACAGGTTATGTGCAAGTTAACATCTGTGTTTATGCATGTACAGGTGTCTATAGCTGCCCACAGCTACATTGAATGGGTTACCTGGAGAGCGAGCTGGGTATGGATGGGAAGAATGGACGAGACAAGATTGAGAACAAGACAATATATTGCTGATCAAGGCAATTTTAATGACTGACTTAGAATTTAAATGTGGGGGTGAAACTCTTCCCCCCAAATTCCAGGGTCTGTTCAGGAGAACCTGTTGGACTGCTCAGCAGGTGGCTGGCTCCACTGCTCAGGGGGTAACCAGTTTAATGAAGGAAACTGCAGATGTGGAAGAACAATAGACTTCACCTGGGTCTGAGAGCTCCGCCCTAGGTAGGAGGCTGTGACCAGCAGCACAGAGGTCTGAATTTCCCCACTCAGAGGCTGGGGGAAGGGCACAGGTGTTTTCATTACTCTTCAGTTTATTTTTTGAGACAGAGTCTCTCAACAAACGAGGAGTTGAATTTAGCTAGGCAGGCCAGCCAGTAAGCTGGCGGGAGCCCCCAGCACAAGGGTTTCAGACAGACATGTTCACACCAGACTTTCCCTGAATGCTGGGGTCTGAACTCGGGTCCTCGTGCTTGTATGACAGGCACCTTTCCAATGAGCCACCTCCCAGTCCTGCTTCTTTCCTACAGCCTCTAGTTTGCTCTGGAACTTTTCCACCCTATTTAATGTTTAACTTAATTATGAGTTTTTAAAATACCTGTGTTATAACTTAAATACCAAGATCTCTGTCGAGCTTTTCTATTTTAGCTCCTCTGATTATTTTCCATTCTAATTTTTATTTCTGCCCGTGTGTGTGTGTACCTGCTTGTCTGTATGTGCACCATGTACCTGCAGTTCCCACAGTTGCCAGAAGAGGGAGTAGGAGCCTTTGGAACTGGAGTTGTAGGCAGTTTTGAGCCACATGATGTGGGTGCTGGGAAAAACAACAACAACAGCAGCAGCAACAACAACCACACAAACAAAACAAAACCCAGGCTCTTTCCAAGAGCAGCAAGTGCTTTTAACTGCTGACCCATCTTTCCAGCCCCTCTGTCCTCAGCTAAACAGAAGCACAGTACTAGTTATAGCTCTGAGATGTTATCATCCACAACATTTGACTCTTTCTTTGTCAAATTGCTGGGCTAGGGAACCATCCCTTCAACTCGGTGGGAGATTAGTTGATCTGAATCTTGGCTTTAGAGAGAGGGAGGAGGAGAGAAGCTAGGGCCGAAACCTTTCCCAATGCATTGTAACGGAGTTCCAATTATTATCCAGCTTTAAGAAGTCTTTTGTGACAGTGTGGTTGAACCTGGAAGCACCAGGGGGCATCACTTATGCCTGTAGTCTGAATGAAAACATCAGACTCCCAGAGCTGAGCCCAGAGTGGAGGCCCGTGGCTGAGGGAGCTGTGGTGGAGGTCAGGGGTGGGTACCATGGACAGGATGTGTGATGTGGTGTCCATGGTTAATAATTCTGTACTCTGTACTTGAGAGTTGCTAGAGAGGGTAGCTAACTCCTGAGTGTTCTCACAGAGCAGAGAGCACTGACTGTGTGTGTGTGTGTGTGTGTGTTGGGGGCAGTGAGGTGGATGGTGTAACTTGCCTAGTGACCATTTTGTGATGTCATGACTAGCTGATCATAGCTGTACTTCTTACGTTAGTATCATTTCGTTGTCAATTTCAACTTACTGAAATTGAAAACCAATACACGTATGGCATAAATATGCAAATTGTTAATTAAACATTTTTAAAGCAGCGTCTGGCAGAATTTCTGAGACCCCCAAGAAGCCATGGAAATCACAACACATAAACACTCGGAGGGGCATTTTCTACAAGGGTTCGATCTGTGATGTTAGCCTTTATAGAGACATTTTCTGGTGAAAGGATTTTCAATAGAGTTCCAAGCATTGTGCTTTTCTTTGTTTTGACTGTTGTTAAAGGCACTGAGAGCTTTCAAAAGAATCAGTCATAATAAATTTGTAATTGCAGTTCAAATTGTGTAAGGGAATTGAATTAATCAAATGTCATCAATACCTAAACACTCAAGAAAAATAGGCTTTCAAAGCCTCCTTTATTAGATATACGAGTGGAATGGACTGATCATTAAACAAAATACAAATAATAGCTAGTGCTTTGCTCACATAAGAGCCTGAGGACATGAGAGGGATCACCCGTTATAGCTTTAATTCCTAGAGTTATTAGATGATGTCTCTCCAAGAAAGAAAATGCCGCTAAGCCAATAATCATTAAACATCTAAGAACTAGATCTTAAGGGCTCATTAGTTAATGAAAAATTATTCTCTTGTCCTGATATGGCAAGCTTGGGGTTAACAGACAAGTGAAGATTTTGTGGACTCTGAATGGTCACAGCCCAAGAAGTTTCATGAAGCTTGTCTCTGAGGACCAGCCCCTCCAATACAAGCTGTGAGGAGACCCTCTCTGACCCCCTTGGAATGGACGCGGTTGCTGGCAGTGCTGCCTTCATCTGTCCACTGGCTCTCATTGCCTTTCATAAAATGCTGGAGTCCAGAAGACGTTGCTTGTGTCCCATTAGGCAAAGTTAAAGTTAAAGGATGGTTAGGAAATAATGTTCTCTTTGTCAGTCTTCATCGCCATCTCTAAGTCACCTAGGAGACGCGCCTCTGGGTGTGTTACTGGAGAATCGGGTGTGTATTGGTTTTGTGTGTCCACTTGACACAAGCTGGAGTGATCACAGAGGAAGGAGCCTCCCTTAAGGAAACACCTCCATGAGATCCAGCTGTAAGGCATTTTCTCAATTAGTGATCAAGGGGGAGGGTCCAGCCCACTGTGGGTGGTGCCATCCCTGGGCATCTATAAGATCTATAAGAAAGCTGAGCAAGCCAGGGGAAGCAAGCCAGTAAGCAGCATTCCCCCAAGGCCTCTGCATCAACTCCTGCCTCCAAGTCCCTACCCTGTGTGAGTTCCTATCCTGATTTCCTTTGGTGATGAACAGCAATGTGGAAGTGTAAGCTGAATAAACCCTTTTCTCCCCAACTTGCTTCTTGGTTGTGATGTTTTGTGCAGGAATTGAAACCCTGACTAAGGCAGGGAGACGCACCCTAGGTGAGGGTGCCACGCACTGGGGTTGAACAAACAGAGGTTGAGCACATCATCAGCACCGGACCCACCTGTGCTTTCTGAGTGTAATGCACTCAGTGACCGGATACCTCAGCCTTGCCTCCCCAGCCGGGATGGACTTCAGTCCTCCCAGCCACAGCAAGCGGACTGTTAATTTTCTTTCACCAGATATTTTTACCACCTCAATGAGAAAAGTTACTTCCGAATTTTACTGTCAGCTTACCAGAAAAAACTACGTTCTCCCAGTTTACCAGGAACTGGTAATGGGACATTGGCATTAAATCTGTTCACAGAGGAGGAATCCACTGAGATCCAGAAGTGATCCAGGGCGTACTCATCACCAAGATGTTCTGGTCTGGCTGTGGTGATGGTTGACAGTCTCTCTGGAGGAAGCAGAGGTGGCACTGTAACCAGAAAAGCACAAGCAAGCATCTACAGCGTACTGCTCAGCAAGTCTAGCCTGCTCACCGGAGTTAACCACACAGACTTCATTACCGAGTAGCATTCCTCACACTTAAAAATGTGGTGAGGTAGGCTTTTAAAATAACCTGTTCTCGCTTTTAGCAATCTTTGAACATGTCTGATTGCTTTTCAGTCCATCCCCTCTGCTGAAATCAATCGCAGTCTTTGCTTTAGGGAAAGACAGATGCAACACTCAAGAGAGACACCGTTATTACTCTCTTCAGACTGGAAGGCCTCTGAGAGGCCACAGCCGGAACCAGAGTTTGCAGGCCAAGTGGATTTAGACTTGTCAGAACTAAGCAGCTGAGATAAAAGGGATGTTCACTCTGAGTTTCTGAGGCGCAGTAGTTTGAGATGAGCTCGGTGTAATTTTTGTGAACTCAGATCTGAGTGTCAATAGTGAGGCGGGATATGGAAAATCTCCCCTTTGAAGGTGGAGCTGTCCTTGGTACAGAGGAGAATGGTTGAAGCAGACGGCAAAGATGATGGTTCTAGCTAAGGTTACCATGGCGTCAACATCAGTGGTCCAGTGAGGCCTGAGCCTGAGGTTGGGTGGATGTGATATCTGCCACCTTTGCTGGTCCGGCTCCCAGATATCATTTACAGGCTCGGTAAGCTTCCCATCAGTTATAGGCCCTGTGTCAGCAGCTGCTTTATTAAAGGGCCTTGAACCATGTGTTCAGTAATGCTTCCTGCCACGGCCCTGCAGGCTACCCAATCAGATGGAGTTGGACCCAATTAGAGCTGCTCAGAGATTCTTCAAAGAGGGCAGTGGCTGAACTGAGGAGACAGCCCAGTCAACAAAATACTCACCTTGCAAGGATCGAGACCTGACTCCGGTCCCCAGAATCCACTTCAACAAAGCAGCACCTGACTGGTGGAATGTGCTTTGAATCCCAGATAAAAAGTACGGAGGTGGAGACAGGTGGGCTGCTGGCCCTCCTAGCCCATGTGCTGAGTTCCAGGACCCTGAGAGGACCTGTCTCAAAAGGACAACCTGATAGCTGAGTTTGATTTCTGGCCTCCATGTGCATTGACATACAGTTGCACGCACACACACCCTAACCTGGATATGCACATAAAAGAAGGGTGTGGTTGCCTGAGAGTGATATTAAGTAATTATTTTGTTACTCCAAAAGATGTGTTTATCTGAAGGCATCAGAAGACTCATTGTCTGGGCCAGTCATCACACAAGCTCACGATGGACTTCTCCATTTTATGATCAGAAGGGCAGATGAGCCACGCCTTATAACCCCTGTAGCCTGTGTTGCATCTTTTTACTTTCTAAGGACATGGACAAGAGTCAACAATTCAGGCTGTGTGGGCAACCCAAAGCTTTAAGTGTGAGGAATTGGGTTGTTGCTTATAACTACAGGGAGTGAAGGGGAACCTGAGCGCAGACACCAGGCCTACTTATGTGCAGATCCTGTATCTACCAGGCAGGGCCGCCCTCTTCAGACATGCGGGTAAAAACACATCAGCCCCACCCTTAAAAATGAAACAATGTTCCTTATTGTCAGCCCTTACCCTTAAAAATGTAACAATGTTCCTTATTGTAGTCAGGATGACCTGAAAGTCGACCTGAAAGCTGGGCAGTGGTGGCTCAGGCCTTTAATCCCAGCACTTGGGAGGCAGAGGCAGGTGGATTTCTGAGTTCGAGGCCAGCCTGGTCTACAGAGTGAGTTCCAGGACAGCCAGGGCTATACAGAGAAACCCTGTCTTGAAAAAAACAAAAACAAAAAACAAAACCAACCAACCAACCAAATAAACAAAAACAACCTGAGTTTCTGCCTCACTGGCCGGACTTTCCAGGCCCCTTGAACAAGATCCCTTCTCTGGCCCAGCGGATGTGCCTACTGCAGCCCTGTTTATTCACCTTGCAGTTTCCTGCCCCAAGGCTCTCACATAAACGATTTCTTCTACCCAGAGACCCTAATCGGCTTTGTGTTGCTGTGATAAACACCCTGACCAAAGGGACCTTGGGAAGGAAAGGGCTATTTCAGCTCCTGGTCCATCATTCAGGCAAGTCTGGGAAGGAACTCCTGGCAGGAGCTGAAGCAAAGGCCACACACAGAGGAATGATGCCCACTGGCTTCCTCCACCCGTTGTCATATCCAGCACGGGACCGCCTGCCAATGGGTAGCACTGTCCACAGTTTGCCGTCGTTTCCTCCCACGTCAAACACGAAGCGGGAAAATGCCCCACAGCTTGCCAACAGGCTAATCCAATGGAGGCATTTTCTCCATTGAAGTTCCCTCTTCCAGAGGGCCCTGTCTTATTTTCACTGGACAACACATTAACCAGCATGCTCTTCTTTCAGAGATTAGCTCAGGACCCGCTCTCTTGAGAGTTTTTCTCAAGCATTCTGTCCAGATTGTGATTTGATCTCCTCTTGGTAAAGGATGCCTCTCCATCATGGAGTCACTTGGTATTTTCCTACTTTTTTTGTGGTTACCTGACACATGTCTGCCTGCCTGCCTGCCTGTCTGTCTGTCTGTCTGGACCATAACCATAGCTACCTGTCTGTACTGATCCCTTCAGTAAAGGATTGGTCTCCCCAGACCCAGTGGTAACTGGAGGAGACAGGGACCAGTTTTATAAATTTCAGGCTTCGGTTCAGGCAACTTAATTACCCTGGCCAAGGTAAAGTAGCCAATGAGGATGGGCCATGGGGGTTCATCTTGATTGGCTGCTTGCTGGGATCTACAGTCATCATGGAAACACCTCTGCGCATGCGCGTGAGGAATTTTCCAGTTAGGTTTATTAGGTGGGTCTTCCCACCCCAAACCTGGGCAGCTCCATGCCATGGGGTGTGAGGTCCAGAGCTAAATGACAAGGGAGAGTGAGCTGAGTCTCAGCGCCCTTTTCCATCTGCTTCCTGTCTGTGGGTGTAGTGTGACTCACTGCCGTGTGCACTCCACAGGAGGTCCCCCATCTTGGATTACATGCTCAGACTGCAAGCCAAAGTTCTCTCTTCCTTCCTTCCTTTTCTTCCGTCTGGTACTTTGTTACAGCAACAAGTAACTAATCCAGGGATCACACCTGTTTTTCCTGCCCACGAGCACTTGCTATTGTAACCTGCATTGTAACCTCTGTTGACAATCCAAATCACCAGACCACATCACTCTGTCTGGAGATGGAACTTTTAAGAGGAAATTAAGGTTAAATGAGGTCGTAGAACAGGTCCCAACCCAGCCGCATCTACAACCATATAGGGAGAAGAAGAGGTGGGGAGACATATGTCATGGAGGACACAGTAAGAAGGCAGCTGTGAGCAGATGGTGCTGTGTCCCCGTCAGGACCCTTCCATACTTGTCCTGCCTTGATACCTCTAGTCTCTAGAACTAGGGAGAATACCTTCAGGTGGAGGAAGCCACCGGTCCCTCACATTTGCTGTGGCAAATCAATTAGAAGAAAACAGTTGAGCGTCTGTCTGAAGGCCTGCAGACACTCCTTCACCATGCACTGGAGTTTGGCTAAAAGGTATTTGTGGTGGATGCCAGAGAGCTGGCAATGGGCATCAGGCCTCGGTAGCAAGTGCCAGGCAGAGGGGCAGGCGTCAGGGTCAGGGCAGGAGTAAGCTGAGAGGCAGTTGGGAATAACAAGGAGCATCACCTAGTAGGAGAGCTATCACCCAAACAAAGAAGATCCTGTGTTAGCTACTTTTCTATTGTTGCGATAAAATACCCAGACAAAAGCAATTTGGGAAAGAAAAGGGGTTGTTTTGGCTTATGGTGCCAGCTTCTCTGTCATTGCTGTGAGGGCATGGCGGGAGTCAGGAAAAAAATGGTTTTTATTTTCATCTACACTGGGGCATGGGGGTGCTGGGAGGAGGTGGAGGAGAGACATTCAAAACTCACTCTTAAAGTCTCCAACCTCCTGAAGGTCCTACACCTCCGCAAACAAGGACCGAGTGTTCAAACACATGAGCCTCCGGGGGACATATCTTTTCATTGGCCTAGAAGCAGGGTCCAGTTGGCTGCATAACTGTTTGGGTCACTTGAAGTGGAGTACAGGTTCGTACCAGAGTCCCGCCTCTGTGGACTAAGGCATTGTGGTAAAGAAAGTTCAAGGTTATGGGTGGTGCTTGTTCTCCTCATTTATTTTATCCTTCCTCTAGTAGATAACACTCTGACAGAAGGTAATGTGGGAGCCTTGCCGCCCAAGGACATATGTCGTGAGGAGAGAGCTGGAGAAAGCCTTTACATTCATCTTGACTCAAGAGGAAAGAGGCGAGATGAATGGAATGTAACCGTGATAGATTGTCCCGGGCCACTGGAAGCGGCTGCTTGACAATGAATCACTACGAGGCAGGCAAGCTTTCTCTGGGATCAGCCAGATCCGTTTTGAAGTCTCTGTCTTCATTTGAGCAATGGGTTTCTCACGTGTGGGTTGTCCCCATGAAGGAGGGGGCATGGCAGATGGAACCATCTGTTCAGGAGAGTACCCAGAGCTGTAAGGTAAGGGTCGGGGACTTGATATCCCAGAACCAGGTACTGGACTTCGAGCTCCCCTGGGACTCTGATCAAGGTTAGTATGTTAACATTTTGAAAATGCAGACGATAGAGGATGGGGTTTGGATCAGCAGATAAAGTACACACAAGAGGACTTGAGTTTGATCCCCAGAACCTATGAATCAAGGCTATGTACAGTGGTTCATGATTATAACTGCAGTCCTGGGAAGAGGTAGACAGGCTGATCCCTGGGATTCACTTTTCTGTCAGCCTAACTGAATGGGGAGCTTCAGGTCAGGCATCTCAAATAAACAAGGTACATGATTCCTGAGGATGATACTGAGGCTGACCTCTGACCTTCACATGCACCAGCACACACACACACACACACTCACTCACTCACACATATGAAATAAAACAAACATAATTTTTTGTTTGTTTGTTTAAATGCAGACAATGGGCTTCTGGCTCAACTCCCAAGTCTCTGGAGCTTTTGACATGATGGCTTCTCTTGTTGGTATAGAGGGAACAAAGAAAAAGGGGGCCTCACTTCTCAAGGGTTTATAGCCTGGAGGCTGCTGGAGATCTTAGCATGTGGCAGCCCCCCGGGTCTGTAGGGTATGGTGGTAGTAGTAAGCATTATAGTTTAAATAAAACAGCAACTCTGAGGTGTGTTTTAGTGTCTTGGAGCATGCAGCAATTCTCTTGGGAGGCGTCAGCACTATTTCTGACTGCTTCTGCTGTGTGGGAAATTATGTGCAGTAACAGGAAAGAAGCCCCTCTCCTAGGCTCCATTGCTGATCAGTCAGGAATCCCAGGAGGGAGAGGCCACCTGAGATCTCGGCTCCCTGTGGTTCTACACCTCGCTGTTTGGTGAAGGAAGCATTTCTCATGGTATAGAGCAAGTCAGAGACAGTTTACTGAGCACCCAGATGGGGGTGGGGGTAACAGCTTTCACGTCTCATAAAATTCCACCTTGGGTGAACTTTCTGCATGGAGGGTCAAGGTCGTGAATGCGGCCTCTCAGGACTGGCTGAGCTAGGACAGGGGCTAGTCTTCTAGGCAAATATAAACAGACCTATGTTTATCCCAATAGGGAACCAGTAACAGATCAAAGATATACTTCCTATAATGTGCTTGCTACCTTGCCGTTGAGTTTAATGGGGCTCCTTATAGGAGTGTGAGTGACTGAAAGAACCCCCAGCATGGGGATGACTCACAAAAGTTGTGTCCATCCATGTAGTTAGCCACATGTGATCAACTTGCATGTAAGTTGATGACAGAGTACCCTCTGTATTCATAGATACTCTGTATTTATGATACAGAGTATTCTCTTGCATGTAAGAGATTACAGAGTATTCTCATCTTTAGAAATTGTCACTGCTTCTATAATTTTGATTAATGTTTATTTTACCTTGGCTTAGGGCCTTGTGAAATCTTGTAACTTTTTCAGCTTTCCCAAGTTACATACTTTAAAAAAAGTATGTGTGTGTCTCTCTCTGTATATGTGTAGATACACACACACACACACACACACACACACACACATGCACACATGCACGCACGCACGCACGCACGCACGCACGAGTTCTGTGGAGCTAGAGTCACAAGTAGTTGTGAGCTGTCTGATGTGGTTTCTGGGAATCAAATTTGGATCCTCTGTAAGAACAGCAAGTGTCTTCAAACACCGAGTCATCTCTCCAGCCCTGTGTCTGCCCCATGTCCTTTTCTTCAGCTTCCTGAGTCTTATGTGCTTCCTTCCAGAAGGAATCTTTCATTATGGAGGAAATAGTCACTCAGGTTTGTCCAATATTATAGAACCAGGCAGTTGCAGGAGTGAGCCTCTCAGCTATGTCCTTTTAGCAGTCATCAACAAACTATGGATTCAACATAAGTTTTGGAGGCACCACTTTTCAACAGCTCTGCTTGTTAAATATGACACACTATCTTTGCTAAAGTCAAGGGGTGCTAATAAAACCCTTCAAGGTGACACCTCTGCAGGAACAAGTTCTAGAGGACATCGTAGGTTTTTAGTAACAATGATAAAAGCTAAGGTTTATTAAGAGTGTAACCACACGGCAGATAACAGGCTCCTTTGCAAGCCCTCTCCTGATATTATTGAGGTTTTACAGGCAAGGAAGCAGACTCAAAGAAATCAGGCACCTTGCCTGGAGTCACACCCATGCAAGTTTGCATGGTGTCATTTTGGCTAAAATGGAGTCAGACTCCGAGAAACCACATTCTTTCTATGGTTCTGGCTTAGACTAGAACAGAACATCTACATTCTAAATGCTGGGGAGGAAGGATGAGCCAGGCGCAGGCGATGCAAGCTTTTCCTCATAGCTCACAGATCAGCAGCTGGCCCTGCCAACGTGCAGTAGACTCCAGGCAAGGCAGCATCATTCCTGACTGCTCCATGGGCCTCCCATTGTCCTAGCCTGCTGTGACTCTGGCTTCTGGCTGAGTTAGAACCTGGGGACTCTCCTCTGAGCTCCACCTCCTTCTGGGGACTCCTCTCATAGAGTGAAACCCCAGTTCTTTCCTCCTTTGTAAGACCTGTAGTGGTTTCTCCTTTGAGCAAACAGTGACTGATGCAATCAATGCCGATACACACTTGGGAAGCAGAGGCAGGTGGATGTCTGTGAATTCGAGGCGAGCCTGGTCTACAGAGTGAATTCCAGGACAGCCAGGGCCCTGTGGAGAAACCCTGTCTCGAAAAACCATACACACAAAAGGGACTTGAACTCATGTCTAGCAGTTTCCAGAGCCTTCACAAGTAGCTCCACAGCCCCTTGCAGTGACTGTAGGTGAAAAACTTCCAGTGCTTCCATGTCAATTATAAAGTAAATTATAGTGAGTTCTAGAAAAAAATTATAGCTTTCTCTTTTTCCAAAATTGTAATCCCACTCTAGTAAAATGACCCCTAATAGTCTCCTCTTACATGTATATGTGGGTATGCACTCATATGTGTACAGATACATGTGTACAGATGCATGTGTGTGTGCAGGTGTGCATGTATACATGTGCATGCATGAATGCAGCTCAGATGTCAACCTCAGGTGTCAACGCCCTCAGGCACTATCCACCTTGGTATTTTTCTTTGTTTTAGAGTCAGGGTATCTCACTAGGACCCAGGGCTCAGCTATTGGCACTGGCATGCATTTCTGTGTGAAAGGAACTAATTTAACTTGGTTTAGCGTGAACCTCTTCATTGCCCTAGACCAGGCTGTCAAGTCTCCTGCAGCGGAGGAATGAATGCTCCCAGCTTGTTTCTCTCTGACTGCTAACCTCCATGGCCATCCTGTCTCTGTGACAAGACAGAAGGGAAGACACAGAAGTGTGCTCTGGAATGGCTGGGGGGGGGGGTAGGGAGGCGCTCCTTGCTCTCTAAACCTGCTAGCCTTTCAAAGCTTGCCATCTTCATGGTAGCTATTGTAGCCTGGAGCATTCAGTGGTAGCCTCTAGCCCCTCACTCTTGTCTGCCATGCCCACTTGCCCAGGTGTGGAACAAAATCTCAGACAACATCTGTGGTTCTGTTTCCTGCTGTGACAGCTGGAACTCACTCGTCCCAGTGTTCTTTGAGAGCATTCCTGCAGGGCAGGTAAAAGCCACACCAATGCTGGATGGTGGTGGCTGCCCTCATTCACGTACCCTTATGTCCCCGCTTGTCCCACCGGATGCTTCTTTCTGTTTCCCCTGTCTAGTTCCTACATGGCCTGACTCCTTCTCTGTACTTGTGATTCATAATACATTTAGTTACTTCCAGTTGGGGCAGTGGATGAGCCAGTAGAGGGGGAAGAGGGCCTGAAGAGATCCCTAGCCCTCACATTAAAAAGCCAGATATGGTGGTGCATGACTGCAATCCCAGAGCTGAGGGGCAAGGGGTAGAGATATGTAAGATAATCTTTATGTCTGTCTGTCTGTCTGTCTCTATTTATATATCTCTATATCTCTATCTTGATACCTGTATCTATCTCTTTTATCTCTGTCTGTCTGTCTATACCTGTCTGTTTATACCTATATCTATCTGTCTGTCTGTCTGTCTGTCTATACCTCTACCTATCTGCCTGCCTGCCTGTCTCTGTCTCTGTCTGTTTCTCTCTCTCCTCTACTCCATCTATATCCATGTGTATGTATTTACCCCACAGGTACACGTGAATATGTATTTATAACACATACTGTCTACTGTACTATGTTGTATTCTACTCTACTACATTGTAGTGTGCTATGTTGTAAAACTTGGTACAGTACAATATAGTACAGTGCAGCAAAGTACAGTCACTCTCTTGAGTCAGGGATTCCTGGTAGTATATGTCTATAGTCCTAGCACTCAGGAGGCTGAGACAGGAGGATTGTGAGTTTGAGTTAGATGGTGAGATCCTATCTCAAACCAAACAAGACAGTGCCTTTGAGTGGTAATTTCAGACCCCAAACTGGTTTTGCAGATGAGTTTTCAGCCTTTGGGGGAAGGGTTCCCCCACCCTCCTTTATATTTGGAGACCCCCATTAAACATTGAGCCTTGATCAGAAAACTTGGCTCCTTATTTCTCTCGAAAGCCTGTTCTATTTCAGGCCCAGCTTTCCTTCCATGTGACCTTGGTTCCACAAGACAGAATAAAACAAAACCAAAATCCTCTCTGGTAATGCCCTTGCTGGCACACCCTGGCTGTTGCCACACTTACCTTGAGTCAACAATAAAGATTAACTGCTCTGGTATCGCTAAGATGCCTCCGTACTCCAGACATAAACGTTCACACACTTTACAGAGCCTATGTGTTTTTCGAAGTCTTTACTTTCTTGGAGAGAAACTCTAGAAATGGGGGAAAATAAAGCTCAATATGGGGGAAAGTACTGTGTGCTCTCCTGTGAAAGCCAGTGCACACATTTTAATCAGAGATAGGAGCACACAGGGACTACACGGGAAATCATCGTGGCTAATATGCCTGTCCCGGAGACTCACTCTATTTCCCAGGCTCTCTCATGAAAATCTTGTCCTCCAGATTGCCTGAGAAGGATCAATAGCAACTAGATAAATCATCAGAGCCCACAGTTCTGCCGACCGAGCTTGGGAGGACTGATAACCAGACGTATCCATCACGGCTAATAAATACTTCCAGGAGGGCTTGTTCACTGTTCCCTTGCCGAGCTCAGATCCCGATTCATCCAGATGTCGAGCCCTGCAGAAGCCAGTTGCTGGAGTCTGGCTGGACCTGGTCCTTCAGACCAGTTTAATTTTTGATTTCTCAGGAAATGGTAGAGATGCCCTGTTCGTCCTGTGCTTGTCTTTTGGCCACTGAACACATCCAATTTAGCTCTGCAAACATGTCACTAGGTGATTGTGTGGTGGGAGATTGTGTTTGCATGGAGTGAAAGGGTTTTATTTACACCCTCCCTGCTGAGGTGAGGTGGTGGTGGTGGAGCTGGGTGAGGTGAGGGAAGGCTTCCAAAGGCCACAGAGCTCCATGGCAACCCACCTGAAGAGAGCAGCAATCAGCCCTCTTACAGCTTTCCCATTAGAAAAATGACTAATATTCCTTGTTTGAAATGAAAAGAAAATGGTTCTATAAGTCAGGACACCAGCTTAAGCTCTCTTAGAGTTGTTCTTGGTCCAGATGGTGAGGGTGCTGAGAACTGATGCTGTCCCATATCACAAAGCTGTTTGCTGAGAAAACTGGGGTTTAATCCAGGTCCGCTCCAGAGCTGAGGACTCTCCTGTGACCCAGCAGCACAAGAGTGTATAGAGACCAGATACCCTGGGTATTTTTCACAATCTTACTCTACCTTATGGTTTTGAGATAGGGTCTCTTACTAAACCTGGAGTTCACTTCTTCAGCCAGACAGTCCAGGGAGCCCTGATAATTGGCCTGCTTCTGCCTCCCCAATGCAGGGTTATAGGTATGCACTGGGGATTTGAACTCAGGTTCCTATTCTTGTACAGCAAGCACCTTACCACTGAGCCATCTGTTCTCAAGTTCTCAGCTGTGAAAGCTGATGGTGGCTCTCACTTAAGTTTGCACTGCTAATACCCTCAGGATATGCTTGCATGTCTCCTTTGGCTATTGCTTTTCATACTTATTTAAGTACTGCTTGGCTCCACCAGACTCATTCCTGCTTACTTTTGACTTGCTACACCAAAGCTTTGGTTCTTTCTTTATTCCAACTTGTTACTTTGAATCATCTCTCAGGTATTCCAACTTGTTACTTTGAACTCTCGGGTATTCCAACTTGTTACTTTGAATCATCTCTCGGGTATTCCAACTTGTTACTTTGAATCATCTCTCCGGATGACTGATCGGAGAATTACCTAAAGCCGAGCTGAGCCGTGGAGAGTTGCCACTGAAAGAGAAGTAGCAGGAATATTCAGGAGCTGGCTAGCACAGTGGTGAGCTTCAGAGCACAGACGCCAGGCATCAATGGTGTCACAGAATGCCAGTTTCAGGTGAAGCTTCACTCTGTGACTGTGATGGAGTAAGGCAAAGCAAGATGTGTCATGGTTATGTGTGCGTGCCGATGAAGTGTGAGCATTAACCAGGCAAGGTGGTCCATGCCTGTAAGCTAGCACTCAAAAGCCCAAAGGAGAACAATAGCTACAAGCTTGAGGCTAGCCTGATATATATATATATATATATATATATATATATATATATATATATATATATATATATGCTACAAACAGCCCAGAAGACATGGCCGCAGGATCCCTGGTGTGGCCCATGCAAACAACTTTACTGATTATGACTTTAGCCTTTCTCTAGTCTTCTTCTCTCCTTCCAGAGAGATGAGGTTGCCTAATATTCCCAGTCATTAAATATCCCTGTATCCCGACAGCATCTGATACAGACCAAATCCCTGCACCCCAAAGCACTTAGCATAAGCACAGACCTCATTAGTCTTCCTAATGCCCTCTTCCTAGCATGCCTCAAGAGTTCCCACCGTGTGGCTTCCAACTTTATTGACAAGAGGAGAAAACTCAATAGGATTCTCATGATCTGGAGTCTCTGGCTGCAGATCACGGACAGACAGACAAACTGCAGGGATGGCCCCACAGCTGAGCCTTTTTGTGTTCACTTCATTTACCTGGTAACTTCCTACGGTCTCTTAGCCTGCCTCAAACATGTGACTTGCTTTGGCCAAAGGCATGGGAGACAACTTGACAGAAGTTGGAGGGCCCAGTGCATACCTGCTTTCTCTGTTGAGCCCTGCTCCTGCTGGAGCTGAAGCTAGCAGGATGGAGTTTGAGACATGCAGAGTCAAGGGGATGCAGCCATCTAGACAAAGCCACGGGGAGGAGAGGTGGCCACGTGCAGATCAACAGGACCCCCTGGCCACCCCTTACCTTGTGAACGAAAATAAATGCTCATCGTTGTATCTTATTAAAGTTTTGTGCCTTTGTTGTGTTGCCTTGGCAACAGATAACAGGCTCAGCTTGCTGTCTAAGAATACATTTCTTTGACAACCTTTTTGGAAATGAATTATTGGGTTAGACACCTTGCTTCAGTTTTATAGATTTTTAGTTTATCCATTTCAGTGATAGGACTTGAATTTTTGCTTCTGGTTAAACCATTGTGATTTTTCTTCTTGTATCACTAATTATTTATAAGTTCGGGCTCTTATGGGCATCCTATTTACCAATCCCTCTCCATCTTTTAAATCTTTAATTCCATTTTTCACTCCCAGGAGTGTGTTATTTTCCTTTTCTTTTTTCTCTCCTCCCCCCCAACCAGCTCTTGCTTCCTGGGTTTTTACCTCTGGTTAAATTAGGCTGAAAGGATAATGTTTCTCTTAGCAGTAATTACTCTTTTTCAAGCATATGCTATTTTTCTGCTTTGTCAAGGAAATACTTTCCATCTCCAGGAATGTAAAACTGCAGGATTTCTTCACAATGTGTTTGTGTTGTATACATGTATGTGGGTTTGAAGTGTATGTATGTGTACGTGTGCATGAACCCATGAATGTGCAGAGGCCAGAAGAGGGGCATTGTGTGTCCTCTATTACCCTCCACTGTATTCCTTAGACATAGGGTCTCTTACAGGACATGGAACTTGCTACCTCTCTGCTAGGATAGCTACCAACAGGTCCCGGGGACCCTCCTGTCTTTGCCTTCCACTACACTGGGTTGGCAGGGGCCACACTCGGAATTTTCCATGAGTATTAGGACTCTGAGCTTGGGTCCTTGTGCTTGCGCTATAAATGCTTTTTACCCACCGAGCCACCTCCCCAGCCCCAGCAGCACATGTTTCTATCCCTCTTAATGCTTTGGAGTGATCTCAACAATTGATTCCTTTGACAGGAATGATTCCAGTCTCACTGTAGACTAAGGTTGTAAGAAGGAAGATTGTGACTTTTAGGTGATAAAGGACAGTTTGCTTAGTATTAATTCATCACCATCTTTATTCTTCACCACACTAAAAACAAAAGACAAAAACTGCTAACGACATTTCGTATATTGCTAAAGGCAAAATTAACACTACTGCAGGGCCCCACTCTTGGTGGGGACCTATTGTCAGTCAATGGCTGTCCTTGGAGGGTGAGTGGCCTCCTTTGGCCACTTAGCTGTTGGTAGATTGCTCTCTCATTTCCCAGTGGATGGCCACACAGCCGTGTGCATATGGATTTGGGGTTATCCATAACAACAACCAAAAGGAAGTCACTAGCAGGGGTTGGAGAGGGGCAGTGGTAGATGTATGATCAAAATTCATTGTATAAATGTATGACATTTTCAGAGAATAAATATTAAAATCTTATTAAAATAAATGGTCATTGCTTCAGGAAGTTCTATTTATCCACACAGAATGAGATGTTACACTTTAAACAGAGGGGATACTCTCTGGTTGGAGCAGCGAGTTTGATGGGAGGAAATGTCCACTCCAGGTCTTTGCTTGCAGCCAGCTGGAAGACCATGCTACAGAGCTGTGGCCGTGAAGCATTTGCATGGATTACAGAGATGGAATGAACCATGGAGAAATTTTCTTTGGACCTGGGCAGGGAGGGTTGGCTTGCCAGCTCCGCAGCTCAACACCCATGCAATTGTCAGCAAGTTCTTGCTCCTTTTTCTTGGGACCTATTGTCAGTCAATATGAGACCTCCTGTCTGTATCTTGCAGAATGAAGCTGATGGATTTCTATTCAAGGAACATCTGGGAGAATGTAGGGAGACAACAGTGTGTCCCTGGCAGTTACTCCCCTCGTTGCTGTAACCAGTGCCCAGCAGGAAGCAATACTGAAAAAGGAAGAATTCAGTGTGGCTCTCTGATCCAGGGGCTAGGCAATAAAGCCTCAAGCCTCCCCTCCCCCAGTGATCTACCTCCTCCAGCAAGACTCTGTCTCCTGAAGGTTCCAGAACCTTCCCAAACAGCATCACCAGCTGGGGAGCAAGTTCAGATCCATGAGCCTATTAGGGGGCATTTTTCATTCAAACGACCCTAGAGTCTAACAGAAGACGTGCAGGAAGGGATGGCTGCATGTGTATGCTACATGCTATGTCTATGTCTTTATCTAATCTATCTCTAAATCTGTGTGATCTATATCTGTATACCACGGGATGTTCTAGAGATTCCCTAATCAGCTCAGCTGCATGTCTAGCTGGCAATGGTAGTTCCCAAGTGCCACTGAAGCAGCTTCTAGATCTGCCTAACCTAGTTTACTCTCTAATGCTGTAATAAAAGCACCATTGTCAAAAGCAACTTTGGGGAAGGGTTTATTTGGCTAACACTTCCAGGTCGTGATCAATCACTAAGGTCAGACTTGGCAGAAACGCAAAGGAGGAAGCTGGAAGCAGGAACTGAAGCAGAGGCCGTGGAGGAGCGCAGCTGCTGGCCTGATCTCTAGGCTCATGTTTAGCTATATCTTACAGCTCCCAGGACCACTACTCGCCTGGGGATGTTATCACAGACAGTGGGCTGGGCCGGTCCACATCAAAAAATTCCCCAGAGACTTGCCTACAAGCCAATCTGAAGGAAACGTTTTCTCAATTGAGATTCTCTCTTCCCAGGTGATCTATTTTGTATCAAGCTGACCCCCCTGCAAAGAAATCTGTGAAGTCTTTTACTCATTTTTGGATACGTTGTATTTTCTCACACCTGTTCTGTTTTTCATTCACTTGCTTACTTGACAAGCACTTCCTGGTCTCACAGCATCTGTCCTCCTGCAAAGGGCGTGGACGGAATTAGAGTTTGAAGAAGAAAACAGTTAATAAAAACTCGTGCCCATGAAGGTAAGAGCATGGAAGCAAGACTGAGGGGGATTTCTGGCCCCACAGGAAACTGCAGAGCTGCACAGAGACAAGCGTAGAGACAAACAGGAAGCCAGCGGGAGAATCTGAAGTTTATGGTGTCTATTGGATTGTGCAGTGGCTTCATCCCTACCACACAGCTGCCTTGCTTATTTCTGGACTTCCCTGTGAAAGATGTGACCTGCAGAAAGTCAAGTTGAATCACACAAATGAAGAGAGTAGGCTGACACTGTGTCTGAGGGCAGTGGTGCAGACCTTTCTTCAGAAAGGATCTGGGTGATGTGTGTTTATGTCTATAGCTGGTGACTCCTTGGTTCAGCCTAGTACCTCAGGCCCTGAGAAGGAAGACAATTCCCTCCTCCATGCTTACATCTAGAGCAGGTTTTGAGACTTCTCAGCTTCTCTCTATATTGCAGAGTAATCTTTAGATTGTCTTAGCACCAATCTGAGCAAATAGAGCGTCACCTCCGTAGGTATTCAGGAGGGCAGGGAAGCAACCGGCGTCTTTGTGTTGCAGTAACAGGGATTCCCACCCATCTGTCTTTGTTCTCTCTTCACCTTTCCTCCAGTGCTCATGTCCAGTATTGTGACCAATGCAGCAGTATGTGACAGAGGTGGGGTGATCAGGATGCAGACTTACAGGGATCTACATGGGTTAAGACAACCTCAAGACCAAGGAGTTATAAGGCTTGCACACAGGTAGGAAAATTCCTCCCTGACATGAGAATCAGCATAAGCGTTTGGGAGGTAAGGTCGAATTGAGACCAGAAAGAGGTCAGCCAGAGAAGTTAACATTTCTGCTCTGAAGTGGCTTCCTTCTTATTTGACAGAGACCAAACCAGAAGTCTTAAACATTTACAGAAACCGTCATACCTAGAATGTGAGGGATGTTGAATGGTACAAATGGACTTCTGCGATCCTTAAATGAAGTCGTTTTCCTTCATTTTGTTTAAGCCTTGAGAGCTAAAAGGGTTTCCTGTGGGGTCAGAAAGCCTTGCTTCAATGGTACTGGCTCTTTGCAAATGATTTCACCCTTGATGTTCGGTTGCAATCATGCCTGTAAAAGGCATCTATACAGAGACAAATCTACAGGCTCCTAAACGTTATGGGATGCAATCGTTTGACTACACTTGAGATCTGGTGGGTTGCTTCTATTTACCAAGAGATTGTTGGGGAACCTGGAAGAGACAGGGAATTGGCAAGTATTGCCTTGTCAGTTACTGGTCTATCCCACAATCCCCCTCTCCCCTCCTGGGAGAGCGGTGTACGCTTCTGGCTCTCCTTGAGTAACAGACATTACCATTTTAGAAACCAGGGAATGCAATAGAAGCATGTTAGAGGAAGTCCCATTGTCACAGATTTTGTGATTGATCAAGATCCATGTACTGACACCTATTTGCTAATAAAAAATGATGTAAGGTATGTGTGTGAAGAAATGGCCCAGTAGTTATGAGCACTTGCTGCCCTTGGAGAACACCCAAGTTCAGTCTCCAGATCCATATAGTGGCTCACAACCACCTATAACTCCAGTTCCAGGGGATCGGATGCTCTTACCTCTCCTCAGGCACCAGGCACACAAGGTGCATATACATACATGCAGGCTAAAAACACTCACAAAAATAATTAAGATCTCTTTTTTTTAAAGTTACAGAACTCATCAAAAGTTCTATTTATGAGGTAGCAGATTTCTTTAAAAAATTTTTTTAAAGATTTATTATGTATACAATGTTCTGCCTGCATGTACACTTATACCAGAAGGGGGCACCAGACCTCATTAGAGATGGTTGTAAGTCACCATGTGGCTGCTGGGAATTGAACTCAGGACCTCTGGAAAAGCAGCCAATGCTTTTAACCTCTGAGCCATCTCTCCAGCCCGAGGTAGCAGATTTCTACAACAACTTCCCTGAGCCTTGCTTAGCAAGATTTCTGAAATGACAACTTCAGTATAAAATCTCAAGTGGGCAGGGAATCAGCATTTCAACACGTTAGGGGGCACTGCTATTATATTTGTTTCTAATTTGAGGTGGGGGGGGTCTCATACTGTAGCCTGGTCTGGTCTGGAAACTCCTAAGCTGCCCAGGTCGTCCTCGAACTCAGGTCAGTGCTCCTGCCTCAGTATCCCAAGTCTTAGGATTCTAGGCATGCACCACTATGCCTGGCTTCAGGGCTGACTGTAAGTCTGTTGTAAACATATCCTCGTGTGAGCTGTGTCCGGGCGTAAAGGAGGGATAACCCCAGCTCCCCCTTCTCCAAGCTGTAGACAAAATAGATTCCCACATTCATTCCTAAGTGCATGGAGGTGGTCTGTACTTCCTGTGGTTTCCTTCCTGGATGCCTCTGAGTCCTGACTGTGAGTTTTTCTGTGCCTTCTTGCTTTATGCCATCCCTTGTCAGCCTGAATGATGGTCCTATGCCGCTGTCTTCTCCATCTCTTCCACAAACACCTATCCTCACTGGTGTGATTGCTTTCGCTGAGAGACAACAGCCAGTTTCAGCAACAATGGCTGCCTTTGCCCTGAGTAAGATCCTTCACCATTCTACTGCTGAAGTTCCCTTTCTTACCTCAGCCTAAAGTGATCCTGTGTGATGTCTCCTAGGGAGATTTAAACAAACAACCATTTACTCTAGATTGGACACTAATAAATCTACCCGCTGCCTAGTGAACCAGTGAACTCTGGGATTACTCATAGGCGCAGGACCCACTCAAATTCAGATACATCGGGGAAAAGCCTGCCTGGTTGGGCCACTTGGAGGTAGTTTGACCAGTCAGAGACTCCTCTCTCCAGCAAAATTACTGCTTAAAAAACTTTGGGGAGAATCTTTGTGAACCTTGTAATTTTCTGGGCTTTGTAAGCCTTATGAACTTCCTGAGCCTTGTTTAATTCATTTCCTGAATTCTCTTCTCCCACTACAAGGGATGTTTCAATAAAAAAAAAAATAGCCACAGGGCCCCTCCTCTCTATAGATTTCTTCTTGATTTTGTTCATCAATTTTTCCCACTCAAAAGCCCTCTCACCCCAGTAGAAGAATAAGGACAGGAACCCACCCACAAAACCTTCAACCCAAAATGTGTCCCGCCTACAAGATGTTCAGGGACAAAGAGAGCAGAGACAGAGGGAATGGCCAACCAATGACTGTCCCAGGGTGAGACTCATCCCATGGCAAGAACCAACCCCTAACACCGACAATGATGCTCTGTTATGCTCGTAGACGGGAACCTAGCATAACAGTTCTCTGAGAGGCTTCACCCAGCAGCCAATGGAAAGAGAAGCAGAGACCCACAGCCAAACATTAGATGGAGCTCGGGGAGTCTTATGGAAGAGTCGGGGGACAGACTGAGGGACCTGAAGAGGACAGGGACTCCACAGGAAGACCAACAGCATCAATTAACCTGGACCCCTTGGTGCTTCCAGAGACTGAACCGCCAACTGAAGAGCAAGCATGGGCCGGACTTACGTCGCAGATGGGCAGCTTGGCCCATGACAACAGGAACAGGGCTGTCCCTGAATCTGTTGCCGATTCCTAAATGGATTGCCTTGTCTGGCTTCAGTGGGAGAGGATGTGCCTAGCCCTGTAGCAGCTTTATACATCCGGGGGTGGCGGTGGGAAAGAGCCCGAGGGGATGTTACCTAGAGGGGGCACTGGAGGGGTAACGGGTGGTTCTACATGATGGGGTACTGGGAGGAGAGGGGGAGCTGATATTGGGATGCAAAGTAAATATAAGTAAATAAACAAATGTTAATTACAAAAATGTCTACTTATCCTTTTAGCTTTTCTCTCTGTCTTCTTCCTCTTTCTCTTCTCTCCCCCCCCCCATCCCTGTTTCCTTAGCCATCTCTACCTCTTTTTCCCTTTTTCCTCACTATGTCTTCCTTCTTTTTTTCCTGGTCCCTTTTTAAATTTCACTTTCTTACAGTGGGACTTAATATCAGGCTGCTCTTGTGAAAATACTAAGGTTTAGCCACCCTCCCAAAGAGTCTTACTTTAACTAATTTGCTGTGGGCTTAGGTACAGGTTATTCTATTCATTTTAAATGTGATTTTATTATGCGTATGGGTGTTTTGCCTACGTGTATATCTGTGAGCTACATGCTTGCCTGTTGCCTGTTGATTCAGAAGAGCATGCCTTATCCTCTAGAACTGGAGTTATTAATGGCTGCAAGCTGCCTTGTGGTAGTGGAAATCAAACCCAGGTCCTCTGGAAGAGCAGCCAGTGAGCTGCACCACCACCTCTCCAGCCCTAGCTACAGGTTATTTTAAATAGACCCTCCCTGTGTTCCCATATGGGCAGCCAGGGCTGTGAGTCCCTGCAAACTCAGCCTGTGCCTTGGGGACACTTCTAGTCTTCCAGAAACTTGACTACAAGCTAATAACAAGACGAACAAAAAACAACAAAAAAACCTTAATAAACAGAACACTGTGTCAACTGCCTGCCCATTGGCACATACACACCTATCTTATTGCCCGTGTTTAATTTAATTCTTGCCACCCCCTCTGTGGCTAACTATCAACTGAGAGGAGCAGACAGATCTGAGCCACTCTAGTGGGAGCACGGACAATCATCCAACACCAGCCACCCCCAGACTTAATCCTTGACCAATCTGAACTGAGCTCATCTGCATAGTGAGAACCTCACCCCCGCCCCCATAAAAACCCCATTCCCAAATTAAAGCAGCTGCAGTCTACTGCTTATTGCTGGCTTGCTTGTTGCTGCCTCCAGCCAAGCATCTACATAAACTTGTCTTCTGGTCTGGTCTGCCTTGGGCAACTTCTTTCTCCACAATCCACCCCGCTGCATCTGTGCTCTCACGGCCGGTCTTGCATAGCAGGAGACTGAATTTATGGGATGTCAGAAAACTGCTCGAAATTCCACTACCATGAAAGGAGAGAGCAGGATTTCAGTGTAACGTTTTACTTTGTTTCCATTTTTTTATTACTCAAAAGGTTCCTATTGATTTCACTTTCCTGCTTCGTACTCCTGTCTTCAACACTTTCACAAACACTGTGTGCTTCTCTGGATAGAAACTGCAATGGATCCTGTCGCCACCGGCACAGCAAGCACCGAACAGCTGTGGGCTCTGTGCGAATGTTTGTTTTAGACTTCCGGTCTGTCAATACTAATCCCTTGCAGGCTGCTTGCCACGTGCCACACGCCTATCTTGGTGCTTCTGTATACTTTTTGGTACAAGGGACAAACCTGTCACTGGGGATTTGAGACAACCTCGTGTGGTTAGAGGCTGTGTTAGAGGGAAGCAGAAGGCATTTAGTCAAACGCTGGGGCGCTCTAAGTGCCTCTAAGGACGGCTATGTGAGAGACAGTTTGTTTCATTGTTACCAAACGCCTACCTTGGACAGTCACTGCTTCTGCAGCCCTTCCTGCTCCTCTAGCTCCGGGCCACTCTTCATCAGTTTAGATCAGGTTGATATTAGCTTTTCCCCAAAGCTTTTCACTTTACCAAAAATCAAGGACATTGACATTTTTCTACATTCCCAACACTCTAGCTAATTCTAGTTGAGCAGGCACAATGAAACACAGGGACTGAGTTCATTCCTTGGTCACCTTCACCTTGGGTGTAAGAGCAGAGCCCAGGCTGCAGGACCCGGGCAGAAGGACACCTTCAGATTTTGCAGGTCTGTGAGGGCTGAGACTGCACAGTCCTAGCAGCACCAGCCATGCCCAGACTAGCCTCCTGCATGCCCTTTTGATTCTAAGGCTCTCAGGCTATGAGTTCCAGCTGGTGCCATTGGTAACAGGGCTAAATTTCTCCTGTCATCTCCTTTTATTTTTTTTCCTGAATAAAATGTGCCTGGATGCACACTGGTCCAAAGAGCCCAGGAATACTACAAAGTCAAAAGTCCTATTTAACTATGTTTAATTAATTAAAAAGCAACCATCACTCAGATTTAAAACAATAACAAGAGAGTTCCTTTAGGAAGGGTAGAGAAGATGGATACAGTTGAGGTGACTAGAGGTTTGATGTTGAATAGTGACAGATGTTTAAAATCCTGCCCTTTGGGCCCTTATTCCATGAATTCAATGAGAATCTGCTTTCTCTGTGGACCCCAAATCACTCTGAAGTACAAACTACAAGGGAAGCTTAAAAGACAGGACCAATGGGAGAACACAGTTCCACGGAAGCTCTTTGGCTGACGGCAGTTTCTCCCATATGATTTAAAAAAAATTTTTTTTAATTTGCCATTTTTTAATTTTGATGTTCAGATCTAGCTCTGAGACTCGAGCAGGGAGATTTAGTGCTGGAGGAAGCCGCTGGTCACTGAAGCCCCCTGCTGCCTGCAAAAAGGGCAGGCGTGTCTGTGCTAGGTGGGGCATAGATGACAGCTAGTGCACGGAAGAGCCTTTCACTCACGGACAAGCAACCAAACGTCTGATCGGTCCATGAAGGCATTACCGTTAGGCCCACTGTGCTCTATTCGGACTACTTAATTACAGAGAAACTTACAGGTTCCAGTCGACAGACTCATCTAATCAATACTGCTTACTCCGAACTCTAATTTTCTTGTCCTACAACTCATTAAATTTGAAATATTATTGATTTTCAAGAGATAGTTCAGGGGATAAATAAGTCCATTTTCTCTCAGGGACCTTGGTTTGAGTTTGATCCACAGGCCTCTAGGCAAGAGAGCACAAATCTCTTCATTAGGCAATGTTTGTGGAGTAATCGCACCAGATATACTTCACTGGTGCAAAGAATTTGCCAGGATCCCGTATTTCTCAGCGATTCATTATATCAACAGCTTTCTTATCGCTGTCAGAAAATACCCGACAAAAGAGCTGTGGTGGTTAGAATTAGAAATGGTCCCATAGGCTTGGAGATTTGAATACTTGGTCCTCATTGGAAGATCTGAGATAGTGGGGTGGGGCAGTCTTGCTGGGCGTAGGCTTTGAGAGTTACAGTCTTGGCTCTTTTCCAGTTTGCTCTCTGCCTCTTGTTTGTGGCTGATGATGTGATCTCCCAGTTTCCTGCTCTTGCTTCACGCTGTGGTACCTCCTGTCCGCAGTGGCCGCCTATTTGTCTGCAACCATAAGCCAAAATAAACCCTTCTATATGTTGTTCTTCGTCATGCCTTCTTTTCACAGTAATAGAAAAACAACTAAGACGGAAACTTAGGGAAGGAAGGCTCATTCATGGTGTAAAGAGACACAGTCCATCATGAACGGGAAATAGCCGTGCAGCAGGTCTGTCACCCTGCACGCAGTCTGTAAACCGAGGGTGGACAGGAAGTAGGACGGGGTCACGAGACCTCAAGGCCCAACCTCAGTGATCCACTTCCTCCTAAGTCTTCCCCTCCTAAAGGTTCCAAAAGCTGCATAAACAGCTCCATCAGCTGGGGAACAAGTATTCAACTACATGAGCCTGTAGGGGACATTTCTCATTCAAACCCCAGCCCTCGCATTCAATGCTCTTCGAGCCCATTTCTTCATAGTGCTGTACCCAAAGCAGAGAATAATGATTTATATGATTTGAGAAGACACATCTCAGGAGTATGCACTCATGAAATGTTTTTTTATTCCAACAAAAGAAATGTCCTTCAGAGTAGCCAGGTCAGTTTCTTCCTCAGGAATATGAACCGTAGTTTATTTATTCCGTTTCCTTTTCCTTTTGTGCTGAGGTCCATCTCAGGGCCTTGTGTATTCTAGAAACGGCAACACTCCAGCCACCCCGGGACCCCATTCTCACTGTGTGAAAGGGCATCCTCCAGAGAGAAGTCCCTAACCCAGGCTTCAACATTTGCTTGAGTCTGACTCCTCGGCACGCTGAGGGTAATTGACAGCAGGGCAGGGGTGATCACATGAGTTAGGTTTCAGGTGCTTTTTGTTTATTGAAGTGACACTTTGAATACATTTATTTGTGTGTGTGTGTGTGTGTGTGTGTGTGTGTGTGCCCGAGTGTGCATGCATAAATGTGTGAATGTGCACACATACTATGGTATATAGGCTGGAGGCCAGAGGATAAGTGTCAGGAGTGGGGTTTTTCCTTCCACCATGGGATTCAGGGATCAGAATTTGGTTGTCTGTCTTGGGCACAGTACTTTGACCCTGTGAGTCGTCTTGTTTCCCTTATTATTTTTTTCATAAGATCCTATTGGTATATTTTAAAATCCCCAAATTATAATAAGAATATTCCTCAGAAACAAAGCACACATGCCATCTTGTTCTCCTTCTGGCCCCGTTCTCTCCTCTCATGGGGAAATACTACTTTTTTCATTCTTCTATAATCTGCTTGGTGGCTTTATATTTATTTAAGAAAGAAAATGTGGATTCTTATGTTTCCCTGATTGTATAAAAGATAGAATATTATACTCATTACTCTGAGCCTGTGACTTATTTTGCTTTTTCTGACACACAGAAACACCCTCATTTACAAAAAAGAATTCAATAACTCTGTATGGTGTTCTATAATTTACCCAGCGAGCCCTCTCCTGATAGGTTGTGGGAACCTTTTTAACATCCTGCTATTGCCATTGTATGCAGACACACATATGCAAAGTGACTTTATATAGAAGTCGTTTTTGCATGTATATCTGTAGAACAATATGTTTGTTTATATGAAGAACGGGGTCCTAGAACACGCCCATTTCTGCCCAGTTGTCCTTGATGGTAAATTTCTTTCATGTGCCCTCTCCCACCAGCAGGATACAGGAATCTGAAGCTGGCAATTGGAGTTCATCTTGGCAAATGATTCTCTTTCTAGGTCAGAAACTGTACTAGTTGAATGTATGAACAATACAAAAGAGTACGGTTAATTTAAGATACAAAGAGTTTATTGGACCGGATAGGAAAACCAGTGTGGAGGCCCTGGGGGTAGAGGCAAGGGAAGTAAGAGACAGCCAAGAGCTCGCCAGGGAAATGGTCTCCTGAGAACTGTGCCACCCCACTGGGCACAATGCCTGTGGCAACTGGACCTCAAACCTTGACCTTGCTTTCTCTTCATAGCACACAACATCTACCCTGAGATGTGAAAAGGGAGCTAATTTGCTTTCCATGGGATTATGTGGTGGGGGAAGGGTTGGGAGGCCCTGCCAGGCTCTCTTTGTCTCCCAGCAAGAATACTATTCAGATGGTAGATAGTCAAAGCGAAGTCTACTGTGAACATCAAATTACGTCCTCGTCTCTTTCCAATTGTTAGATATCCAAAGGCCCGTTCCTTGTATTTTTTCCCAGCTTGGCGAAGAAGCATGTACTTAAAAAACAAAACAAAAAACAAAAATAAAACCTCTACAAGAACAACAACAACAACCCCCCAACCCCCGAGTGGCTTTGGGATCTGAATTGGACCTAGAATCCTGCCCCCTGTACTCAGGAGTGGATTCACGCGTCAGTTTAAGGCTTACTCTGTGAGTCTGCCTCATTTACGGACCACCTTCTGCATGCTAAGTAAGCATGCGCTTGGCTAAGGATTCTGAGTCAGGGACTCTTCCATCAATTTCTCTGCTCCGGCTCTTCTGATCCATGGCTTAGCCCTGGGCAAGCCATTCTTCTTAAGTCTGTTTTCTCATCCTCGAAGCTGGGATGATAATATTGACCTACTTTCCCTCCTGTTGTAGGGCCTCACTAATTGATAGCTGGAAAGAGCCCTGGAAAGACTTCAGAATGTCCCCCCCCCCCCCCACACACACACCCGATTTCCAGCTCTTTCTCCTGTAGCGTGCCTGCCGCTTGTCCTGAGCTGTGGATTGGCCCTTGGAAGGGAACAGATGAGTGGTTGGGGCACAAACCTGAGCCATGGGGGTGGGGGTGGGGGGTGGAACAGAAGACAGTCAGCAGTTAGCAACTGTTGTCATGGGTTTCTGTGAGTCGCACTGCCCAGTCCATCGAGCAGGAATCACAAAAGCACAGATGCCCAAGTCCTAATTGCTTTTCCTGGTTGTCATCCGTATGCATAAATACATTAGCAGCCCAGCTCTTGACACTGGTGATATGAACAGCTCACTCCCCAGCAGCAGCTGTTACAGTGTCTCTGATATTAATCATAGTTTCCTGTAAATGGTGCTGACGCTCCTAGCTCTCCTTTCCAACAGTGAGGCTCAGTGGGCTCTCAGAAGATACGTGTGCACCTGCTGGGAAGAGAGGAGGTTGGCTTATCATGAGTCCAATCACAATAAATAATGACATTCTAATGTATGTTAGAGTTGATGAAATTTATATAAAGATTTATTTTATTGTTAAGTGTGCTTGTGTCAGAGGTGGAAAGGTATGCAAACGTGAGTGCAGGTGTCAGAAGAGGCCAGAAGAGGGCGCTAGATACTTTGGAGCTGGAGTTATGGGTTATTTTGAGCCACTTGGGTGTTGAGAACTGGACTTTAGTCTTGTGCAAAGGCAGTATTTATTTTAAACTGTAAAGCCACCTTCTTGCAACTGCATGTTTATATCTGTGATCTGCATTAAGCTTTTCCTATGTGTTGAGGCAGGTAAAGGTGGTCATCTGTACTAGTGGTTTGAAAATAAATTAATAAAAAGTCCAGGGACTAGGGAGACGGCTCAGTGGTTAAGAGCACTTGCTGCTCTTCCAAAGGACCTGGGTTCAGTCCCTGGCACCCCCATGGCGGCTCACAGTAGACTGTGGCTCCAATCCTTCCAGAGGATCTGACAACATCAAACTATTGTTAACACCAGGCCCACAGGTGGTAACACTGCATATATGCAGGCAAACCACTCAGATATATAAAATAAAATAAAATAAAATAAAATAAAATAAAATAAAATAAAATACCTAAACAAATTTAATGGGGAAAAAAGCCAGATTTAGAGGTTTAGATTATCTAGTTGATAGCTGGACTCCTTTGCCTGGTACATCTTTTGTCAATGAGAAGAACCACCTCAAGTTCTGCCCCTTGAGACAGAAGCAATCCTGTTCAGAGGTGTTAACCTCAGAATAGCCACCCCTGGCAATGCTCTAAGTGCGGAGCATGGCGGTGCTGTGTCTCTAGGCATCGCTCAGTGCTCCCAGAATGGTGCTTCCTCCGCAGCAGAGTTTCAGAGAGACAAATAGCTTGCGCAAGGACACACAGACCGCACGTTAGCCTCAGTTCTACTCTGCCAGTTTTCAAAATGACCAGCACAGAGTCCGTGGGGCATAGTGTCGGGCAGAGGGCTGCTTGGTTATAGTTGCGTAGACTGAAGAGGAGGCTGCCTCCGCTCCTCTAGCCTCTAGGGTGGTTCTGCATTTTTGGTGTTCCCACGGTCTGTAAAAGTTTCGTTCCTTTCATTGCAAAAGGAGATCGGTGAACCAGCATGAGGACAGCAAGTGGGTGAAGTTGATGATTCGCACACAGGTTCACAGAGCATGCGCGGCTCAGGCTCTCTGTTCCGGTTCTGGGTCTGGCTGTATAGGTCTCAGTATTGTGTTCTATGAGATCCGGTATGGCCTGGACCTGGCTCTCCTTTCATTACAGCAGAGCTGGACCATCAGTCCAAAGTGACCTTGTGCTAACTGTCCAGCACAGGCTTGGGCTTTGCACGCTGGCCTCACAACCTTCCTGTCCCAGTGAGCTTTGGCTATCAACTTGCCACAATCAGGAGTCACCTGAGAAGGGGCAGAGGCTCTCAACTGAGGTATTGCCCAGATCCCGAGATGGCCTGTGGGTAATTGTCTTGATTGATGTGGGAGGGCCCCGCCCTTGTCAGGCAGTGGCTGTCCTCCTTGGCAGTTGATCCTGGATGTATGAGAAACCAGCTGTGCATCAGCCAGAGGGAGGAAGCCGGTACACAGTCTTCCTCTCCTGCTTCTGCTCTATGGAGTTCCTGTCCCAGCGTCCATCACTGGTGGAGAGTGATCTCCAAATGTAAGCTGAAGTAAAAACCTTTTCCTCTCCCAAGAGGCTCTCCTGTCCTGGTGTTTATCACAGCAACAGAAAACAAATGTGGATACTTGTTTTCCGTCATGGGTTTGTCCATGCCAAAGGCGCCTGTGGGCAAAGCTCGGCAGGTGCCAGTGCATAGTGGGCAAGCTACTATTTCATGGGGAGAATCCACACCAATAAGCCAGGGTCTTCTTTCGGGCAGATGTTCTAAAATATCATTTGTGTGTTCCACCTTCTCAACTAGACAGCAGAGCTCGGACCTGGACTTCAATTTTAGCTTTCAAGTGCTCATGGCTAAGTCACATGACCTCTAACAGACTCAATTCATTTTTTTTTTTTTGTACAAGAATTGAAGTGATTGCCCCCTCAAGGGGTGTGGTTTGTTGAGTACGTTAAATGCACAGTTGTCTGGTATTCAGAGAAAGGGTGACTAAGGGGGTATGTGGTTGGCTTGTTTCCTGTGCACTGTAGTGCATTTAAACAGGCTTTGGCACAGGAAAGAATTATACAATGTTGGTTTCCTAGCGTGCACAAAAATACCAGTGAGGCTGGCAATATACACTGTGGAGCATGAGTTAAAAACTGTGTAGGTTGTTAACATGACATTGCCATGCATACTAATACATCCTGCCTTCTAACAGATGCTTAATATAATACAGCCCTTAACTGAAGTGCCGCTGGGTCCCCAGCCTAACTTCCTGGTCTGCATTTTTATTTTCTTAAACTCCTTCTGATGGATTTGCCAGAGACAGCCCTTTTCTTTGCCCCTCCCCAACCTCTACCCCTAGAATACAGCTGGTTAGGGGAGGGCTCTGATTCATGAACACTACTCCAGGGCACATGATCTCAGTCATGTCTCAGAGTTTGGAGAACTGTGGAACAATTTGGGGATGTCAGAGATCCCAGGGTCACCTTAGAAGAGGAAGTTGTGGTTCAGCTCAACTTCAGAAGGCCTTCATGGAAAGAGTGCCTGTCCCTGAGTGGGTGCTGGAGTGGGTACAAGGAGGGCAGCCAGGACAGCAGTTCTGGACAGGTCAGCCCGCTGGGGCTCCGGATCAAAGAAGCTTTTCAAAGCAGGAGGAGAAAGTCTGCCTCCTCCAGTTTTGGTGTACTTTCCAAGAGGTGCCTCAGGGTTTTCAGAGGTAGGATTGTCAGCCCATGGGGCAGTCCCCAAAGATTAGATTCTGAGTCTAGATATGGGCCAGGACAGCCTTGTTGGCTAGGCCTAGAAATACCAACAGAAGGGAATGGGGACCCCCATGGAAGGGTGGCCGAGGCGCATGCCAGGCTGACCCATACGGCCTGAGTCTCTGTGCAGGATGGAGGAAGCTCACTCTGGCCTTCTTCCCCACTGGTTCCACGGAGGTCAGCTTCTCCCTGTCAGCCAGACAAGGAATGCTGGTGTCTCTGCAGGGCTGATGAGAGGACCTGGCCTCTGTGTTTTCTATCCCCCAATAGCTGACCAGCCAGGCAAACTGGCCCAAGCCTCTGACTGAAATTTTCATTCTGATTCATTCTGAAGAGTGCCATGGAGATACTTGTGTCTATTCTTTTTAGAACCTGCATCTCTTCCAGCTGATCATCTGAGAAGCTGAGAGTTTAGCAGTGAGAGGAAACAGAAACCAGAGATAGCGTCTGCCATCTGGGGCCATACGTAGGTGTGGGGTAGAGACCTGTCTAGCAACTTGGGACTGACTGGCAACTCTGGAAATCTGAGATCTACAGGCTGACTGTATCCCCGAATCCAACAGAATTCTGGGGAAATAACATGGTTAAGATGCATCTAATCCCCTCCTGAACTACAATGCAGAATTCTCTTCAAAGCTTCATGTGGTGACCAGAGGCCTACTACACCCACAGATAATCATAACCACTTCCTGTTTTGCATATTTTGTTTTCTTGAATTCCCTCTAATGAATTTACTGGAGACAATTCTTCTCTTATGTTCCATTGGCTGGTTTTAGCATCTCAAATGCACGTGTGAGGGTTATCTCTAACAGTCTTCTTGACACAATCAAGAACTCTCATGTCATGGATTGGGTAAGAGTAGAGACAGCAGGCTGAGGACTAGGCATGCGTTTCTTTTTTCTTTAGTTTTGACTATGGGTGTGACTAGCTGCTTTGAGTTCCTGTTCCCGTGACTTTCCTGCAGTGATGTACTACACTATAGAACTGTAAGGTATAATAATTCCTTTCCTCCTGTAAGTTGCTTTTGACCAGGATATTTACCACAGCAACAAAATCGAAGCTAGGCAGCGTGATACCCCCTTCCACACTCTCATTTAGCATGTTGATAACGTGGCTTTTGTCTTTGGCCTGCCTTCCTAGTCCTTGGCTTCACTTAGCTCATACGGATCTCAAAGTCTGTGGTACTAGTCCTGGGTTTTCTGCCCCCAGATAGACTTGGCATGGTCTGTTGTTGTCCTTTGAATAAGAAATGTCTCCCACAGGCTCCTGGGTACATTTGAATACTTGGTTCCTAGCTGGTAGCACTTTTCCAAGGTTGTAGAGTGTTTAGGAATGGAGGAAGCCTCCCTCGAGGAAGTGTGTCTCTGGAGGTGGACCTTGAGGTTTTACAGACTAGTTCCACTTCCTGTCTGCATTATTTCTTGACCTTTAAAGATGCCCTCGGTCTCTGCCACATGCTTCTTCAGCCATCCTGACCTCTGTGGTGCCTTTGTTGCTGTGATGGAGTGTGCTCTCTCCTACTGGGAGCCAAAGCAGACTCCTCATCCTTCAAATTTCTGATTATCATGTCTGTAGTTACAACAATGAGATTAGAAACTGCAACACACCACGGCCCCTCCCCAGCCTGGTCCTTTAATCCTTCCGGTTGTTTACAAGAAACCATTTCATTTGTGTACCAGCATTTCTTTTATATTACATGTCTTCAGTTGTGAGTGTGCGTGCATGTGAACACATACATGTGGGTGCATAATATGGAGAGCATGTGGAGGTCAGAGGACAGATTACAGGGTCTTGGGGATGGAACACAGGTTGTAGGGAAGAGCTTGGAATGCTTTGATTTAATCGGGAATTGGTATGCCTGTACACTAAAGGTCCTTGTCCCCAATTGGTTTTTGATCAATCAATAAAGAGTCAACAGCCAATGGCTGGGCAGAAAGAGTGGGAGGTACTTCTAGGTTAACACAGGCAAGGAGAGATGAGGGAGCATAGGGAGATTTGGCATTAAGAGGGAGATGGAAGGGATGTAGGAGCTTCAGGAGAGAAAGCCAACCAACCATGTGATATCTCAGGTAAATGGCTCCTGGCTGTTTCCCCATTAGGCCTGGGGTAGCAGGCAGGAGGCTTAGAAGTGCCCGACCATTGAGCTTGCAAGGCATGTTAAAAATAAGCTAATGTGTGTGTCTTTCATCTGAGTATCCAAAGATTCCTTGGTTGGAAGTGTGGCCTGCCCAGGAGCATGAAGCGAGGTAGATAAAACTACATGCTACAGTAGGTCATCAGGTTTGGAAGCAAGCACTTTTACCTGTTCAGCAATATCACCATCCAGGCATCAGTAAATCTTTACCAGCCCTCTCCCTGCTTGCGTCCCTGTCCTCCCAAGATTCTGGGCTTTCTGAGGCTCAGGATAACCTTGTTTTGTTTTCCTGGTTACCTTCTAGTTCTGGAAAGTTATATTAATTTTGCATTTGTTATATATAAGGTTTCTCTTACAATGAATTTAAATAGAAATGAAAGTCAATTAAAAGCAAAATGTTAAGTACATTCAGAGGTCGTACATTTAAAAAACTGTGTCAGCCATTAGAGTTATTCTAGATTAATATCAACCATTCTGCTTAGAAGCTAACCTCTAGCCCAACATTCCCTTAGGGACTCTTGTGACCGACTGTCCTGGGGAAGAAGACACCACCTGGGTAGGAAGAGCCTCTTCCTCTTAAGGTCTTTGGATTACTCTCACTCGCTGTGAATTGACAACCTTTACTCAGGAACAAGATTGTGAGGAGCAGAATGAGAGGGAGGCTGGGCTGTGAGACCAAATCCCACAGTTACTGCTTTATTCATTCGTGTCACACCTAAACCCTGGCAAGTTACATGTAAAGAGGCAGAGGCACAGCTGCTCTGGAGGTGGTAGAAGGCAGAGGCACACTGGTCTCTACAAAGCTTCACAGAGGCTCCGACACCCTTTTGTGCTTGGGACTCAGTGTTTCCCTGGGTAGAATCCGGATGTGGTCAGTCTCGAAGCAACCAGTCCTTGGGGCTGTGTTTGGATGACATCTCGAGGGAGTAGCCCATGTCAGTCTCTGCATCTTTCCATACCAGCATGTGACATTCAAGGGGACAAAAAGCTTCCCATAGTGGCTTTATTCTTTATATTATTACACCCACCATTGACTTCATTGGCTGGCATTTAAAAGAGGAAGCGCTTTAAACTAAGCTGTCACGCTTGTGGTTTTAGAGGTTGGCGCAGCAGACAGGTGTGGGGAAGAAAACTCTGTCTGAAGCAGGCAGAATGCAGTTCTTCTAACAATCTACACACCTCAAGGAAAAATGTCCTCATGGACCCAAAGCATCATGGGAGTTTGCCCAGCAAACTCGCCATCTTACCATGTTTCTGGCCTGTGTGTTAAGCAGCATGGAGGATGTCATTGGAGGGAAGGAGCTTGTAGAGCTTTCTGGGTCGACCTCATGTGTTTGGGAGTCACAAGTGTCATCTCATTTCAGTCCTTATTCAAAACTTCGGATCTAAGCTAGTTTAATGCAGTTCTATTCTTAATCCTGATTGCCAACAGGGTGGGAGTTAGAATAACCATGGGACACCCCTCATCTTATCTACGAGGGCTTTGCTGGTTGGATTAGTGGAGGCATGAAGACCTGCTCTGACGGTGGATGGCGCCATCTCATGCGGTGGCATCCTGAACTGAATAAAGAGGAAAATATGAGCTGAGCACTAGTGTCCCCCTCTCTGTGCTTCCTGACTGTATATGACAAGCTACCTTGCACTCCTGGCTCCATGGATTACCCGCCATGATGCGCTGGACCCTCAAACCGGGGCCAGAACAAACCCTCTATTTCTTTAGTTGCCTTTGTCTTGGCATCAAGAAAATCCATCTGTTTCCTTACACATGTTTAGCTTAGACAACTCAATATGGACCCAAGCACAGGGCAGAGGCTCACAGTAGCACACATGCGGATAGCAGTACTGATTCTCCGTTCCAGGCCCAAAGGACATTTTCGGACCTCAAACTGAAAGGCAACCTTTGATGAGCTACACGTTTGCCTATCTGCATTTGCTCTAAATACAGATAGTCCATGTCCTTCTCTTTGTTTCTCTGTTCTGTGTTGTAGGATGCTGCGTTCTCTAGCCTCCCTTGCCAACAGCTATCTGGTTGACTTCAGCCGGAGGTACTGGTTCGAAATTATGGTCAAGAGAGTAAGAACCTTCACTCTCCTGTCTTAATTAGCCAGTAACAACACATCTCCTCTCCCTCAAGGGCAGGTAGTGGCCACTTCCTGCTTTCTGCTTCTTCTTTCTATTCTTTGCTGTGTTCTGTTAACCTTCTAAACCCTTAAGACTCTGAGGTAAGCAATGCTGAGGATGTGCCTCCACCCCCACTCTCTCACAGTGGCCTAGGCAGCTGCAGGTTTCCTGGCCAGGCCTGCCTGATATGTCATGACAGAGGTTAGCAGGTCTTCTCTATAAAAGGGCCATATAAAAAGTGTTTATATCTAAACACTTAGGCTTCCTGGGCCAGCGCCCAAACCAGAAAAATTTATTGGATGGTATTTAATGAACAAAGACAAAAAGAAATAAATGTCCACAAGTTATTTTAGCCCATGGGCTATATGAAGATAGGCATGGATCAAATTTAGTCAGCAAGAAAGAATAGGACAGCACCATCTGAGAAACCAGCATCCAGGCAGGAGTGGGTGGTGACTTGAAGATGAAACACTACAAGACAAGATGGAGTGCTCATCACTCTCCCGAAATATAAACCTGGTTGTGTGACTGTCCTGACTGGAGTGGAGATAGTCTAAGGAGACACTCATGCCCCTATTTTTTTGCTATCAGGCTGTTGAAACAATGGACCCAAGGTTTCAAGATTTCTGCAGAAGTCTCACATCAGAAAGAAATGGCCAAAATCTGGTGCCAGTCAGGGGACAACTTGTTTCCTAGGAGGAGAATGTATGCAGCTCTGATTTGTTAGAACACCTTGTGGGATAGACTGGAGCTGGGCTAATGATGTATTGTGGGCAGGACCAGACCTGGACCAGGTCTGCTTTCTTGCCCTGTATTTAAACATAAATCTCATGTTAGGACCCCACCACCATCAAAGATGGACTCTGGGGTCACTGGGCATCTTTAGTTTATTTTTTCTATCAAGTAGACCCACTTCCTCTATTTCTTATCTTTCCTTGTCTTCCATTGGTGTCTTGGCAGTGGCTGGCCAAGCCTAGTTTATTAGGTCTTCCAGGGTTCAGCCTCTGACCTGAGTCACTCTAGTAACAGTTGTGACGGCACTGAAGTAACCATCCCGAAGTACTGGGTTGCCCACAGTCAGTAACTGAGCTCTATGGACACAGTGGTCATTTAGTCTTCCTAAATGGGGACCTTGGGTAATGGAGACAGGCTCAGAGAAAGGAAAGGGGAAGCCAATCAGTTCTTGTTTTGGGGGAGTGGAAGAGGGAGGGAGGAGGGATAGGATGATTGACAGTTAGTTTGAAGAGATTTGAGTTCTTTGTCTGTACATGTATGCTCTGATTTCACACCACCTGCCAGGCCTCTCAGAGCCATGCAGCCATGGATGGGTACCGAGCACAGTCAGTTTAAAAGGTGAACGGAAGCTGGCTTTCCTGAGCCAAGAAGGTCTTTGTCATTTATAACGACTGTTTACAGCCAAAGTTCTTAACCTAAGGTGCCTAAAGTAAACTTCCCAATCTAGACTTAAATGGAAAAAATAATTACTTTTTTATTTATTTTTATTAAGGGTTAAATAAAGCTTAGTACTTCTTTCACTGATAAATGGATGCCAGAATCCCATAGCAGAATCAACAGGTATAGCAGTTACTTTAGGTACTTTTAAATCACGTGTGATTGTAGAGAGCCTCGGATACTCACAACTTCTCTAACTAATTGATCACTCTTGTCCCTAGATCTCATCAATTTAATGTCCAAACTAGATCCACAACTATTACTACATCATCAACTAAAAATATTCCAGCAATTCTTTTTAGTTATTGTCTATTGCTGTGACAAAATACCCAACTGAAGCAATTTAAAGGAGAAAGGTTTCATGTTGGTTTCCAATTCTAAGGATGCAGTCTATCAAGGTAGTAAAGGTATGGTGGTGACAGCAGGATGGTGCCGCTCACATTGTATCCAGAGTCAGGAGCAGAGCAGGACAGTGCTGGTCACATTGTATCTGAAGTCAGAAAGCAGTGTAAGACAATGCTGGTCACATTGTATCCAACCAAAGTCAGGAAGCAGTGTAGGACAGTGCTGGTCACATTGTATCCAAAGTCAGGAGCAGAGCAGGACAGTGCTGGTCACATTGTATCTGAAGTCAGAAAGCAGTGTAAGACAATGCTGGTCACATTGTATCCAACCAAAGTCAGGAAGCAGTGTAGGACAGTGCTGGTCACATTGTATCCAAAGTCAGGAGCAGAGCAGGACAGTGCTGGTCACATTGTATCTGAAGACAGGAGGCAAAGGGAGAAGGACAGGCACTCTGATGTTCAGTCAGCTTTTGCCTTTTTATTCAGTTCAGGACCCCCGGCTATGGAACGGTATCACCCACATTGAGGCATAATCTTTCTACCTTAGTTAATCCAATCTACATAAACCCTTTATTGGCATGCTCAGATGTCAGTTTCCATGAAGATTTTAAAACCCACAAAGTTGGGGATCAAGATTAACCACCTCGAGCTAAGGGTGGTGGCACAAGCCTTCAGTCCTAGCAATTAGAGGGAGGGAGGATAGATTGTCTTGAGTTAAAGCCCAGCCTGGTCTATATAGAAAGTTCCAGGCTAGCCATGAAATATGAGGCTAGAGAGATGGCTCTGAGATTAAGAGCACTGACTGCTCTTCCAGAGGACCTGGGTTAGATTTCCAGTACCCTATGGCATCACATACCTATCTATAACTCCCCATTCCAAGAGTTTTAACATCCCCTTCTGGCCTTAAATGGCATCAGGCACATAAGTGGTACACAGACATACACATAAAGTCAAAATATATAATATACTGTCTCTGACAGTCATATTTTAACATGCCTGGTTTCTCTTGTAAATTTGAATTATACCTCATGTCTTTAAGCACATTGTTCAGATGAAGGGTTTACAGGCTTCTCCGATGCCCCCCAAGCCTAAGGAGGAGTCCTTCCCACCCCATGTGAACCCTTCCATCCATGAGCGATGCTGCTGAGGGTGTTGGCCCTCGCGGGCGGGCAGAGCTCTCTGCTTAAGCGCCTTGAGCTGAAGTGGGCACCAACTGTGCTGCCAACCTTCTCCCTGACACGAGCACTTAGCTAATTGTGCAGAGTTCAGGGCCAGACCTTAGAGAGTGAAGAGGCCTGTCTGGATCCCGTTGGCAGTCAATTATTCCCCTGAGTAGAAAGATGGAGCACTTCTGCCCATCTCAGTCCAGCTAATAAGACTGTAGATGCTGTTTTAATTCCAAGGCACATAACTACCCCTAGCCTTTGCTTTTGACCTCTGTGACTACGGGGGATGCTGTAGAAGCGGCGTCTGAAGATGGGAAAGAGGTGCCAGGTGGGGCCACTTCTGTACTTGGATGCCACCCTTCCATGCATCTCCCTCCTTACCCACTCCCTGGCCTGCAATCAAGACTGGCTGCTTCTCTCCGGCTTTCATTGCCAGGGAGGCAATCTTCTCCTTGCAGTTCTAAATGGCCTTTTCTCCAACCAGAGACTTCTCTGGAGTTTCTTGTCCTTCTCTAGAATTCTTCAATCCTTGATGGCACTTGAGAGACCACCACTCTGAGGGGGGGGGGAGGAGTTGTCTGTTTTTGTCTCCAGATGATTCTTTGTTTTCCGTTATCTGGTTTCCCCCCATGGGGCTGTTGTGAACCTTTTATTGGGGATGCAACCGGTTCTAAGCTTGGCCTGAACGCTCAGGAGTTTGAGTAAGCACCTCCAGCAGTTTGCTGTGTCACTGAAAGGTCCAGCCTGGTTTTCCTGTGTGGTTTCAGAGAAGCTCTCTGTCTTCCTGTCACCCATCGTCCCAGTTTCTACTTTGTTTGGAAGGGCATAGAGAGCATTGTCCTAAGAACTAGTTAGTTACATGCCAGTGCACTGGTGGACCTAGAAGACACCGAGACATTTCTAGACATACACTCCCCACAGAAAACAGAAGATCTGGAAAAACCAATAACTAATAAGCAGATTGAACCACTGAATTACAAAAAAAAAAAAAAAAAAAAAAAAAAAAAAAAAACCCTCACCAGAGAAAAGCAGTACCACAGTGAAATGCACCAAACAGTTAAAAAGCTAATATTGTTTTTTTTCACCCTTTTTCAAAAGTCAAAGTAGAGGTGACACTGATCAATTCATTGATCTATGCTAGAGTTACCTTGTTACCAAAGCTAGACAAGGGAGTTATAGGAAAATAAGATTATAGGCCGATATCCCTGGTTAACATAGATAAAAATGGTAGACAAAAATCCTAGCAGTCTAAATTCAACTTCACATCTAAAAAATCATTCACTATGACTGAAAATCAATGTATGGTACACTTCATTAGTGACATTGAGGATAAAATTTACATAATCACCTCCACACGTACAGAAAAGATCTGATGAAATCTAGCACTGTTGTGTGATAAGATTTTGATTCTTACTTCCATCTTGGACGTCCCAGACAGCACGCTTGAGCAAGAGAAAGAAACCAATGGCATCATAGCAGTCAGAGGAAAGGCAGGAGTGACGTCATATCTATTAGCTGATAATACGATCTTATGTATGGGAAACTCTGAAGACTTCTTCCAAGTAAAAAGCCTCTTGGAACCGACTGATATGTTTAATGGCATTGGTTCCACTGTCAGTGTATTCTAAGTGTATTCTTAATTTTTGTTTTGAGACAGGGTCTCATCAAATGCACTAGGCTGGCCTTGAATACATTGAAAATTCGGTAGGCTCTCTACTTGGGGTCACCCTGCCTTGGCCTTCTGAGGAGGTTTTTCAAGAAACTGGCTTGTGTTGGGTTCTCTTTTAATAAAGTTTCTTTACTGTGGCTACCTGTGAGGACCCATCATTCTGATCCTTCTTCTAGACTATAATAACTGATGAAAAATTTAGGGTTTGGGGGATTTGAGATGCCTCTGGGGGCACTATTGACTTGGCAGGATTGAGGAACTGGCTCTGTCTCTTTTGGGGCAGGGACCTGCTCTTAGCACAGTGTCTGGCTCAACTGAATTTGCTGTACTCGGTGTCTTAGCGGTTTTATTTGGAAAGTGATTCTTGCATCTGTTGTGTTTGAGGGTTGCTTTGGCCTGGTGAGGCTGAGGGCTGTATGGATAAATCTGACATCCTTGGCTACAAGTCTTCATGCTGTGGTGGGGATATCATAATAGCCATGAATTTATTTCACAGTGAACTTATAAATGGCTTGATCTTTGTTGAGGGATATTAACACCCCCTCCTGTGGCAATGGTAGGTCAACCCAAGCTACTTGGGAAGCCCTGCCTTGTCTCCTCAGGCTGCCTCCCACAGCCTTAGCTCCTTGCAATGACCTGGGTAACAGGAGGCAGGCCATTTCTTCAGGGTGATCAGCAGTTCTTAATGATCATTAAGCATTTATTTTAAAATGACACCACTTTCCCTAAAATGGAGGCCAATATGTCCTTCTAATCACAAACACAGGGCAAGGAAAACTGTTCTCACTGGGGAATACTTAAGTTGCATCTCTTATCCATCAAACAGCCTGACTATGAAAAGATGCTAAGAAAAAATATCAGGGTTAGGTCCCAGATATGACTGTTGTTGGGAAATGGTTCTAATGCTTTGTCTTAATTCATCTCCTAAAAGTCCTGCTTCCAGACCTGAGGGTCCTGGCACCCAGTTGGCTTCGATTGATAAAATAAAGAATTGCTGTATAGCCAATGGCTGGGCAGGGGAATGGAGGTGGGACTTTCAGATTGCTCTGGCAAGGGACTGTGGGAGAGAGGGAGAAGCGGAAGGACTCCATGATGGGGGTAGAGTGGCAAGCAAGGGGAACAGACTTTAAGGCCTGCTGACATGTAAGATTCCAGGAAAGTGTCCCGAGAGGCCATTCCCCCATTGGGCCTGGGGTAGCAGAGATGAAATATGGATTTAGCAAATATTAATTCAAGAATTCCAGAAGGGAGTGTGTGCTAGCCACGGGGAGGTTTAGAAGGGCCCAGCCATTAAACTAGTCAACTATATCAAAATTAGTTGGTGTGTGTGTGTGTGTGTGTGTGTGTGGTGTGGTTTGTGTGTGTTGTGTGTAAATGTGTATGTGTGGTATGTGTGTGTGTGGTGTGTGATGTATGTGTATGTGTGTATGTGTTTTTTGTGTGTGTATATGTGTGTGCATTGTGGTGTGTGTGTGTGTGTGTGTGTGTGTGTGTGTGTGTGTGTCTTTCATTTGTGAATCCAAAGTTCTTGGGTGAGCACAGAACATGCCAGGAGCCAAAGCAGATTAATTTACTGCTACAATCCTCTGTCTGCTATTTACGTGCCTGTTGGGTGTGACCCTGTGCTGGCTAGTGTCTTGTCAGCTTGATATAAGCTAGAGTCATTTGGGAAGAGGGCACTTCAATGGAGACTAGGCTAGCACCCACCAGATTAACTCGTGAGGCATGTTCTTGATTAAAGATTGATCTGAGAAAGGCCAACTTAGTGTGGGTGGTGCCTTAATGGGTGTGTGGCCCTGGAGGCTGTCAGAAAGCAGGCTAAACAAACCAGGAGGAGCAAGCCAGTACAAAGCATGCACCCACTGTTCTTTCCAATTCCTGTTTCTGGGTTCCTTCCCTGGCTTCTCTCATGGTGTACTGTGATGTAGAACTGTAAGCTGAAATCAGCTTTTTGCTGTCTAAGTCATGATGGCATTTACCACAGCAATAGAAACTATAGCTAGGACAAAACCGAACATATCTGGGTCTCATTTTGCCTCTCTGTAAAATGGAGTGAATGAAAGACTGCCTACCCAGCTGCAGGAGGAGGCAGGGAGCTAATACCCAGAAGTGATTGCTAAAGTTGGTGTGCACGTCAATATTGGCCCTTCAGTGTGTGGGGGTGGCTCCTGCTACTGCCATTGCTATAGGATGCTGGGTTTATCAGGGCGTGGACAGGCCTTTCACAGGTCTGAGAGGCAGAATTATCTCCCTCATGATATCATCTAATGTTCCAAAGAGCACAGAGCCAGGAAGACAGGAGATATCTTTTTGCTCACCATGTATCTGAATGAGCAAATTCTAAACTTTGGTCTGTCTCTTGGAGGCCACAACAAGAATTCCCTCAATCTAGCTAGATGGCCAAAATCTTCTAAGCCCCCACTGTCCATATTCCACCAAAAGGAAACACAGGGCTGAGGAGATGGCTCAACAGGTAAGGTACTTGCCATGCAAATGTAAGGGCCCAGGTTCAAGTCCCCAGAACACATGCAAAACCAGGCATGGTAGTGTGAGCTTAGAATTCTGAGGCTCCTAGGGGAGATCGAGTCAGAACAGGAGGATCTCTGCAAGCCTGTGGGCTATCCTGCCTGGTGGACACAGCCATGAAGAACAGAAATGGAAGCCTGTGGGCTAGCCTGCCTGGTGGACACAGTCATGAAGAACAGAAATGAGAGGCTGCCTCAAACAATGAGAATGGTAAGGGTAGACATCTGAGGTCTTCTGACCTCTACGTGTGTGCTGTGGCATGCATACATTATCATGTGTGTGCATGTGTGTACATACACACATGAAAAAGAAGCTGCCCTTGCCATTTCCCCAGGGCCAAAACATGCTCAAGGGTCAGTTCATCTACTTCCTGGAATACTTGGAACCTGTGGGGTTTTTATTTTTATTTTTATTGTTTGTTTGTTTGTTTGTTTGTTTACTTGTTGACCCAATATCCTGCTATGTACCAAGCACTGTGTAATTTTTGCCTGATGAGTACTTTGTAGTGTGACAAGCTGGGGATGTCAATGTGATTTGAGAATGAAGGTATGGCATCCAGGGCATGAGCAGCTAACTTATAGGAAGAAGACGGAGACCTGTGGTACTAGCGTAGGCAGAGGTGATATTGATGTGAGACAGGAGGATGTCTGAAATGGGGAAGGGAGCTTTGCTGAGCATCTAGTGCATGCAAACACCGTGTAAGCCACTGCATTTCACGTTCTCTTCCTGATATTCTGGGGAGGGCTCTCATTCTGATTACATGCAAGAGGCCCTGATTTGCAGTTTGGCTAGCGCCAAATTCAATCTGTTTGTGAACTGATATTAACCCTAAAAATAATTTACAGCTGCCTGTGTTACAGATTCTAAAGGGCTGATGGACAGATTAGAACTGTGTAGAGAATTGGAATGTGACTAGTCCAGAGCCACGTTATTTCAGACTATCTTTAGCCCCTTAGAAGGCACTCATAACTCACTTTTGTATTTGACCTAATATTCCCATGATAGCAGGCAGATCCTTCAGAATATGTTAACAGATCGACACCAACCCAAGAGCTGTGGATATCCGCAGGTGCTACCCGAGACCCAGAAAATCTCGGGTCAATCTTTCTCTGTGTTTCTGTAACCCACCATCCTGGTGTTCATCAGTTGATTCACAGCTTCCCTTTGTATGGAACTATAGAAGTCTAATGGAGCTGTCTCCATGCTGAGACACAAGAGACTGCGGTCCTCACCTGTGCCCACTCATATCTGGGTTATCATAACAAACACCTCTTATTCTTTTAAAGGTGTGAGCTGTGCTTGGTGTCAATTGGTCTCAGGGTTGGAAAGTATTTTCTTCTGTCCTGGTTGGGGCATCCGTGCATCTGACACAGTAGACGGGCTATAATGCTTAATCTTGATGGCCAGTTTGGTGGGATTTAGAATCACCATGGGAAAAGAAAAATCTCTGGCCATGACTGTGAGGGATTTGCTACGTTAGTTTGTTGAGGGGGGAAACCGCATCCTGAATGCGGACTGAGCTCCGACTGAATCAAGAGGCAGAGGCAGCTGAACACCAGTGTCTGCCACTCTTAGCTTCCTGACTGTGGGTGCCACGTGACCAGGCACTGCCTGCACCTGCCACCATGTCTTCCCTGCTGTGCCCTGGTAACATTGGCCCAAATAAAGTACCCTTCTTTGTGTTGTTCTTATCAGGTATTCTGTCGCAGCAGTGAGGACAGGTAACTGGTACACATGAATACTCGAAAACAATTAAAGGGGAGAAAAACCCACAAAATTTGTTTTCTGATGTATACAATGGCGCTACCAAGAGTCATTTATGTCCCATTTATGCCTAATTACCATATAGTGCAGTAATTATTATGATTAACTAGCTGACAGATGAGCTGGCTGAACATTTCATTTGATCTAGGAAGCACAGCGCGCATATGGGTTCTATCTCCATCAATCCTCCCCCTGTGGCATGGTCATTTATTCATAATTTTGGTAAGTGACAAGCTACACTGGTCAGCAGTTTTGGATTACCATGTCTGGAGGAGACGTGGAGCGTGGAAATCACACGGCCTCAGCACTGGCATCAACACAGGAAAAATCCATTGGCTTTCTAATTGTTGCTGCCGCTATTCCTGGGTATCATTAAGATGAATGGGAACAAGGAGGTAACTCAAAATCAAGGTAAGCTGCATCCTGAGGAATAACACTCAAGCTTGACCTCCGACCTCCACATGCGCATACATATACACCCACACATGCACACACCAGGTGTATACTGCATATGCATCACATATGCACTATGTATGCACCATGTACGCATGTGCATGCACACACAAATGCACACACACGTGCACAATCTAAAAGATGAGTGAATGAACCAGGTGTGTTCCTCATGCCTGTAATCCCAGAACTCCTCAAGAGGGTGAGTCAGAGGCTTTCAAGGCAAGGATCTGCCTGGCCTGGGCAGTCTAAAAATACAGAAGGAACAGGAAAGAAGTGTTTAGGATGCAGTACCTGAGATCCTGGCGCCTTCTCATGGCTGCTGCACTTCTGATGTCAGCCTGGGCAACTGCAGACAGTCCTAAGGATGTGAGTGTGGCTTGACTCTTTCTTTACCCCATTTTCATTTATTGTGAATAAATAGAAGAACCCTGCTTTCTCAGCCCATACTGTCCAGTTATAAACAGAGCTGAGGGGTTTCATCTACCTGTTTGCTTGGGCTAATAAACGATTTCCAAATGCCAAGTAAATGAGAGGTACTTACACACACACACACACACACATGGATCTACAAAGACAAGTTGCCACTGGCTGGGCTGTGCTATTTCTGGTGTGCAAACCCTCATTTATAATGCTGGATTTGTGTAATTGCAGTGCTCTGGTGGCAGATTAGGATCTCAAAATACAATCCCATCACCATCAGGAGAAATGGGAACTCAGATGAAAAATGGACGCAAAACAATTAGAAAATCTTGTAAATTAGTTTTCCCAATGGCCGTTGCCTGCAACCAGACCACAGGATGATCTGCTTCTGGATGCATGTGTATGAGTTTGTGCTTACTGGTGTGTGTATGTGTGTCCTGCGGTGTCTGGGGGTGGCTTCTTGGGAGATGAGGGGTAAGGATGAAATAGTGGGGGGAAGGCTCGGTTTCTGTTTGTTGTGTGGATTTTGAGACGAGATCTTGTTACTATGTAGCCCAGGCTGAGTCTCCTGTTTCATCCTGGAGGTGCAGACATTGTGGTATGAATCATGGGGTTTGCCTCTTATACCCTTACATGTGTAGTTACTACAGCTTCAAATGTCTAAGTCCAGGAGCCTCCAGGCTGGCCCGTGCCTCTAACGCTCCGCATTTCTTTTGGTGCGACATAGAAGAGGACACTGGAAATGTCATCTTTAGCTATCTGATATCCTGGTAGCTTTAAGGTTTCTTTTGTGAGACTTGATAGTTCTCAAAATATTTTTAAGGGTCATTGGAGGAAGTTCTTTCAAGAAAAGAGATGGGGGAGGGGATGTCTTTGTGTTGGCCTGGAGATCAGTGGCAACTGATAACAACACAGAAAATAAGTTGATTTCAAGAATCCTCCCTCCCTCCTCTCTCCCTACCCTTCCCCATCTAGGGCCTGGAGATCGAGCCTCATATACTAGACAAAGCTCTGCCCTCAGTTCTTTGTGATTTTGTAAATAAATAATGAGGGATGGAAGATTTTAAAGCCCAGATTGATTCCTATAGCTTCTTTTTTGCTGGTCTGAGACCTTTTTTTTTTTTATATTTTTATTGGCAATCCACTATCTACAACCCATTCCGGCCCCTGCGGTCCTTTCTTTGGCTGCAATCTCTCTTGCTGAACTTTCAGCCAAGGATCTCCTATCTACAGTTCTTCCTCCATCTCCGATGACGACAGTCCCCTGTCTGGAGCAGCCACAGGTACTGGACTGAATTAACCACGGAGGAAGGCTGAGCTGGAAGCGTGGGGTGGGGCCCAGTGAAGTGAGGCGGATTATTCTTCCCTCCCACTTGCTCTTCCGCAGTAGATGTTTTCCTGTTATCTCTGCTTTGAATCTAGCTCTTTGATCTTCAACATCGAAGAATGGCTTCTGCACAGTTTTATAGTACTAGAAATGCCAGCTGCAGCCATAAACTCCTCCAGTTCAGCCGTATCTGCTTGCCATATCTTGAAAATATATTTGGCTGTATTTTCTCCCTTCACACCTACATGTTGTGACCTTCAGGGACTTTCCTCCTGTGCACTATTCTCTTTCCCTTCCTGTTAAGCCCACCATACATATACAGCTTCCTCAGCAACACGCTGGCTTTTTTATTTCTTCTTCAGTTCAGGGAGGGGCACAGGTGGCTTTTACCAGGGCTCTGCAAAGCCAGCTCCCTGTTTCTAGAGCTACAGTTAGATCAACAGGAGAGAAAGGCTATTATTGGCAGGCAGAGAACTTCCTGCTCTCAGACCTGGTTTTCCTGAAGCATTTTGGCCACTGTCAGGGGCTGGAGTGAAGATCCTCTTTAAAGAGACATCTGTGCCCCTCCCCCACCCCACACCTTTGGTTATTGGACTGTGAAGAAAAATGGAGCCCAAGAAAAGTGGAATTTCCCTAGGAGTCTTATGCTAAGAAAAGGGAAAGGGCTTGTATTGGCTAGTTTTGTGTGTCAACTTGACACGGGCTGGAGTTATCACAGAGAAAGGAGCTTCAGTTGGGGAAGTGCCTCCATGAGATCCAGCTGTGGGGCATTTTCTCAATTAGTGATCAAGTGGTGAGGGCCCCTTGTGGGTGGTACCACCTTTGGGCTGGTGCTCTTGGGTTCTATAAGAGAGCAGGCTGAGCAAGCCAGGGGAAGCAAGCCAGTAAGAAACATCCCTCCATGGCCTCTGCATCAGCTCCTGCTTCCTGACCTGCTTGAGTTCCAGTCCTGACTTCCTTTAGTGATGAACTGCAACGTGGAAGTGTAAGCTCAACAAACCCTTTCCTCCCCAACTTGCTTCTTGGTCATGATGTTTGTGCAGGAATAGAAACCCTGACTAAGACAGGGCTGGTCCTGGTGTCAGCCTGAGGAAATGGGGCTTGTCTCCTGGAAAAGGGTTCTGTAAGGTTCTGACAACTCATCATACACCACCTTGTGGGAAAGACTAGAGCCGAGATAATAAGGGGCCAGTGAGGGAGCTGAGCGGACCGCACCTTGACCAGTGGGCTGCTGGCCTTAATTATGCATCCCTCTCAACAACCTCCCCCAACCCTCCCCAACCCCTGTCCCCTCCTGCTCCTCAGAAGATGGACTTGGTTAATCCCAGGACCCCTTTGTCCCTCTTCACATTGTGACCATACTGCGCTGGCCCCTGTTCCCTGGGTTTCTCTATGACTTTCCTGTTTAATGGACCTTTTGAGGATGGATAGCTAAGCAGAGCTTCTCGGGTCTGCCGGGGCCTGGGCTCTGACCCTCATAACTCTGCTAACATTTAGAGAGGACGGGAAACAGTCCAGTGTCATTATACCTCATTTAACAGTGTGGCCCGGCATCCTTGATAAAAACAAAGGACTTGGGATAGGACAGGTAAGCTGTAAGTCTTGGAAGCTTCTAGAAAGAGAGAGATAGGGAAAAGGAAGAGAAAAAAAACCATGCTCTCTTGTGTTAGGGAGGTGGAGGTTGGTGGTGGTGGGTGGGGCCGAGGGTTGTCTATCAGGCAAGAGTGACAGGCGTTAGTGTTAGGGGAAACTGCTTAGGCTTTGGCCAGTATCTGAAAAAGAGACAAAGACCAAGAAAGGGCACTTTTGCTTAGAGGCAGGCTGCAAGTCCGCGTTCAGAGGGCACCATGATCGAGGCTCTCGTGTTCTAAGATGAAGGATTGCACCAGGAACACAATGTTAGAAATAAGAATAGGCACAGTTTATTACGAAAGAAAGGGTGCTTGCGTAGCACCTACCTCTCCTCATTTCACTTTTCTCTGCTTTTCTTTTTTCTTTTTTAAAAAGCCTACAGCACCCGGTATTACAGGCGGTCTCCTATCCAAGTACTAACCAGGCCCGACCCCGCTTAGCTTCTGAGATCAGACAAGATGCGGCACCTTCAGGGAGGTATGGCTGTAGACCTTATTTTGTATCACAGCTGTTTCCACACGTGCTGTGAGAGGGAGTTGGCTGCTCGTGTTCCTTGCAGTCTGGTTTTCACTTTTCTTCAGTCTGGGACCCGGCATATGAGATGTGCATCTCACTCAAGGCCAGCCTCTGTCTTACAGCTCTCTGGAAACACCTTCACAGACATGCCTAGCCGCGTGTCCTAGGTGACTCTAAATCTAGTCAAGTTGACAAGAAGATTAACTATCCTATGACCTAATAAAATGAAAACTTTGCACTCTGAGAAAATCCTGTTGAGAGGGTAAAAAGGCAAACTATGGACGTGGGAGGGGAGATGTTTGCAGACTACATATTTGACAAGGGATTTTCAACTGCAAGCTATAAAGAACTCTTACAACTTGAACTGAAATATTATATAGTCAATCCAACCTAGAAAATGGACAAAAGATACCAAGAGATATTTCACTGTAGATGAAAGCACAAAAAAGATGTTTAATATCATGAGGCATCCAGAAAATATAAGTTAAATTCCTAATGAGCAATGCAGATACATCTCTCAGAAGAAATAAAACAATTTCTTAAAGATTTATCTTATTTCTTTAAAGTATGTAAATAAGTATAAATCTGTGTGTGGCTATGTACACAGGACTGCAGGTGCTCACAAAAGCCAGCATAGCACATCTGACTGTGCGGAGCTGGAGTTCCAGGCTGTGTGAGCCTCCTTGAGGTGGGTGCCCTAACCAGACTTAAATCCTCTGGAAGAGCAGTAAACACTCTTAGCCACTAAGATGCTCCCACCCCCCAAGTCTTTTAAAATAGTAAATAGCATCAAATTCTAAAAAGGTTATAGAGAAACATGGCCATTCATGGGTTGCTGTGGTGTTCTAAAAGGCTGTGGCACTCCAGTAAACCATTTGGGAGTTCTTTATTGGAAATAAACATGTACCACATTTGATAGCTTATACTATAAATTTTATGTGGATTGTTGGCAGGACCTAGAGAAGGAGCCTCTTGTCACAGTAGTGAGTCATGGCCTCTGAGCATACTTGGGAGGGAGTTTCTAGATAGTGTTCACAGTGGTGGGAAGACCCACCTAAATATGGGCGCCAATGTTCTATTTGCTGAGTCCTAGGTCAAGTGAAAGCCGTCTGGCATCTACGTCAGTCTCTGCCTCCTTCTGGCTGTGGATACAATGTGACCAGCCGCCTCACACTCCTGCAGACACAACTTCTCCTTCTGGCTGTGGATACAATGTGACCAGCTGCCTCACACTCCTGCAGACACAACTTCTCTGCCATGAAGGATGGAACTGGGAGCCAGGACAAATCCATTGTTCTTCTCAGATCGCATTTCCTAGGTGTTTTATCACAGCAACAGAAGTAATGAATACACCATGCTATCCAGAAATTGTATTTTGAGTATTTATTCCAGACAGATGGAAATTCACATCCACAGCAAACCCAAAGGGTAATGTTTACAGCAGCCTTGTTTTGTATGACCCCCAAACTAGAAATAGCCCAAATGTGCTTTATTGGGTAAATGGGTAGGTAACCTATGGTACAGCCACACCATGGAATACTACTCAGTGATATAAAGGAATAAGATACCAATCCATGCAAAAAGTTGGATGGACCACAAGCAACTTATACAGATTGCAAAATGCCAACCTGAGAGGGTTGTGATATACATCTCCCATTCACATAAAACTCTTGTAATAAATCATAGTGATGAAGGATCACAGATATACCGATTTCGTATGCTGGATCTTGACTGTAGAAATCCCACATATTCACATGAGATAAAATTGCTTAGGCATAAGTACACACAGGCAGAAGGAGGAAGGGAGAAGGAGGGGGAGGAGGAGGGAGAGAGATTTGGAGAAATACAGCTAAGGTGGGTGGATTAAATCAACATCAATTTCCTGATTGTGATATTGTATGATAGTTATGTAAAATGTTGCCATGGGGGAAAAACAGGGTTAATTGAGGGAGTTCAGGGCATCTCTTTATTATTCTTCACTGTGAATGAAGCAGAATTAGGACCAAAGGCAATTAGAGAGGGTATCTGTAATTATCTCAAAATAAAAAAGTTTTTAAAAAAAACCCCATAACACTCATCTCAAGTGAGCATCCTCTATAGAGGACCCCAGCCAGTGGCTAGGACAGAGCCGGTGCCACTTGCTTCCTGATGTAGACCAAGACTAGTTCTTCAGGCCTTCAAGACCCCTGAAGGCTCAGTCTCTGTGATGCTGTCTGAAGCTCCCCTCTGCAGTCTCCGCTTAAAGTTTGGGAGCTGCAGCATCAGGCACCGGAAGCTTCCCTAATGAGGAGACCCCTTCCTGGTATCCTCCCCCCCCTGCAGTGTGTAGGGTTTGCCTTCCTGCGCTCACACAGGAGTTGGGGCTCCAAATGTGGACTAATGGTGTTAAGGAGGTGGAGGCTATCCACTTATGGTGTCACCAGGTGAAATCTTTGACTTGGTGAAACTTAGATGTGATAATCAGAATGGAGCCCGTGGTTGAATCCTGGTTCCTCACCAAGCAAAGGCAGAGAAGCATCCCCAGATAGACACCCATGCCCTGTGTCCTTACCCCTCAGGGAGCTCTATGTGACCTCGGAGACTCACCACTGCCAGCACCCTGTACTTTCGTCACTGTGAGCCAAAAGAGACATTTTTTCTTTGTGAAATGAAATATTTATTTTTGTTTTTATATGTGTATGTATTTTATGTATGCTTTTATTTATGTATGTATTTTATGTAAGTTTTTATTTATTTATGTTTTATTTATGTATGTATCTGTGTATATGTATGCCATTCCTGGTGCCCACAGGGGCCAGAGGAAGGTACTGGGTCCTCTAGTATCGGAGTTACAAGTCACCATTGTGAGCCACCCAGTGTGGGCAGACCGTGGACGCTCTGTGAGAACAGGAAACACATTTTGAACGACTTCAGCCCCAACATCTTTTCCCTCTGTTTGGCTTTTTGTTGTTGTTGTTGTTGTTTTTGATTTGGTTTTTTTGAGACAGGGTTTCTCTGTATAGCCCTGGCTGTCCTGGAACTCACTCTGTAGACCAGGCTGGCCTCAAACTCAGAAATCTGCCTGCCTCTGCCTCTCAGAGTGCTGGGATTACAGGCGTGTGCCACTACCGCCCGGCTCTGTTTGGCTTTTTAATATGGGCAAATATACCCACTTTCCACTGAAGTCTTTGCAATAGATGGCTTCCGTCTTTATTTTCTCTCTCTCCCCCCTCCTCCTTCCCCTCCACTCCCTACCCCCTCTCAGGCACCCAGTCTTGATGTATGTGCCAATGTGCCGATGACCTTTCAGTCTTCCTGTGTCCACTTGGGATTACGAGTGGTGCACCTTCATGTCTGGTTTTATGTGGTGCTGGGAGGTGGGACTCAGGGCTCTGTATGCATAAGGAAAACATGCTATCTGCAAACTGAGTCCATGGTTCTATCCTCAGTGCTAGTATTTTATCCCAATCATTTTAACATTACCAGATGAATAAATGAGAAAATTAGATCATAACCTGCCAACAAATTACCCAGCGGTCCACAGACCTCAGACTCAAAGTTCACAGTATAAACAGAAGAGAGAGAGAAAACAATTACCTTTAAAATGGACCAGTTGTGCCCAGAGCAGAATCCTGAACACTCCTTCAAGTAGAACAGGAGAAACAATTTTAGTTACTTTCCAAAGCAGAATGAAGACTTCTGAGGTCAAGAACATGCTGCTGATTCTCCCGGGTACCATGGTGAGATGAAACTTGGCAATTGTTTTGAAGAGAACATTCAAGAATTTCTTTTTCCATCTGGTACTCAGAATAGAAGTAAAATCCTAAAAATAGTTATTGAGAGAATTGGGATTGTACAAACAAGTACCCTCCAGAGTCTTTCCAAGACCTCCAAGCTGCTTCTGGGAACTGGGCAAGATTTTCTCCGTAGATATCCACAGTGGCAGGCCACTTACTCTGTTAGGCTTTCTCCCTTAAATCCACAAGAGCACCAGGTTTGGAAGTGTTTCCAGTGAGTATTTAATATAGTCTACGAGCTGAGCACAGTGGGGCAAAGCCTGCAGTCCCAGGACTCTGAGCGGCAGGAGAATCTGCCTGAGTCACATGGCCTTGTATCAGAAAAAATAGACAGAGGCCTGGGAGTATAGCTCAGTGCGAACTTCTTGAGACTTGCAAGTTGTTTACTTCCTGAGTTTTCTGATTCTCTCTCTTAAAGATAATGTTTCAACTAGAAGGAAACTGTTGTATAACATGCTTCAGAGATCCTCTTGCCTCAGCCTCCTAAGTGCTGGGGTTACATGTGCCAACATACCCTGGTCTGAGTCCTTTGTACATGAGGTGAATGTACAAAGAATTCCTGTGTCTGGCTGCATCAGCAACTGGCTCCCGTCCATACCTTTGGTACATTCTGCCACAGCAAGTCACTGGTGGCTGATATTAAATCTATCCTGACCCAGAGGATTTTAAATATGATTTCTATCCACAACTACTGTGATAGTTGTTTGACTTACAACAACACTTACAACAACATGCCCTGCTGTGCTTAATATGGGACTAAATGTCAGCATCTCTCATGGTCCAATCTGTGGTGGGTAATGCTGACTTTGGCCCAGTAGCCAGAGACATTGCTCTAAACAATTTATATCCCTGCTGAACAGATGCTACGATTTCATTATTGTGGGCCGCTATCAGCTCTATTCAGAAACCAGTGCAGCCAGTAGCCCTTGCCAAGCTCATCTCTACCTCCATTGGAGTGTCAGACACAGCTTTATTGATGCTGCCTTCTGGAAATTTCCTACTTACCAATATGTTTGACTTTTTTGGAAACATGATTTATTTGATCCCCAAAAAGTCTTATAACATGGAATATGAGCAGAGGGATTAAGATGAGGTTTTAAAATTGCTCATTTCTGGTTCACTTGGTCACTGCTAAATAGATAATTCTGGACGTTTAACTGTGGTAATCCATATATTTTGACATTGGTTGGGCTTTTGCACACACCTCAGTCCCTGGTCCATCGGACCCAACATGGCACTGTGTCAGCGACTGCTATAAACGACTTATTTCCAAAAGTACATCTCAAGCTCAGGTTCCAGACTGAGCCCAACTCAAAATATACACAGCTGTGCTAATTGGCCAGTGAAGGAAGAAGGCCAGCCAACATCTGGGAGGCTGCGGAAGCTCCCCTCTGTCTCTCAACCTCAGAAAGCAAGTCCCTTTCAGAACAAGGGTGGCTTTGAGGAATTTGTTGGATAGGATACTGTGTAAGGAGCACCATTAACGACCCTTCTTCCTAAATGATTGGCTCTGCTTTATTTTAATGGAGGTAGAGTCCTCACCCCCTTTAGGGGGTATACTGTGTGTGCTGTATGAACATAGGTGTGTGCAGGTGCATGGACATGCAGAGGCTGGAAGAGGGTGTTGGGCATCCTGCATTCTCCGTTGTGTTCCTTTGAAGCAGTGTCTCTCACTGAGGCTGGGGGTGGGTTGGTTGGCCAGCAGCGAGCCTGAGAAATCCCATCCACCTCCATTCCCCACAGCTCTGAGGTTACGGACGTACGTTAGGCACTCTTGGCTTTTCACGTGGGTACTGAGGACACAGACTGAGGCCTTCATTCTTGGGTGGTAATGTTGTTCCTCACTGAGCTGTTTCCCCAGCCCTGAGGGAGGGGTTTATCTTGTAAGATTTATTTATTTTTATTATTTTAAGAATTATTCATGTAGTTTTTATAGGTACATGAGTTTGGCTGAATGTGTTCATGTGCCACTTCATATGGGACGTGATTTCAGCATCTCTCACGGTCCAATCTGTGGTGGGTAGATTTCCCTCACAGGGTTCCCCCAGAGATCAAAATCGGACATCAGATTTCCTGAAACTGGAGTCACAGGTGACTGAGTCAAATCCAGGTCCTTGGCAAGGATAGAAAACACTCTTAACCACTGAACCTGCCTCCACCACAGTTTTAAATTGTTTGTATGTGTGTATGCATGCATACATGAGTGACTGTGTGTGATGAGGCAGAAGTGTTAGATACTCTGGGGCGGGAGTTACAGGGGGTTGGGAGCCACTTGATGTGGGTGCTGAAGACAAAATTCTGGCCTGATGCAAACAGACACAAGCAGTGCACACCCTTATCTGGTAACCCTGTGTTCCAGACCCTAAGGTCATGTTTTTAAAAGATTTTTTTATTAGATATATTCTTTATTTACATTTCCAGTGATTTCCCCTTTCCTGGTTCTCTCCTCCCCAGAAAGTCTCATAAGCTCTCTCCCCTCCCCCTGTTCCCCAATCAACCCCTCCTGCTTCCTTGTCCTGGTATTCTCCTACACTGCTGTATTGAGCCTTTCCAGGACCAGGGACCTCTCCTTCCTTCTTCTTGGGCATCATTTGATATGTGAATTGTGTCTTGGATAGTCCAAGCTTCTGGGCTCATATCCATTTATCAGTGAATATATACCATGTGTGGTGTGTTTTTTTGTGATTGGGTTACCTCACTTAGGATGATATTTTCCAGTTCTAATCATTTGCCTAAGAATTTCATGAATTGATTGTTTTTAATAGCTGAGTAGTATTCCATAGTGTAAATATACCACATTTTCTGTATCCATTTCTCCATTGAGGGACATCTGGGTTCTTTCCAGTTTCTGGCTATTGTAAATAGGGTTTCTATGAACATAGTGGAGCATGTGTCCTTATTATATGCTGGGGAATCCTCTGGGTATATGCCCAGGAGTGGTATAACGGGGTTCTCCAGTAGTATTTTCTGAGGAACTGCCAGACTGATTTCCAGAGTGGTTTTACCAGCTTGCAACCCCACCAGCAGTGGAGGAGTGTTCCTCTTTCTCCACATCCTCGCCAGCACCTGCTGTCTTCTGAGTTTTTAATCTTAGTCATTCTGACTGGTGTGAGGTGAAATCTCAGGATTGTTTTGATTTGCATTTCCCTGATGACTAAGGATGTTGAACATTTCTTTAAGTGCTTCTGAGCCATTCGATATTTCTCAGGTGAAAAGTCTTTGTTTAGCTCTGTACCCCATTTTTAATAGGGTTCTTTGACTCTCTGGAGTCTAACTTCTTGAGTTCTTTGTATATATTGGATATTAGCCCTCTGTTGGATGTAGGGTTGGTAAAGCTCTTTTCCCAATTAGCTGGTTGCCGTTTTGTCCTATTGACAGTGTCCTTTGCCTTATAGAAACTTTGTAATTTTATGAGGTTCCATTTGTCAATTCTTGATCTTAGAGCATAAGCTATTGGTGTTCTGTTCAGGAAAATGTTCCCTGTGCCCATCTCCTCAAGGCTCTTCCCCAGTTTTTTTCTAGTAGTTTTAATGTGTCTGGCTTTATGTGGAGGTCCTTGATCCACTTGGACTTGAGCTTAGTACAAGGACATAAGAATGGATCTGGATCAATTTGCATTCTTCTGCATGCTGACCTCCAGCTGAACCAGCACCATTTGTTGAAAAGGCTATCTTTTTTCCACTGGATGGTTTTAGCTACTTTGTCAAGGATCAAGTGACCATAGGTAAACAAACTCAACATAAAAAAAAAAAAAACTACATAGTTATTTCATTAGATGCTGAAAAAGCATTTGAAAAAATTCAGCATCCTTTCATGTTAAAAGTCTTGGAAAGAACAGGAATTCAAGGCCCATACGTAAACATAGTTAAAGCAATATACAGCAAACCAGTAGCCAACATCAAACTAAATGGAGAGAAACTTGAAGCAATCCCACCAAAATCAGGGAGTAGACAAGGCTTCCCTCTCTCTCCATATTTTTTCAATATAGTACTTGAAGTCTGAGCTAGAGCAATTAGACAGCAAAAGGAGGTCAAAGGGATACAAATTGGAAAGGAAGAAGTCAAATTATCACTATTTGCAGATGATATGATAGTATACTTAAGTGACCCAAAAAACTCCACCAGGGAACTCCTACAGCTGATAAACAACTTCAGCAAAGTGGCTGGATAAAAATAACTCAAACAAATCAGTAGCCTTCCTATACTCAAAGGATAAACAGGCTGAGAAAGAAATTAGGGAAATGACACCCTTCACAATAGCCACAAACAATGTAAAGTATCTTGGTGTGACTCTAACCAAACAAGTGAAAGATCTGTTGGACAAGAACTTCAAGTCTCTGAAGTAAGAAATTGAAGAAGACCTCAGAAAGTGGAAAAAATCTTCTATGCTTGTGGATTGGGCAGGATTAATATAGTAAAAATGGCCATCTTGCCAAAAGCAATATACAGATTCAATACAATCCCCATCAAAATCCCAACTCAATTTTTCATAGAGTTAGAAAGAGCAATTCTCAAATTCATCTGGAATAACAAAAACAAAACAAAACAAAACAAAAAAACAGGATAGCTAAACTATTCTCAACAGTAAAAGAACTTCTGGGGGAATGAGTATCCCAGACCTCAAGCAGTACTACAGAGCGATAGTGTTAAAAACTGTGGTATTGGTACAATGACAGGCAGGTAGATCAATGGAATAGAATTGAAGACCCAGAAATGACCCACACACCTATGGTCACTTGATCTTTGACAAAGAAGCTAAGGTTGGCTTTTTCAACATCCTCTTCAGCATGTGGGGTTAGCTTTTGGGAATGTACCAGTGAAAGCAAGCCCAGTAGGAACCATGACAGCTTGACCTAAAGGAGAGAACATGGGCGTGTAGTAAGGAGAATTGAAAGGTTGATCAATGAGTCTCTAATGCCCTGGCTGTTAGCTGCTTTTGGAGATTGTAGGTCATGTATTTCACAGGAAGTTCTAGAAGTGACAGGATAACATCTAATGCCTTTCTGTAGAACAGGTCCAGTCTGCATTGGCAGTGGGATGGGTTAGAACAAGGACAAGAGACCACTATGAAGTAGTCCTTGATTGAAAGGACCTCAGAGCTAAGGTCACAGAACGAAAGGCAAACCACTGAAACTCAAACTGTGCTGTCCTCTGACTTCTAACATGGGAGTTTCACAGAACAGAAATGTCAGGGAGTGGCATGATCAGAGATGCCTACTGAAACCCATCTTTAGTGATGTTTGTGTCAGCAATTATGGAGCAGGGACAGAGGCTTGGGGGACTGGACCCTGAGTGAGTGGGACAGAAGTGTGGGGCACTTCTAAAGAAGTGACATTAACAAACCCTTCATGAGATCTTGCAGGCAGGTGTGGAGAGGAAAAATAAAGGTCCCCAGGTGAGCCCTCAAGGCAGGAGGAGGACCGGTGACCCAATCGGAAGAGCGCACTGAGGCTTTGGCTCTACTCACATTACTGACCATCTCCATGTTCTCAAGGCTCCGAGAAAGCAGGGATAAATAGGGCATAACTCTGCAGTTGGGGGTTGCAGGTTATACATGAAAGATGCAACAGTGGAATTTAGGTTATTTTGGCCGGAGTAAATAAAATATATGGAACATTAACAAACCCCAAGCACAAGAGACATGGGATTGTCTAAAACGAAGGCAAGAGTATTAATCAGCTTATTTCAAGAATATTGGGGTGTCTACAGCCCCAAGTTTCCCCTCTGGAGTCTCTACCAAAATTTCCAGGCTAAGGGTAAATGAAGTTTGCCAGACTTGGGAATGGCTAATTTTCTGGGGCACAAGCACGTACCTCGCAGCATATACTGTTTATCCAGATGTCAGGTTTGCAGAGTGTACCATATTTTGTTTGAAACTCGAGGAGAAGCTCTGTCTCCCCCACCCCCATTGCTCACTGCAGCTGTGATTTCCTGCTCAAGATCAAGGCAGTGAACATTCCAGCATGGCTGGGGGAGGGTAACACAAGGCTCCATCCCCAGCTCAGGAGCTCCTGACAAGTAGGTTGCTGCAGGGAGAGGGGGCCATTTACTCTTCAGGGGTGTGGTGGAGAGTTCAGGTTATCCATGATGTGGGGAGCTGGCTCCACATTGATGCTTCTGCTGGAGGCACTGACTGAACCCAGTGGGTATAAAACTAAAACCAAGAGGTCATGACCATGGGGTGGGGGGGTCATGGGACACAGGGCTGAATATAATCAAGACACCAGGAAGTTGTCAAATAATTAATTACAGCTACTCTTAAGAAAAAGGAGAGGACAAGAAATGGTGCATTTGTTCATGGCCACACCCTTATCTCTGATTGGCTACTTCACTCTGACTCTATCACTGGTGAGTTTGCATGTGGACTGTGGACGTGTGCTATGCACTCTATGAAGACCTTTGGGTTCACAGCATTTACTTGACACAAAAAAAAAGTAACTGGCACCCATAAATGATCTTGCAGAGATAATGCTAACATTGTTAGAGTCAGAGTCTGGGCCCTGACAGTCACAAGAAACTCACCCTATGCTAACTAAATACTGGTACCATCAAGGAGCAGAGAAAGAGATTTCCATATGGCTGCCTGGGAAACAAACAAGGTGGTTTAGTGAACACGTTCATTCCTAGTCCGTCTTGGGGTCCTGACATGAGGGTTAGGTCTAAACCAAGGGCATGGCGTATACATGGGCAAGTGGTTGTGGTCAGGGTGTGGTCCTGCCCATCACTGACCCATCATTGTCTGGATCTGTGAGTTGTCAGAACTCTGTGTAGCCTCTTCCTGAGAGGCGTGGTCTCCATCTCCTACTCATATAGCATCATAGCTTCTGGAGTTCCTAAGGAAATTTTAAGTCTTTGGCATGTGTTGTTTTAATAGGCAGATAGCTGGGGATGGGCACAAGTATCCCTTTGGACTACAATCATGATGGTTATAAGAAACCCTAATCATGGAGACTTTTACTGAGTTCTAATGGGTTCCATAAGAGTTTCCATTCCAACAACGGCTTCTTCCTTCCTTCCTTCCTTCCTTCCTTCCTTCCTTCCTTCCTTCCTTCCTTTCTCTCTCTCTCTCTCTCTCTCTCTCTCTCTCTCTCTCTTTCTCTCTCTCTCTCTCTCTCTCGTGTGTGTGTGTGTGTGTGTGTGTGTGTGTGTGTGTGTGTGTGTGAGGGTACAAATATGCATGCATGTGCATGTGTGCCCTTGTATGTGCATGTCTGTAAAGGTCAGAGGCTGACATTGAACATCTTCCCCTGTAACTCTCCACTGTATCTGTTTGACGATCCAGTCCCAGAGATGTTCTTCTTGCCACACATGTGCACACACACACACTCACACCCATCACTGCCTAGCTTTTTATGTGAGGGCTAGGGATTTGAATTCAGGTCCTTGTGCTCACATATCAGGCATATTATCAACAGATCCATAGATCTATCCTCTCATTTTTCTGTTTTGTTTCCTTTTAGGATCAAAGAATAAATAACTAAGCCCACAGAGCCGTCCCTGGCACTTTGCCTGTTCTGGTCCTGTTCTAGATGTCACGGCCGTGGTGGACTCTTGTGGACTGTTTATGCTTGCAGAGGAAGGGGAAGGGAGTTCTTTATGGCTGTTTTGATGTCAGAGACTCCAGCTGACCCCCACGTCCCAGCTCTCACACCCCCCTGTACCTACTCAGCTCCCCACTGCTTGCCAGACAAAATGAAATAAAACAAAATCACCAAGGAGTCCAGAAAATTGAAAGAAAAGTGAAGGATAGAGAAGAGTTGAGGGGCCTTTGACATCAATTTCACTCTCTCAGTGGGTACTTTGTCTTTATTTTCTGCTTTCTTTAAGGGGGAAAATTTGATTTAAACTTTGTTTTGTTACCGATGCTAGAGAAGTGGGAATGCAGTTTCTAACCTTATGCTTTGTGTAACAAAGTTGCAAAGTCACAGAACTACAGAGAACCTAGAGCATTGGGAAGAGCTGGGCCTTTATTGAACTACATAATAATTACCAAAGATTATGGTTTAGTGCAAGAAAATGCAAATCCCAGTGTCTAGGTTGCTGTGATTAAAACCATGACCAAAAGCAATGTGGGAAGAAGAGGGTTTATTTCTGCTTACAATCTCAGGACCCGCTCCATCACTGAGGGAAGTGAGGGCAGGAACTCAAGGCAGGAACCTGGAGGCAGGAGCCATGGAGGGATGCTGCTTACTGGCTTGCTCTCCATGGCTTCCTCAGCCTGCTTTTGTTTATAGCACCCAGGACTGCCTGGGGTGCCACAGAGATCTGGGCTCTCCCATAGGCCATTCCGGTGGAGGCACTTTTTCAGTCGAGGTTCCTTCTTCCTTAGATGACCCTTGCTTATGTCAAGTTGACCAAAACAAACAAACAAATCAAAACAAAACAAAAAACTAGTCCACATACTTGGCAAAGTATGCTAATACTTTGGCCAATACAGACACCAATAAACACCCCTTTGGGACAAGCATCGGACATTTCTTCAGCAAGCTCAATTGAAGATACAGGTTCAAGGAGACACTGAAGTGGATTGCTGGGGTAAGGAGTGTATTAGAAGAGCTGTTAATACCATGGATAGACAGGCAGACAGACTGCATCATGGAGGGAGCTTTTAGGAGAAGTTAGGGCCCCAGCATCAAAGACAGACAGCGTGATAGGAGTAGGGCCCACATGGCAGAGTTGGGAGCTGTGGCTTCTAGAAGCTCTTTGAGAGGGGAGGTTTCATAGCCCAGGTGTTAGCTAGGAGGAAGGGCATGTTGAGCAGGGTGAGTGGCCACTAACACCTGCTTTGATGTGAAATCACTTCTCCAGGTAAGAGATCTGGCCCTTCTCTTAGCTAGGAAAGCAGAGACAATGACATCATTAGCTGCCTATGTTATCTGTGAGGGAAGAAGGGCTGCTGTCTGTACTGTGGTCAGGTCTGGAGTCTAACATTACATTCTCCTCAGAAGTACTTTACTTCAGGATCATGAGTGTGTGCAGAAGACATGACGTTTAAGTTCTGGAAGCACAGAGTTTTCCAGTCTCCTCAGCACCCTGCCTCAGTCTCTGGTGCATTTATACCATCCCTGTATCCATTTCAAAATGGGGTGGGCACCATAGCTTTGTATATATAGTGCCGCGACTCTTGAGAGCTCTCTCTCACAGGGCTTTGGGTATAGAGTTGGATAGAGCAGCTATGTCATGTGACATGATAATTTGGATATTTGCTTTGCACGCTTTCCTTGCAAAGAGGAAGGCCCTGAATCTCATGTTGTTTTATACTTTTGTATTTATTTTTTTTGTGTGTGTTGTATACATATGTGGGAGGGAGTCTTATACATATATGTGCTATGTGTATTCATGCATGTGTACTTCAGGAATCTAGAGGTTAATCTCAGGTTTCATTTCTCAAGACCTATCCACCTCAAGATTTTGAGACAGGTTCTCTCACTGGAACCTGTAGCTCACCAGTTAGGATAGGCTGGCTGATCTGCAAGACCCAGGGATTTCCCTGTCCCTGCTTCCCCGGTGCTAGTTTGCCACCATGCCCAGCTTGGTGGGGACTTAGATGCTGGGGGTTCGAACTTGGGTCCTCATGATTGATTAGCAAGCATTTTCCGACTAAACTGTCTTTTCAGCCCTTGTACTTTTCTAAATTAAAAAAAAAATCAATCAAGTTCTAAATTCACTGAAAAGCAAAATAAAACAAAATGTTCAGAACATTTGATTTTGTCTTATGGGATTTCAAGTTTAAGACCGAGGTGGTGGATATATTGTCCCCTTGGATCTTTTACAAGTGGCTGCCTCTGCCTTGGCCTTCAAGATGCTTTTGGTCTGCTTCAGGCTCCATGCTCCGTACTTCCGTGATAACCAAGGCAGCATTTGAGGAGGTTCACCTCTGGGTGGTGGCGGTGCTTGCTTTAAATCGAACTTCTAATCAAAGGTTTGGGACTTAACAAAGGACGCTTCACCAAATAATTGGTTGCAGAAATTGAGTTTGATAGAAGGATTTATTCTCCTCCCAGTTCCTAAGTCCTGTGGAACATTATGTGAATGGGAGGGGGCCGGAGGAAGAAGGAGAGGAGAAGGCCTTTTCAGAGTCCTGAAGTTAAGTCGGTCATTTGTACTGGTTGTCTATCCCGCCATAGGTGCCAACACTCTCATCTTTGGAGGGGGAGGAAACTGCCTTCTATTTTTGTGTCCTTTTCCCCCTGAGAACTTACATCTTCATTTAAAAGCAATCAGGTATGCCGATGAAAGGACCGGAGAGAGGATGGCTTTTAACAGCTTCTGAGATCAAGATTCCCACCAGCTCCTTAAAGGCTGCCTTGTGCTTCTGTGATGTCTAATGTGGTATTTTCCAGTTCCACCTGTGCGTTTTAATTTTTTTTTTTTTTTGCCCTTTTCAGATTAAAAGAGAAATCCTCAAAGGACAGCAGGGTATCTGGAGGTAACATAATTAGCAGAGACAATGCTCTTCAAAACGTCACCCAATTCATCCCATTAATCTCGGGTAGTTGGCCTCCATTACTAGCCTACAGTCTCCATCTGCATAAGTCCCTGGGAAATTTTCTCTGCACAGAGCAGTGTGTGTTGTCCACTCGGGAATGCTCAGGGTTAATTGACTCTAACTCCCCCACACATTGATTTCCTGGATACCATGGAGCTGGAGTACTGAGCTGGACAGACAAGACCACCAGAATCAGGGGCAGAAACTAAGGCTTACCCAATGATAAGGGTCTGTGTCTACACTAGTTTAAGAGCAGCAGGTGAAGTGTAAAAATAGCAGAAACCAAGACCATCATAAGCAGAAAAACATGTGTGGAAGAAAGCTGATGTCCTAAGATGTAGGAGAGGACTTGGGAGCTGGTGTTGTTGCTAGATACCCAAAGGCCAAAGAGGTCTGTACTAAGCTACCTGGAGAGAAATAGTTCTCACAGAGCAGCCTCAGCTGCATTTTACAGGGAGCTTTTAACGTCAAAGAGCACAGAAAAACCACATCCTGGTTGGCTGTTGCAGGGGGGAGTAAAGCAGCAAGAGGTTTAACAGAAGCCAAAGCAAGCAGTTAGCTGGGGGAGCTTCCACCGTGAGTTTGGAGAACAGAGTTGGGTGCTTTTCTGTGGGACTTCTCATGATAGGGGTAGAAAAAGAGGGTGCCAGTTTCAGGTTCAACTAAAGATAGCTCTGGCTCAAACAAGATGGAGGAACCTTTGTCCTCTCACCGTGTCAGGACTTAGAGTCTAGTGCCCTGTGAGGTGAGCAGCCTCAAGATCTTAATGCTGTCACCTGTGACTCCAGTCAGAAAATGGGATCTGGGTAGCTAAAAGCTGGCAGGATCTCTGTGAGGGGGAGATGGGGTCAGCATTATCATGTTCCTAGCCCTGCCTCATAACAGTTGACTTCTAAGAGGAACTTGCCAAAGGTTTTGAAACTTAGGACTCCATGGGTCATTTTCTTCAATAAACCAATTAAGTGATACAAAATTAATAATAGAAAGCAGAAAAGGGGGAATCTATTCATTGTGACCACATTGGCAAGCCAGACAGAAAGATCCAGTGAATCCTCAAATACATTCTTAGGGTCCTGAATTGAGACTGACATTTAAATTGAAAGCCAAGGACTTGTACATCTCAGCAGTCCAGGTCAGGGTGTGGCTGTACCCACTGCAGACCATCATTGTCTGGGCTTATATCTTGTCCTGTGAGGAAGTCAGACAAGAACCCTGTTAGTTCTTTTTCCTGGAGATAAGCTCCCTCCTGGCTGGACCAGGGCTTCAGTCTTTTCTTTCTCCTATTATGGGATTCCTGGGAAATTCCAAATTCTGAGTATCAATTGTTTCAACAACCTGATAGGCAGAGGGAAAGGCACAGGGTCTCTTTGAAGTACCTGCATTCCTGCCAGGAGGATTATTCGGTTACAGGATGGTAGATGTGTGTCTTGGTTTTGCCATCAACCAGTGCCTGTGTGTACGTGTTGGGGTGGGGACCTCTGATCACAATCCTAAGCAGAGCTCATCACAAGCAAGTGGCTGGGATTTATTTTAATCCCTGGTACAGATGAGAAGTCGCTTTGGGAAAAGAAGGAATTTGGAGTGAAATATGCCGGAGGGGTAAGATCTGCCTTAGAATATAGATATGAAGAAATAATCAGCTCCTTGACACAAAGGCAGAGGAACAAAGTTTTAGTATCTCCACGCAGTAAAAGGACTGTGTGGAATTTCAGTCTCACCAAGATTGTCTCTGTTTACAAATTCCTTGCTGGTCGCCTGAACAAAGCTATTGCATTGTTACTGTGTTCTGGGAGAGCATCCATCAGGGCACACCCAGAAAATGGTGCAGTTCACACACTGTGCTGTCTCCCTCCCGGGCTCTGATTTTTCTGGTCCTCGGGTCAGTATTTCACTCTTGTCAGGATATTTCCCAGTGCCTGCCCGTCTCAAGCTCCAGAGGAGAGCCATCTGTTGAGCTAAAGAATGTTTTCAGCCAGAAGTGATGGATCATTATTCCAGCCAGGGCATGCTGTTGCTCATAGAAATTTTTATAGGCAGAGGCACAGCTTATGCCCTGAATTAGAGGCTCTCATCTGCCTGTGGCAAACGGCAGTGCATGCTGGTAAAAAAAAAAAAAAAGCCTCCCTCCTGGGTGATCTTCCAACAAATTAAGATGGTTCAGTCAACTCCCTGATAACCTTGCAAGCAACATTTTCTCCATTACTATGATGTGTGTGTGTGTGTGTGTGTGTGTGTGTGTGTGTGTGCGTGCATGCATTCTCAAGAGTGCACACACATGCATATGTTTGCATGTGCATGCATTATGTACATACATGTGTGCATGTATTCATGTGTGGCTTGCAAAGGTATACATGTATGTATGTGGGATTTTTTTGGTCATTTGTCTCATACTACAGCATCACCTACTTTCTCAGGAGGACCAGTCTCTTTGGCTCTGGAGAGATGCTGTGGTTTCGACAGTGTCCTCAGAGGCTCACATGTTCAATGGTTGGTCACCAGCCAGTGGCACTAATGGGATGGGGTAGAACATACAGAAAGTGAAACAGTTGAGCCACACAGAGTGTGCCCTGCTGAGGTTAATGGAGTCCTCACTTTACTCTCTTGGCTGCCTGGATACTGTGAGGAGAGTAACCTCTCCTGCTGGGCAATCCCACAGGGGTGCCCTGCCCCTTCCAAGGCCCCATCAATGCAGCATCAACTGATGGTGAACCAAAACCTCAGGAATCAACTTTTCTTCTTTGTAAGTTCCTGGTCTTAGGAGCTTTATTACTCTAATGGAAAGCCAAGTAACTTGTAGAACATACTTTATCCATGAGTTTTTTGTAAGGACCATTTTTATCACTTAATGGAGGTACTTTGGAGCAACACATTTCTAATTTTAAACTTTGAGAAAGCAAAGGGGTGTGGATTTAACCCAGTATTAGTGGTGTCTGCAGAGCACTTCATGGTTTGATATTAGGTTAAGGCTCTTCTGAGGAAGACAACTAGATGTCAGTGCAGGGGGTGGGGGGTCTAGGGGAGAACATCACCTAAGAGGCTAATAAGCGACAGGCCTGAGCTGCAGGTGCTATGTGAGCCTTGCTCTTTCTCCTCAGACTACATAAATGAAGACTTCATCCCTTGGGCTGGGGAACACTGTAGCTGAGAGACTGTAGCTTTGGCAGAGAGGGCTAGATGTGTTGGCTGGGCAGAAGAGGCACGGATGCCAGAAGCATCTCAGCAGGTGGTGAGGCTAAGAATTCCGGAAGGTTTTAGGCACAGAAGACTGAAGGAGCTAACCTGCATCTTGCAGACAGAAACAGAGTTCAATCAGATGGTTACTGACAAAAGCTCTTCCAAGCCGTCTCCATGGCCATTAGATGAAGCTCAGCTTTCTGAGGGCAGCACACATGGCACTATCAAGAAGGTTGATCAAAATTCCTGCCTTGTTTTTATCATCCTGAAATGTCACTGACAAACTGAGTCATGTCTCATCATGGTTTCCAATGCTTATCTTCAGGTTGACAGGACTTCCTTCCTTCCTTCCTTCCTTCCTTCCTTCCTTCCTTCCTTCCTTTCTGAGACTGAGTTTCACATAACCTAGACTGGCCTTTGTCCTCAGTCTATCTCCACCTCTGGAGTGCTCAGATTGCAGCCTGAGCCACCATATCTAGCTTATGTGGTGCTGGGGATAGAACCCATGTCTTTATACACACTAGGCAAGCTCTTGGCCAACTAAATTATAATATCTGCAGTCTTTATATTCAGTTTTTTAAATTGAAACATTATGTGTGACAGAGAGCACGTTGGAATTCAATAGAAGGCCTTGTTCTCTTGTATCTGAATTGTGAATTTCCCAGGATAAACTAAGATTTGTTATAAAATCAACCTCACACAAGAACTGTAAACACAAGTAACCTTGATGCTTATTCCAAGACATGTGGTCATGGAGTGACAAAGTACATTGCTGTCTTCTTATTGATACAAGGGTATCGTTATAACATGTTAGGTTCAGATCCACCTGTCTCTACCTAACGACACTGTGATTGTATGTGTGCACTACCATGCCCAATGATTTACCTGCTTTCTCGGGTCCAAACCTCATCTCCTAAAGCAAACACCTTATCGAATGAGCCAGCCTTCTGTTTCAATAAGAGAATACAACGAGATTATGCATCTGCCTGCCCTTGTGTGCCAGTTGTCTAGCATATAGCTCAGTAATCAAATGGTGGCCACAGTGTTCATCTAAGGGACAGACTTGATTCCTCCAAACCATGTTGTTCCTAGAGACAAGCAAAATTCACTGTATCTTACCTTATTGTATTTCTAGAAGGTTCTTGAACATGCCTTTTGCAAGCATACGTGTGTGTATATGTGTGTGTGTGTGCTCACACATGTGCCCTCACTGTATCACTGTACCATACAGAAGATGAGTGTCCCCAAACTTCTCCTTATCCTATGAGTTTTCTTCAACCTATGGAAACCCAAACATGGTTCGAGTGTCACTCATGTGCTACCTATGCCTTGGAGCACATCTGTTTAAGACTGTGCGTGGAGGGTGGGAACCATTGAGAGTGGTGCGCGTAATGAGAGAGAGCGCACTCGGTGATGAATTAAAGGATGATTTAGAGCTCTCATTAGAGCCATCTGTGTTAGCTTCCTATTACAAATTAAAATAGCCATCTCCACACACAGTTAATTTCTTCCAAAACACCTGTTCTAAAAGGAAATGTACTTCTTACATCATCTAGATGGCAACATTTGTAAAATATTTCACTTTATTGAAAAATTAAGTTCTCTTCCAGGATAAATGTCCTCACATGTCATGGTGGGGAGGGGGTGGGTGAATCAGTTCCTGAACAAAAATCTAGGCTAACAGAGCTCACCTGCTGTTTCCTTTCTTTGCTCTTCATGTTCCCAGGATTATCATTTCCCTTTGGCATAATATTCACTTATTTTAAAAAAAATCACCCTTGAAGTAGAAATCTGATAAATTATGGCCTATTGACCCGGGAGGGGTGTCATCCGTGGAAATCGGAGCAATCATTCTGTAACTTGTATTCGAGATCTATTTGGGTGCCTCATTTCTTTCCACAACAGACATCCACTTTGTAAACAATCCTACTTGTAGGGGCAGGAAAGCTGATTCAGTTAGGAAAGTGCTTGCTATGCAAGTCAAGGACCTGGATCAGGGTCCTAGCACCCACACAAAAAGCAGTGTGTCCAAGCCAAGGACCTGGATCAGGGTCCTAGCACCCACACAAAAAGCAGTGTGTCCAAGCCAAGGACCTGAATCAGGGTCCTAGCACCCACACAAAAAGCAGTGTGTCCAAGCCAAGGACCTGAATCAGGGTCCTAGCACCCACACAAAAAGCAGTGTGTCCAAGCCAAGGACCTGAATCAGGGTCCTAGCACCCACACAAAAAGCAGTGTGTCCAAGCCAAGGACCTGAATCAGGGTCCTAGCACCCACACAAAAAGCAGTGTGTCCAAGCCAAGGACCTGAATCAGGGTCCTAGCACCCACACAAAAAGCAGTGTGTCCAAGCCAAGGACCTGAATCAGGGTCCTAGCACCCACACAAAAAGCAGTGTGTCCAAGCCAAGGACCTGAATCAGGGTCCTAGCACCCACACAAAAAGCAGTGTGTCCAAGCCAAGGACCTGAATCAGGGTCCTAGCACCCACACAAAAAGCAGTGTGTCCAAGCCAAGGACCTGAATCAGGGTCCTAGCACCCACACAAAAAGCAGTGTGTCCAAGCCAAGGACCTGAATCAGGGTCCTAGCACCCACACAAAAAGCAGTGTGTCCAAGCCAAGGACCTGAATCAGGGTCCTAGCACCCACACAAAAAGCAGTGTGTCCAAGCCAAGGACCTGAATCAGGGTCCTAGCACCCACACAAAAAGCAGTGTGTCCAAGCCAAGGACCTGAATCAGGGTCCT